>NW_019268531.1:3128042-3161408 GCF_002738365.1 Cucurbita moschata
TTTTTTTTTTTTTTTTTTTTTTTTTTTTTTTTTTTTTTTTTTTTTTTTTTTTTTTTTTTTTTTTTTTGTATCTGCGATTTTTGTAAAAATAAACTCCTCGGGAGGCGGGTAGCTGCTAGCTAAGAAATCAGCTTCGAGCGAAAACGCTCTCGATTTCAACGGTTTCGAAAAAAGGTACTGCAAAATTTTCACTCTGATCGTTCGATGAATGCTTGTTTCTACATTTTCATCGTAATGTACTGATTTCGATTCTCGAATTTCTTTCTAAACGATCGGCATTTCCTCCTGCTCTATGATTTGCTGCTTTCTTTGGAGTTGACGCAATGCTTTGGTAGCTTTTTGGATGTTCTAGCTTTAGATATGACTGTTTGATTGATGTTCTTCACATTCTTGTTTTGTTGGCTCTACTGAACGGATATTGATTGGAGCTTGATTCTTCTGGAGTTTTATTTTTCCTTCTTATTTATTTGTTAATAATTTGATTTTTATTGAACTGGCCTTGCTGCACAGAAAGATTATTTAGATTATTTCGAGTAATACTTCAGTAGCATAACGACTAGTTTCTCGTATATCAATAATCAAAATGCAGCTTCTTAGAATTTAATCATTGTGGCGTATTATTTGCCTGGATGTTTTTGCAATCAGAGTGTGAGTTTTCTGAAATGACTGTGCAGTGTACCGATCAGGCCATGATCTGCCGTATTCTGCACGTAGCAGAGGATAGACATTAGATATTTTACTTATGATTAAGTCGTTTTTTGAATATCAGAAAGGGTCATTTTATTTCCTTGCGTTATTGTAATAGTGTACGTTTATTCGAGTCTCTCGAGTTCCCATAAGTTGCAGCTTTCAAATTTCTCAGATATGTTGTTTGTCAAGGATCTTAGGTGGATTGTGGAATTCGGACCTTTCAAAATTTTGTTGTTGCATACGGCTATCATGATTGATGAATTTGTAGACCGATTATTTTCCTTAAACATAAGATTGGGGATCTTAGCATATTGCTTTCATCCTATCTCTGAAAGAACCATTCCATATTCACCTTTTCTTTTATATACGTTTGATGCAATCTAAAATTCTTTTGCAGACAATATAAAAGATGGCTGAGAACGAGGACATCCAGCCTCTTGTCTGTGATAATGGAACAGGAATGGTTAAGGTGATGGAATTTTACCTTCAGTTGAGGATCAAATTTTCTGAATTTTTTTATTTTATTTTAAAATTTGTAAATACAATGCTCATGAATCGATGCGTTAAATAAAAAAATTCATTCTAAACGATTAGTTGCGATCCTCGTTCTATTCAACAGAAGAAAACTTTAATTGTAATTTTCCTGTTGTTTATCAGGCTGGGTTTGCTGGGGATGATGCTCCAAGGGCTGTCTTCCCTAGCATTGTTGGTCGCCCTCGCCATACAGGTGTTATGGTTGGAATGGGGCAGAAAGATGCTTATGTTGGGGATGAGGCTCAGTCCAAGCGTGGTATTTTGACTCTCAAATACCCTATTGAGCACGGAATTGTCAGCAACTGGGATGACATGGAGAAGATTTGGCATCACACTTTCTACAATGAACTTCGTGTCGCTCCAGAAGAACATCCAATTCTTCTAACTGAGGCACCACTCAATCCCAAAGCTAACCGTGAGAAGATGACCCAGATTATGTTTGAGACCTTCAATGCACCAGCTATGTACGTAGCCATTCAAGCTGTTCTTTCCCTTTATGCCAGTGGTCGTACAACTGGTAAGCTTTCTCATTGGTGTTTAAAATAGAACATATGTCACTATCTTCTGAAAAGTTACTTATGTACTTTTTGCTGATGAAAAGTAGGCGAATTGAGAGATAATGTTTATTGAACCTGCCTCGTGAAGTTATTCTGCTTTGTTGTAGGCATTGTGCTAGATTCTGGAGATGGTGTCAGTCACACAGTCCCCATCTACGAGGGATATGCACTTCCGCATGCTATCCTACGTATTGATCTTGCTGGCCGTGACCTGACTGACGCCCTCATGAAAATTTTGACTGAGCGTGGTTATTCATTCACCACTTCAGCTGAGCGTGAAATTGTGAGAGATATGAAGGAAAAGTTGGCGTACATTGCCCTTGACTTTGAGCAAGAATTAGAAGCCTCTAAGACCAGCTCTTCAGTTGAGAAGAGTTATGAACTGCCAGATGGTCAGGTGATTACCATTGGCGCTGAGCGTTTCCGATGCCCGGAAGTCCTTTTCCAGCCATCCATGATCGGAATGGAAGCTGCTGGTATTCATGAGACAACATACAATTCCATCATGAAATGTGATGTTGACATCAGGAAAGATTTGTATGGAAACATTGTGCTCAGTGGTGGTTCAACCATGTTCCCTGGAATTGCTGATAGAATGAGCAAGGAGATCACAGCCTTGGCCCCGAGCAGCATGAAGATTAAGGTGGTTGCGCCGCCTGAAAGGAAGTACAGTGTGTGGATTGGAGGTTCCATCTTGGCGTCCTTGAGCACTTTCCAGCAGGTGAGTTTATTTCAAGGCGTTTTCCTTCTCATCACAATGCACATTATGTTTGATGTAGGGTCTCGAACTTACATATTTGGCTTGCTTCTATGCAGATGTGGATTTCTAAGGCTGAGTATGATGAGTCTGGCCCCTCAATTGTCCACAGGAAATGCTTCTAATCACGAGCAAACACGTGTCAAGTTCGGTACCGTTTTACGTGAGAAAGAAATTGCTGCTTAATATTCCCTCTTTCGTTCAACTCCATTTTTCCATTTTTTTTCCTTCTTTTTGTATCTTTGTCTTATCATAATGTATGGTCGTCAACCTTTAATGGAAGGAGTGATAGCTGGACTTTTTGTCAATCATTCAGTTATCACTTATAATCCCTTTGGTGCCAAGTCTATTGTGTTATTTTCATTTTTTATTCCTCTGAATATGGTGACCAGTGAGGAAATTTTGAATAATTTATCCTTCAAAGATGTTTTTAAGTTTTAACTAATTTATGAATATGGCTATATGCAATAATTTGGCCTCATTTTTCTTTTGAGAGGATTGTCAACTTTTATTGATTTGAATTGGGTCAGGATCGGGGCTAAAAAAATATGGAGCTGATGGCAGCGGAGGTGGAATCATCGCCTGCCATATGTTTCCCGCGTAAACGGCAGCGCGCATGTCCATTATCCCAATCTTCAATTCGGTCTTCATTCTTGAGCCGAACCTGAACCCTAGCTTAGCGATGACTTCAAATTCAGATTCTTAATATTATCCATTTTGTTTCCCTGATTCAGAAAGATGTAGATTGTTCATCTCGCCAAGAATCTGAATCGCCGTAGCCGCCATCAAGAGTTTGTGGGAGGTTCCTACTCCATTCTCGTTTACCGCACTCTTTCTGATCCGAACATGGTAAGTTTTTCGTCATATTCGTTTCGAATTTTTTAAATTTGGAGTTTGTTCGTTCTCAATTGCATTTTCTTAGTAAAATTACCTGAAATATTGATCCTGACTGATGTTTAAGGACGAGATATTTCATGTACCTCAAGCTCAGAAATGCTGCAGTGGGAACTTCCGAAGTTGGGACCCGAAGATTTCAAATCCTCCTGGACTGTACGTTCTTATCTCTCTATTCTATGATTCTTTCAACTAGAAGTGTTGGCTCCTATTCTGGATTATTGTCCTGATTTGTATCCTTATTCAGCTTACAGGCTATCCAGTACGGAATAGTGAAATATTTGCTTCTTGTTTTCTTAATTTTTTAAGTACTCAATTGTCCCTGCGAGGAATAAATAACAATTATTTGTCTATCATCAAGGTAGCATCGCTAGGACTTTTGGCAGAACTTTGTGGTAATGATAATACATGGAACCTAAATCTTCTGAAGGTACTATCTTTCACTTGCCCACGTTGCTTCTTTGTTTCCTGCCATTGTCTTTACTCAAGCCGTACCATCATTTTCTGAAGCTTGTTCCATTCATATTCTCCGTTCAACTAATTTGCATCATTTTCTAGTAACTAGATCTGTATTATCATTCTTTGTAGCCCTTGATGTTATTAGATTCTTACGTGCTCCGTGTCAGCACATAAATGTGCAAGTGGGGTTTGAATGCTCTGATTATTTTAAAAACGAATTTGCATCCACTATCCTTTATTTTATTTTATGGCATAGTCTTTTGTCTTACAATCGCTTACTTTTTTTCGGTGGAATTCAAACTGGAGATCCACCTACATGATCAATAACCATCGGAGGTAAAAGTCCAAAGAAATGTACTGGTCCTCCCTTCCAAAGGGTTTATGATAGTAACAGACCCTTCATAGGCAGGCTTCTCACAAGTTCTGATATTTTTCCTGTTGTTGTCTCTATTGTTGTAGAAGTGGAACCAAGATCGATCATACTTACAGACCCACAAACAGAAATAAATAAAGAGACGGTAATTTACGTAGTTCGAAGAGAAGAAATTCTCCTACATCTACGAGAGGTAACCAATAACCATAACCCGAAAGGTAACCAATAACCATAACCAAAATATTCACAAATGTATCTCTACAAAGTCTCACCTTCACAGATTTCTAAACCATATTAACTAAATATTAGAATATATTTATAACTAATAAATAGCTAAGATGTTTTAAGCTATTTTAATTATGATTAATTGCATGGTATCCAAACGACGAACAGCTCAGCCTGTGATGGATGCTTTGTGAAGTCTGACCAAGATTTCCATTTCCAAGAATATTTTAGAAAGCGGGGTTTGTTTTGGGTGGGTGGAGGAAGAGGATTCAAAAGCTTTGTCTTTCTTTTCTTTTATTGGGAGGATTCAAAGGCATATTAGTTTTGATCCCCAGCTCCATTTCCACCAACAAGCTCAGATTCAAAATAAAATTTAGAAGAGTAAATGTAAATGAGTGATTGTTTATTTTGAGTGGATGGGTTGGTAGGAAGTCAAGACTCCTAGAGAAGAAACTTCTTAAGTCTGCTAAACAAAATTGCTGAAATTTTCCAAACAGTTCTGCTTTGGAATGTGTTTGTATTGGATGCAAGTTGCAACACACGCACGCACACACAATTTGGGGTGGAAGACAGGCAAGAGGAAGCTGAACAACTCTACACTCTCTGTGTTGAAGGTTGAAGAAGAAGAATCAATGAAATAAATGGCAGAATTATTTGCCCCACCTACTGTTGTTATCTTTGATTTCTATTGGCTAGTATCTCTATTTACATCAACCAATGCCAAATTCTTCCTTCTAATGAAACGATGATCACTGAAACGTCGTCGTGGTACTTCCGCCTCTCCCCTTGTGGGATGTCAAGCAGCTCATGGAAGGCCATTCCTGCATGTTTTCCAAATCACATCAGTAAGTAAAGTTCATACTCCTAACATATATGCTGTATTTGTTTCTTTTCTTTTATCTTCCTTTCTTGTTTCTTACCATATTTTTTAGCTGCTCGAAACAATACTTCTTCAATGAGATTTTGAGCAGGATCTCCTTCAGGGAAAGAAGCAATGAAGGACTCTACTTGAGCAACAGCTTCTTCATTTGTAAAGTATTGATAGAGTCCATCAGACGACAATATCAAGAATCTGTCGGTTGGGCTGAGTTTATAATGGCACAGAGTTGGATCACAGGTGATGTAAGGTGAATTTCCCACATAGTCTATTCTGAACATCTCTAGCAATGCATCATTCCACTTTGGCTGCAAAACACTCATTTCATCAGTACCATATTTGTCTTACATTCTAGCAGACTACAAGGTTTGGAAATGTGGAAAGACCTGTTTCAGAAAGCCAGCTCCAAACGCCCGTGTGATTTTCAAATAACCTTTCACCCTGTCATTCATAATTGCGGAAGGGTCGTCAGGATGAGCATTCTTGATCCTCTGAACTTCCTGATGATATTCAAGTTTCTCTCATAAATGCATGTAATCTAAATGCAGTGTTTTGTGGAAGATGAGTGATATTGACAAGAACATTACCTCCTCTGTGTACGTGCTGTGGTCCATTGTAAGCTGATGGGAAGCCAAGGCTGTTAATCTTTCAGGGGATTCTAATACTCGTGGTGTTCCTTCATTGATTCTCTCCAGGTCTCTGTATGGTTCGAGTTGCTGCGCTACAATTGCACGGCTGTCTCCTACATTCATCAGGTACACATCTTCTCCTCTCATTAACATAACCAAAACACAAGAACCCATTAGAGCTAGCTCAGGATTTCTTGTGGCCATCTTGTCTGCATTCTGCAGATATGATTCCTCTGTTTTTTTCAATGCTTCAGACAGAGCATTCAACAACTCAGAATGATTGATTGTTGTTGATTCATCCCATATGTTGTGGTGATCTAATCCTATGCTTTCCCTTTCCCTTTCCCATTTCCAATTCCTTGGATCCTGATCGCCCTTCTTCATCAGCTGTCTCGTCCTATTTTCTGCCGAAAAGTTCTCTGTAGGTTGATGAACATTAGCCTGAGTTTCTATGTGGGTTGTTCCATGATCGTCTTCCTCAATTGAAGCAGAGTTGGATGAGTTCATGGAAGACGTGGTTGCAGTTGAATCGAACTTATCATTCCATATCAAACCCTTGAGCTCTTTGAGAACGGCAGTGTAGAGATTAGCGAGTAAGTAATCAGGAGCATCAGGGCCGTTGAATCCATCATAAACTCCGACAAAAACCCAACCATTATCCTCCGATATCACCACGTGAACTCTATCCTCACCGGCCTTCCCCTGTGCCCACTGTACGCCCTGACCGCCGACAAAGTAATCGCCATCGTCTTCCTGCGCCAAACTGGCCTGGCTGCTCAAATGAACACTGCTTTGAGTCTGAGCTGCATTCTCATTATGTTTGTATGAACTCGCAGCCTTCTGGTTTCGAGAAATGGTTTTGGATATGGCTCTCTTGAGAATCCGAATGAGACTTCTTTTCGATTTCGGTTGTCTATCTCCAACGCCGCCGTTAGAGACGCTTCTCTGCAATTTCTCAGGTCCGCCGCCCTTCTCAATCGAGCCGGAGTAAACCACTCGATCTATCGGGCCCGATTCGATGCTCCGGGCGGCCAAGGGTCCGGATAAGAACCCTCTCTCCATTGGACCCGAAGAAGGGAATCCACCGAAATTTCCCGACATCGAGTGGCGTGGCACCGGCTGTAGCGGCACAGAGGCAAAGGAATTCGAGCAATCGAAAGCAGCGGCCCGATCAAACGTGGTGCTATAAGGATATAGATCGACCAGAGACGTGGACAGCGGCGTTGAGACGTTGGCGCTTACAGAGGCGCCGGAAATCGACCGGTAAATGGTCGCTGGAGAGATGTAGTCATCCGGGAAAGCTTTGAAGGAGGAGAGGGTTTGTGGGTCGGGTGGGAGATAGTAAAAGGAGTGGCCGAAACCGCCGTCGTGGCGGTCGGAGATTATGTCGGCAGGACCATAACGACTGGAAATATCGCCGGCGCCGGCGAAGCAGTGGCCAATCTTCCCAATATGATTACCCATATGAAAAAAGAAAACAAAAAAAAAATAGAGAATTTATCTTCTCTGCTGTTTGATTTGATTGATCTTGCATAATACTCTCTCTCTCAATGTGAGAGAGAGATCGTGCGCCTCAAACCGAAAGAAGTTTGATAGCTCAGAAATTGTTAATGAGAGAGAAAGAGGAGAGAGAGAGAGAGAAGAGTTGACTTTTAGAAGTGGAATTCATATTTGTTTGTTTGTTTGTTGCTTTTTAAAATTTTATTTTTTCTAAAAAATACTTGCTGCTTTTTTTATTATTATTTTATTCATTAGGTCGTTGACCTGCATTAAACTAAAAGCAAATGAATTGGAAATTTTAGGAATATTCAATTAAAGAGATAGTTCGATTATTTTTCCTATTTTATTTTATGATTATTATTATTATTTTGTAGGATCTTAGTAAAATCCAAAAGTCAATGTTTGAAATTTCATATCAAATAAATAACGAATAATCATTTAACTTAAAACCCAAATATAAATTAATTAGTTTCCAAACTTTTAATTCTTTTAATTTTCAACTACATGAACGTGCAATGAAGATAGTTTCTATTTAACCAATCAGCATATGCCACGTCATATTATTTTATTTCTTTATTCTTTTTGAATTTGAATTATTTTCATTAAGGTAATAGACATGGAAAGCTTGTTAATTTTTTCCATAAATAATTTATTTTTTTATTGAAAAGAAAATTGGTGGCAGCCTTTTATTCTTTGGTTTGAATTTAGTGGTAACCTATATGTAGCTAAATTACACGTGGAAAATTAAATTTCACTCTTTCTATTTATGTAATTTTAGGGAGAGGTTAGGAAATTGATGCATTTTCAATTCTCACCTAACATTCCATTTAAAGAAATTGACGCATTTCTTTGTTTCACATTTATTTTTATAAATGAAATTATTAATTCTAGAAAAATGTAAGCATTTGAAGCTTCAATTGTTTCCATATTGGCTTAAAATTAATTGAATCTAAACAAATATGAACGCATATATTTTTTTTGGTATGAATTATTTCAAAAATAATAATTAAATTATGAGTTTAATTGAATGAATGGTTTAAATTAAAAGTTTAATTTAAAATTTTCACAATATGAATTTGAAAGTTAAATTGAAAATTAGAAACTAAGAAATGAAATTTAAGGATTAAAACGATAATTAAATAATTATTTATTTTAGAATAAATCATAAATACATTAAAGAAACTATCTTTTTCCTTGGAATAAAATTGGAGACGATATATTTGGAGATAAACATTGAAAATATAAAGGAAAAAATATTGACACGTGTCACTATCCCAGGAATTCGTTCACTTTTCTCCTCAAAAGACTTTCTAAAATTAGAAAGTTTCAATGGCCCCAAAATAAAAAGATAATGAAGTTGATGGTTAATTAAATCCCCGTGGTCCATTCAATGTAAAGGCTTCGATTTTTCTGAAAAATCGAAATTATAATGAATAAATAAATAAATAAATAAAGTTGTATTTGAATTTCTTTTTCATATTTCATCCACCACCAAATTATCCGATATATACCTATATTTATTTTATTTAAATTTATAATTATTTTTTTTCTTATTTATTCTCCAACCACTCTTAAAAATAATATTTTTAATTTTTTGTAATATATTTTTTCATCCTATCGATTGAAACTGAGTTAATTAAGTGTTTGAAAATAAATAAATATGTATTTTACTTAACAACATTTTAGTTTTATTAAAACAAAAAACTAAATTAAATGATTCGAACAATACGAGCAATCCCAATAATCCCAACTCAAATATTTTATGTTTGAGTTAGATTCGTTGTTTAAAAAAGTTGCTTGATTTGAAAAGATTTACATGAAACCACGAGGTCTGGTCTAAAAAAAAAAATATCTAATCCCGACTCGACTAAACTCATAAATATTCTTAAACTAAACATGGCTAAAGGAGAATTTTGAATGATGAGTGAGCAAAAAGGTATGGGTCTTCCCTTGGATGTATCTGAGGATATGGATATGGGTCGTTGGACAGCTCAGCATCAAAGCCCAAACCACTTGGGCTCGCGGAACAGGCTTAGCCCAAACCAAAAAGGTATTGGGCTAACCCTCTTTTTCTTCATCGATATCTGTGAGATTACAAAATATTTTATATTTATTTGTGCTGAAATTAGTAAATATTTTTACCATAATTCAATATATTAACATATATATATATATATATATTTTTTTTTACGACCAGAGATTTAAATAACCTTCCCGTGTTGAACTAAAAAAATAACTAATAGTTCGTAGAAATATATAATTGAAAAAAAAAACAGATATTTACTTAGACTATAAAATATAAAATTAATGTCGTTTGAACCTCTAAAAAAAATTTATTGAATACAAATATTTATATTAAATACAAAATTAAATTATATATCCAATACATTTATTGAGTTTAAACAGTATCCGAAAAAAAATGACAAATTTAAAATTTTTTTTTTGTAATATTGAGACATTAAATTCATATTTAAAACTTAGAAATTTAATCAAATAATAAATAATATAATGTATTGAAGTGGTGGAAGTCAAAGTTGGGTATGGGCTGTATGGCCCACACTCCATAAGTGACCACTTTCATTCTCCACCCACCAAAATATCCAACCATTCCAATTTTTATTATTTTTATTATACTTTTTCAAACGAATAATCTATTTTTTCAATCCCAACAAAATAAAAAATAATATTTTAACTAAAAAATTATCAATTATTTCATTTTATAAAAAAAAAAAAAAAAAAACCATGTTAGTTAGTATTCATTTAAATTTATATTTTTAAAAATTTCTTATATCAAGGTTATAATTATTTTAAACCCAATTATTATTTTTTATTTTGTTTTTTTCCTTCACAAAAAGACCAATTTTTTTTATTTATTTATGTGGGAAGAAAAAAATAAAGAAAATTGGGGTTTTTTTGTGTGCCTTCCATAGTGGAAAACGGTGAAATTCTAAGGGCCCATTTTCCATTACTATGGAATGTTACACTTTAGCATACTTCATCTTCTTCTTATGCTTTAAAAAGTTTTATTTTATTATTATAAATAACCAATTAAATATATTTTTAAATTAATTATTTTTTAAAAAAAATACAAAGTCTCCATGCCTGATTTTCCGGCGTTTGTGACTTTTTATTTTATTTTCTATTTATTATAAAAATTAAATTTTATTTTTCACAAAATTTTAAGAGAATAAATAAATTAATTTTAATCCACGTTTCAATATGTCTTTTTCTGGTTATAGAGACATTGAGACATTTATTGGGAATCCAAAAATAAAAGAATCTTTTCTTTTTTATTTTTTTTATAATTAAAATTATGCTAAAATATTACTATTATATAGTTGATTTTAAAATTTCCCTTTAATATTTTAATTTTTTTTTTACTAAAGTACCCAACGCAATTTTCTTTTAAAAAAATATTTGTTTGAATTTTATCCATTTTTTAAATAAAAATAATTGACTAAATAATAACTATTTTGGCATTACTAGAATAAAAGGAGAAAAAAAACAAAAAAACTTGCCAAATAAAGATTTTTTTTTTATTGAAAATGATGAAAATTAAAAATAAAAACAGAAAAATGTTTTTAAAAAGTGATTTATTTAGCCGAGCTCTAAAATATAAAGACAAAAGGATACAATCGTCAGAGTTTTTAATGAAAGTGGACCAACCGCTTAAGGACGGTCCATTTCATTATGGCCAGAGCTTTTAAACCGGCCAACTCAATCGCCCTTAAAACGGTGTCGTTTTAGCAAGAAAAAATCAATTCAAACACTAAATTATCATAATTAAATTAATTTATACCATTTGTAATTGATTAATCATTATTTTCACTTAAAATTGATTTTTTCCACAAACTATTCACTCTCTTCAATTACAAGAAATAAAAATGAAAAAACAATTAAAAAAAAAAGAGAATAATCGATTTAGAAAAATAAAAGAGAAATACGAAACCATGTAATATAAAATAATATTATAAACGGAATTTAGAAAGAAAAAAAAAAGAAAAAGTAGAGATGCGCGTTTGGGAAGCGAATGAGATCGCAACACGTGGACGGTGGATAGCATCCAACACGCCACTATAAATAACGCTTGAAATTGAGAGACTGAAACCAGGAAGCTCCGAGTTTTTCAACCAAAAATCAAAAAAACAATTTGAGATTTAATTTTTCGTACGGAAAAAGAAAAACAAATGCCGAAGTGTGGATGTGACGCTGCCTGCAATTGCAGTCTCAACAACTGCTCGTCAGTGTCTTCTCTTTCCACCCTTCCTTCTTATTTTCTGTTTGTTTCTCGAGAAAATTTGGGAATTTTATTTTCCCGAGAAAATCAGAAACTGACTGTTTTTCATACTTTGTTTTTTTGTTACAGATGCAAACGTGATGTTGGTCCCATGAAAGAGTATGAATTTGCATTTATATTTATATATATATATATGTGTGTGTGTATATAATAAAAGTTTGCATATAATTAAAAAGGTGTGTTTTGTGAAAGCAGGAACTTTGAGGCAGGTGGGTGTGACTGCAAATGCTCGTGCGTGGACAATTGCAAGTGTGGGTGTGGGTCATGCAGCTGCTAAAGACATAATTTAAGGCTATGATTTGAAATATGTATGAATGGGTTGTGTGTGTTGTGTTTGTGTGTAAGGTGTTCGACGAAATGCCGCTTACAAATACCTGAGAAATAAATGGCACACTCATTCCTATTTTAATGCATCATCTGCCTTCTTCTTTTCTAATGTCCCCACTGCCTCATTTACATTGCTATTTAAACTTTAAACCACACCACATGTAACTAATACCATACGAGACCGGCGATGGTTCATTCAACCATTCCTAATAAAGTTTCAAAAAGATCTTTTAACGTAAAAAAATTTCAAAAATATTCTTTTAATTTTGAAAAGTTCATACCTAACGTTATATACTGTAAGCCGTTGTTATTTCTCTCTTGGTTGCTTATATAACGTCTCTTTCAAAAATCTCTCTTTGCCCTCGTTTTCTAAAACCTCTCTTAAAATCGAGACCGGAGGCTCGAGCATACGTCGCTTGGCCGTAAGCGCGACGCAATAACGGATTGGCTTACACAATAACGGATTGGCTTAGCTCACTTGTCGTTGGAAAGTGAGTGCCGCACAATCGCAAGTCCGCTGCCAAGTGTGATTGTGACAAATAGTAAAGTATAACTTTTTGAAACATGTCTAAACTTTTTAAAAAATAGCACATATCCACTCTGAGCCCAAAAGGCCTCCGACGAATAGAGATACTATTCATTGATTATAAACACATGATCATTCTCTATTTTCATCATCCAACAAATATAACATTAAAAAAGATAATTTATAAGGTATCGATATACTAATTTTTATCTATAATTAATAGTAAAACAAGTTTTTAATTTTTTTTTTTGTAAAGGTTAAGAGTGTTAATGTCATTTTTAAAATTTCACGTGTATTTTTTAAATATAATATTATTAATGATAAGGGTATTTTATAAATGAAAAAATTTCTTGAAGGGTATTTTTGAAATAAAGTACTCATTATTTTTCTCCAAAACTAATCGTGAGAATATTTATGAGTATTTTTGAAATTTAAAAATATTAGAGATATGTTTTAGCTAAACTTCGGGTATCTTAAAAAATTAGTTTAGCTTATATTTTTCTACCAAAATTATTATTTTTTTTTGGAGAAAATATTTGTTATTAGTTAAATTACAACTTTAGGTATGAATTTGCATCTTTTTTTATCACTAAACTCTCATTTTTGTTTGTTTACCAACTTTGTAAACCTTAATTTTGTGTCTAATACATATGTGACGTATTTACGACCTATTCAATATTTTATAATCATACCTAATACATCACTCGCTCGCTGTTTACAATTCGGAAACATGAAGGACAAATTCGTAAATTAACATAGTTATATCTAGATATGTTTATTAATTTCATCGTACGAGTTCCGAGTCAACAACGACAAAGATCTTTTTCCTCTCGACCGTTGAGCTTATAATAAATAGAACCCACGAACTAATATATGTTTTTTTTATTCCTAGCTACCATTGTTTAATTAATCTCCACCGTCAATTATTTACTTGATCATAAAAAGATAAGTTAGTGTAAAAATTTCCGTAAGGAGTAAAATTATAAATATCTTAGGTGGTTATTTACATGTCCAGCGGAAGGGAAATAATTCTGTATTACATACATAATAGCAACTTCTTGATTAAATCATATTAAAATTAGGGTTTTTTTTTATAAAAAAAATAAAAAAATAAAAATTTAATTTAAGAAGAAATAAACAAATTCCCATTATTTTCTGTGAAATGAACGAAGCAGGTAATTAAATGCAAATAAGCTACACGGTATCCATTACGCATTACAGGTAATTCATTCACTAACCTTCCAAATATGGGCAACAAATTATGGAATTCCAAATGTGAAATTACCATTTTGTATTTAGCCACAAAAATGGCAATTTAGTATAAACCGATATTCTTGTTTTTTTTTCTTTATTAATAATAATAATTAAAACCAACTTTAACCCTCCAATTGTGCTGAAATTACTCAGGTACACATGATCCATCACTCCAGAAATTTTATTTTTTATTTCTCTATTTTTTTCAAATCTTATATTATAATATTATTCATTTGTAACGTCTAACAATACCACCCCCAAATCCTCCTTCAAAACCACGCCAAACAACTCAATTTCTCCTCCGTGTCAGCAAGCAATTCCCCCATTCATCCAATCATACCTTGCCACGTGTCCTCTGCATGTGGGGTCTTGAGTTTATTATTATAGAGCCAGAGAAGTTGATACCATACCTCTCCCCCTCCTCCTCCTCCTCCTCCCTCCCTCCCTCCCTCTCTCCCTCTCTCCCCCCCCCTCTCTCTCTCTCTCTCTCTCTCTGTGTCTCTCCCCCTCTGTGCTTTTGGTTTCTGGGTTTGAAAATGGTGATCTGTGTGGAGGAAAACAGTGATAGCAACAGAGATCCAGCGAAGGGAAAAGGAGCCATGGTTCCAATGCATGCACCATGGTCAAACCCAAGTGGCTCACTGCCATTACAGACAAATCACAGCTTGTCTCTCACTCTTCTCAGTGACCCTCAAGGGCAAGGGGTATTATTATTATTATTTATTATCACTATTATATTACAAAAAATAATTCATCCTTTAAATCTTTGTCTCACTATTTTTTTTTTTTTTTTTTTTGTATAAACCCAAAAAAATTTTGTGTTTGGTTGTGTGAGTGAAAGTTTTTTTTAAAAAAAAACATGGTATCATAACAGGAACATGGATCTGAAGATCTAACGAAGAACATAAAACCCTAATAAGAACGAACGATCGAGCGATGAACACGGTTTGATGTTTGTTTGTTGGGTGTAATTTTGTTAACCCTAGATTTGTTTATTTTGTTGAAATTACAGGTTGTGTTGAAGATGTCTCAAACGCCTGAAACGAATTACATGACATTTCTTCCATCAGGCTCTCAACTCAAGCTCAGCTTACAAATTCCTCAACCCACTTCACTTCCTACAAGGACAACTTCGGTAATACCATTTCTTCCTTCATCTACAACTCATATCTTGTTCATCATCTCTCAATCGAGTTTAAGTTTTGGGATTATGAACAATTGTGTCATAATTAGTGTTGATTTCTACTTGCATGTTGCATTTGAGACGATCTAAGTCAAAATCCGTAAATAATTAGGTTTTTTCGTAACTATGAACATGTTTTGTTACTCGGTCGTGTAGATAAAAGGTAAGAAGAGGAAAAAAAAAACATTTACATGGAAAGAAAATTTTGTAGTAATCAATTTAGATACTCGATAAAATCTAATGTTTGTTGATCGTTAACCGTTAGTCGTTAATCGTTGATGTTTGTTTAAATCATGAACCGTTAATTGGTAATCATTAATTTGAACTTCCACGACTAAAATATGTACTCGTGTGCTACCGGTTTAATTATTAAAACGAATGTCTTTTTATGACTTGTACGAACATGACGTAAGGTCGTCTTTGATTCGTGGTTATAAAAGAATTACCAAAGATGAACGAACGTCTTGTTTTATTTTTTTTATAATGAGAAAATTAAAATAATTAATTCAAATTAGCCTAATTAATTAGTTATTAGGGAAGTTTATGAAACATTAAGATGTTAGCATGTTTTTATATATGGAATTTAAATGTTGTTGATTGTTTGTTGCATGTTTATTTGTTTAGGGCAGTTTAAGTGGGTGATTATTGATGATATGATTAAATGTCTCCAAATTACATTAGACATATAATATATTATAATCTGGGTTAACTGTATGTTGTATTCCATAATGTGTTTTTTTTTTTTTTAAATTCTCAATTTACTTTTATTATTTGAAAAGTTTTGATTATTAAAATTTTGTCGATAAATGTTAGAATTAGTTGATGATAAACTTACATGACTGATGCATTAGTGTCGTGAACTAAACTGAAAAAATAGGTTAAATTACAGGTTTAGTTCATAAGATTCATGATTGTGTCTAGTAAGTCTCTAAACTTTTAATTTCACGTAAAAAAATGTCTAATAGAATCTTAAATTTTTTATTTTGTGTCTATTTAGTCTCTAAACTTTTAATTTCATGACAGGTCTCTAAACTTTTAAACAGGATAATAGAATCTAAAACTTTTAATTGAGTGTTTATTTAGTGTCTAAAACTTTTAATTTTGTGTGAAATAGGTCTCTAAACTTTTAAAAGTGTCTAATAGAATCTAAAACTTTTAATTTTGTGTCTATTTAGTCTCTAAGCTTCTAATTTTATGTCAGGTCTCTAAACTTTTAAACAGGGTAATAGAATTTAAAACTTTTAATTGAGTGTCTATTTAGTATCTAAACTTTTAATTTCACGTGGAATAGGTTTCTAAACTTTTGTCTAATAGAATCTAAAACTTTTAATTTTGTGTCTATTTAGTCTCTAAACTTTTAATTTGGTCTGAAATAGGTCTCTAAACTTTTAAAAAAAGTCTAATAGAATCTAAAACTCCTAGTTTTGTGTTTATTTAGTCTCTAACCTTTTAATTTGGTCTGGTCTTTAAACTTTAAAAAATGTTTAATAGAATATAAAACTTGTCTATTTAGTCCCTGAACTTTTAATTTGGTGCGAGGCATGTCTCTAAACTTTAAAAAATGTCTAATAGAACCTGAAACTTTTAATTGAGTGTCTATTTAGTCTCTAAACTTTCAATTTCGTGTCAAGCAGGTCTCCAGACTTTAAAAAGTGTCTAATAAAATCTAAAACTTTTAATTTTCTATCTATTTAGTCTCTAAATTTTAAATTTTGTATATATCTGGTCTCTAATCTTTCAATTTTGTATCAAATAGGTCTCAAAACTTAAAAAAAAAAGTGTCTAATAGAATTTA
Source organism: Cucurbita moschata (assembly GCF_002738365.1). NCBI lineage: Eukaryota > Viridiplantae > Streptophyta > Magnoliopsida > Cucurbitales > Cucurbitaceae > Cucurbita > Cucurbita moschata. The sequence goes on from NW_019268531.1 coordinate 3,144,920, forward strand.
AAACTTTAAATTTTGTATATAGTCTCTAAATTTTCAATTTCGTGTCTGACAGGTCTCTAAGTTTAAAAAAACTGTCCAATAGAATCCAAAACTTTTAATTTTGTGTCTATTTAGTCTTTAAACCTTCAATTCCCACTCAAATGGTTCTCCAAACTTTTAAAAAAAATGTCTAATAGAATCTAAAACTTTAAATTTTGTATCTAAAAAGTGCCTAAATTTTCAATTCTGTGTACAATATATCTCTAAAATTTTTAATTTGGTGTCTAATAAACTATTAATCCATTTAGCAAACTTATTAAAATCTTAAAATCTGATTAAACACAATTTAAGTTGAAAAAATTTAAAATTTTAGAGACTCATGCAACTACAAACTCAAAAGCTTAAATGATCAGTGATATGAAGAGAGTGGTTAAAGATGAAGTTGTGTTGGTGGTGGGTGTCTCCAATGGCGACGTTTGAAGATTGAAAACGATGAGATTTGGTAGTTTTAAGTCAGAAAATTACACATAAATTGTAAATCTTTGTGTGAATGAATAGTTTCTTTTGATGAAAAAACGTACCCATCCAGTTTTTGGAACACAATGAAACCACTATATCCACTCACTCTTCATATCACCTTCATCTTTTCCTTTGTTTCCTTCTAGACCAAGATGCTTGATTGGAGCCACCCCACAAAAACTGCTGCTAATCGCTCTCAAATCATCAAAACTCTTAGAGAAATGGTCAAGGTAACCCCTCCCTCCCATTAACACTTTGCTTTTTTGTTTCATAAACCCCTACTTTTCTTCCTTAACTTTCTTTTTCGCAGAGGGCCGTCACCGAGTTTAGATTATCGTCCTCGCCCATGAACCTTAACGAAAGAGCCAACTTCGACGACGTTGTTGAAGCCGTCCCCGTCTCCTTTAGACCCCCTCAACCACCCAACACGGATATGGTACAATCTCGACTATATTTTACTTTCCAACTCTTTTTTGGAGGGACGAATGACAATTTTGTTTTCGGATTAGGTTTTGTCTCGGAAAAAGAGAGTGACGACGTTGCTCGTGGGGGAAACCCTTGTTTCGTTCCAACTTCCTTACAATTGTCCGTTTAATCTCGAGGATCTTGAGGAGGTATATGTTTATGAATTGGGTAATTTCATAATTTGAATTTGGATTCATGATTATTATTTAAATGAGATTAGGTTTTAATTTGACATTATGGATAATGTTTTATATAGTTGGTGGAAGTAGAGAGGAATGAGGCAATGGCTCTAAAGACGACTGGTGAGATTATTTATAATGTGCCTCGCTATACCTTCTTTCAAAGATTAAATGGTTGGAAAATGGAAAGGCGTCAACGCATTAATGGAAGATTTGACTTGGTATGTTTGACTTTGACCCATGCTTGTCAACCTTATTATAAACAAAAAAAAAAAACAATGTTAACATATGATGTTTTTGTCACAGTACTATCATCACCTACCATCAAGGAAGGTGTTTCGGTCCATCACTGAGGTTGTGAATTTTTTCATATATGAAGTTTATCCCGACAAACCTCAAAAATCTGCAACCAAATTAAATCCGGGCGATAATCAATTTCCCGTGAGTTTTTTTTTTAATTCTTCATTCTAATTAATTTGATATTCGAACATGTTTGAGAGTGATTTTGAAAATGAATGCAACTTATTTGGTTTAGGGTGAAACAAGTGAAAAGAGGGTTTCGCCATTGAAGAGGAAAGTTGATGAAATGAGGGAGAAATGGCGTCCGATGTTCTTTGACGTTAATGGCGATAATAAGAAGAATGATGATAGGCGCATTGCACGTCCGTTTGATCTTAACGACGAACATCAAAATGATGATGAAGATGATGATGATGATTACTACTTCGGAGATGATCAGACATGGAACCAGAAGGAAAGAGTGGAGAAGTTCTTGGCTGAATCATATGAGAATCTCCTAAACTTACCTAATACTCAGAAACCCAAATCCTTGAGTTTTGATATCAATGAGGAAATCTGTGAGGAAGAAGAAGAACAAAAGGAAGAAGAAGAAGAACAAAAGGATGTCAACTTAATCAATTACCCTAATGAACCCACTGTTGAGGAATTGCTGGCCGCGGCTTACGATAACCTTGTAAACGCGGCCAGGAATAAACTCAACTCCATTAAAGGTACTTCTTTCATCTCTCCGTTCAAGTTTATCGTTAATGGATATTGTTACGTTTGCAGTATTGTCCTTTTTAGGTTTTCCCTCTCGGGAATCTTGAAAGAGGCTTTCTCGGGAATCTCGAAAGAGGTTTTCTCTTTCGAGTTTCCACAGCTAATAGATATTGTTCTTTTTAGGGTTTCTGCAGCTGACAAGTATAGTTCTTTTTAGAGTTTTACTTTTGGGTTTCTACCGCTAATAGATATTGTTCTTTTTAGGGTTTCTCTTTCAGGTTTCTACCCCTAGCAAATATGGTTCTTTTTAGGGTTTCTTTTTTGGGTTTCCACCGCTATCCGATATTATTCTTTTTAGGGTTTTCCTTTCGGCTTTTCACGAAAGTAGCTTTCTCTTCGAGGTTTCCACAACTAATAGATATTTTACTTTTTAGGGTTTCTCTTTCGGGTTTCTACCGCAATCAGATATTATTCTTTTTAGGCTTTCCTTTTCGGGTTTTCACCTAGACATATTGTTCTTTTCAGGCTTTTCCTTTCGGATTTTTCAGAAAGAAGCTTTCTCTTTCGGGTTTCCACCGCTAGCAGATATTGTCCTTTTTAGGCTTTTCCTTTCGAATTTCTCCTCAAGGTTTTTAAAAGGTGTCGAGGTTTCCACCCTCTTAAATATCATAAACTCTTATGATATTTATATATAGTAACGACATGGCTCAAGTCCATCGCTAGTAGATATTGTCCTTTCCGAACCTTTCCTTTTGGGTTTTTCCTCAAGGATTTTAAAACGTGTTTGCTAGTGGAAGATTTATACACCCTTATAACAAATGTTTCGTTCTACTGCCCAACTGACGTGGAATCTCACCCGACATGTTATTTTCTTTTTTAATTTGTTTGTAGGAAAGGAAAAGTGTGAAAGCTTCCCAGAGATTGAAAGCAGCAAAACATTAAAAGCTTTGACCTTTACATGCCTTCCTTCTTCTTCTTCTTCTCCTTCCAACGTTCCCATCAACATAAACTCCATGCCATTAGAGACGATCGCAGAAGCACCCGAAGCCATGGAAGTGGAAGACCCAGCTTCTATTGTGAATGTGAAACCTGAATATTTCGATATCATCACAGAAGTGAATCCTGAAAATGTCATCATTGATGACAAACCGAGCGCAGAGGCAGCGGCAGCGGTGGTGGTGGCGGAGACAGAGACGGAGAAGATGACAGAAGGGTATGATGGAATCTGTTCTTCAATGGAAGCGGCCAAATCTGTTGCATATATGAACATGGATGAGTGTGACCTGATCAACCACATCCCAGAATCCTCGGACATGTTTGACCTTGCTATGTTCTTGGCCAATAACAGGGAGAGCGGGGGCTTCTAAACCCTACAAATATATGTGTGCGTGTGTGTAATAAAAAGACTTCAATAACCAAGACATGTTTCTGGTTAGCTCTGGAAAAACCTATGCAGTTTCCTAAACTAAGGTTTGGTTAGATACTCGTTGTCGTTGTCGTGATTGTCGTTGTTGTTGCTGTTGTTGTTGTTTTACCTTGTACTGAATGTCTGGTTTCATGCTCGACTGTTTATACTGTGTTTTAGTTCTATATAATAATATGTAATATGTCCCTATTATACTGTGTGTTTTTCTTTGTAGGCTTGACCATGGCGTGTTTAAACCCTATTTAGTCTTTTTCTCGTCAAAATCTATGTGTGTGCAGGCTTTTGTCGATTCCTTTGAGTTTTGATCAGGTGAATGGACGAGCTTCTGTAGAGAGGCGTCTTTCGATGACTATTTGTTCATACAAAGACATGCTTCTCAAACCTTTCTTTTCTTATTAGGCTTTGTGTCAACGAAGGATCACTCCTTGGTCTTCCTTTATCTTCCCTAACATTTAAAGTTGTTTTGGGTTGTGAGACCTTTGAATGATTATGGATTTAATTTGTGTTGAATTGGGGTCGGTAAGATAATTTGGAGTTGGGTTGAGTTACCAATCTAACCAACTCAAACTTTTGGGGTCGTCCAAAAATCTTCTAACTCGACCCATGTACCTCCACCTTATGATGGATACAGATTTGACTTCCTTCCCTTCTTCAGCTACCTCCGAAACTCTTTCTTCAACAGCGTTCGACGGTTGACTTGGTCAAATTTGTGCTGAATACAGCAGGTGTGTGCATGGAGCCGGGAGGTTATTACCCCCTGAATGGACTATGTCTGACCTTGTTCGAATCATTACCATCTTAAAATTATTTTCAATTCTTCTAACTTCAAAAAGATAGAAAACCTACCGAGCTCAAGATCTTCATTAAGTGAGAAATCAAAGACCTTCAATAAACTAAAAGATGAACTTTCCATAAGTTTAAAGTTGAAAATTCAACCTCGAGAAAAATTACATTTAAGTCCTCGAATCAAATATACATTCGAGAGAAATAATTAGAAAACCACACGTTAGAACCAACCTAACAAAAAAAAAAAAAAAACTATTTATATTTAATAAGTAATTTTGCTTTTATATTTAAGTCAACAATAATTAAAACAAAATGACAGGAACATATTTTTCATTTTATTTTTATTGGTATTTCACATTCTCAATTTCAACATAAATATAAATTAATGGTTAAACAAATTTATACTTTTTTGCCTCTCATTTATTGTAATTGTTGTTTTATTAATTTTTTTATTGAGAAAAAAAAAAAGTAATCTAGAAAGAGTGGAATAAGTCAACTTAGAATAGGTACTGTTTTCCCATTAGACCCCAGTCCAAAAGGGCAACCAAACATACCCCACGTGCCAACGACCTTTGTTCCTAAATATTCCCAAATAAAAAGCTTATGTATATTTATTTATTTATTAAACAAATCATTTCATTAAAAAAATCAGTGTTCTAAACTTAATTTTTAAAAAAATAATACCAATAACAAAGTGAAGAAATGAATAGATATATATATATATATGAAAACAAAAAATAAAGATAGTCCCAAAATTGCTCTGCTGCGACCGTCCAATCCAATCATGTAGACTATGATCCATGGCTCAATAAAGTTGGTGATCTTTTTCGTAACCGAGTTGCCTTTCCATTTCTTCATCTTTGAGTTCATACAGCTTTTCCCCCTCAAGAGACAATAAATTTGACTCTGTTTTCTTCAAAATTTCCGATCTCTTGAAGAACTTAGGGGTTTTTAATCTGTTCGTCCTTCGTTTCCAAGTTGCTTCAAAATTTTGATTGGATTTTGCCGATGGGGGCGTGCTGGAGTGATCGTTCCAAGTCTGTGGGTACTCATACAGGTACTTATCGCCTCAGATTTGGGTTCCCTTTGTTCTTGATTCTTCGTCTTCTTAGCTTAGTTTGGGTCTTGGATTTCATATTTGGTGCTTTCTTTTTGTGGGTATTTTAGATTCTTTCGATTTTGCCGATTGGGGGCTTGTTGGTTTCTGGGGAAGTAGAGGAATCTGATATAATTTGTGTATGTGTTCATGGGTTGTTCTTTATTGATATCACTTCAAGATTCATGGCATTTGTAATGGTGATTGAATTTTAGGTTTTAAAAGTTATAAGTCCAAGAGAGGAGATGGGGAACATTCTCATGTTTCCAGCAGCAAGGTATCCTCTGCCTCCATTCCTGCCACTCCTCGGAGTGAAGATCAAATTCTTCAATGCTCCAATTTGAAGAACTTCACCTTCAACGAATTGAAAACGGCAACGAGAAATTTTCGCCCTGATAGTGTTGTTGGAGAGGGTGGATTTGGTTCAGTCTTCAAAGGATGGATTGATGAGCATTCCTTAACTCCCACCAAGCCTGGAACTGGCTTGGTCATTGCTGTTAAGCGGCTCAATAGAGATGGACCACAGGGTCACAAGGAGTGGTTGGTTAGTACTCGCTTTCTAATACAATTAGTCTGTTAAATGGCTGTGTTTAAACCGATCGGTCGCGGTCGGGTTATGGCTTGATTCTGCATAGTTTGGTTAACTTATGGTTTGAATATATAGGCTGAGATCAACTACTTGGGGCAGCTTACCCATCCTAATCTTGTGAAGCTGATTGGTTACTGCTTTGAAGATGATCATAGGCTGTTGGTTTATGAGTTTATGCAAAAGGGCAGTGCTGAAAATCATCTTTTCAGAAGTGAGTTGGGGCAGCTTTTCCATGTTTTCTCTTGTTCATTGTTCTGTGTTTATGATGATCATACATAGCTTGTGTTGTCGATACAGGAAGCGCTCACTTTCGACCGCTTTCGTGGAATGTTCGGATGAAAATCGCGCTCCATGCTGCCAGAGGACTTGCATTTCTTCACAATAGTGATGCTAAAGTCATATACCGTGACTTCAAGACATCTAATGTTCTTCTTGATGCAGTAAGTTCTTATTAGTATGGCGAGTTATTTGTAGTTTTATTTCAAAATATGACCATTTTTTTTTTTATACTCGAAATCGATAGAACTACGACGCGAAGCTTTCGGATTTTGGATTAGCTAGAGATGGGCCAATTGGTGATCAAAGCCATGTCTCTACCAAAATCATGGGAACTCATGGATATGCAGCTCCTGAATACTTAGCCACAGGTTCTTCTAATTCTCTGTTTCTCTCATGACTGAGTAACTGATTGGCCTCTAACGACATCCCTTTCTTTGGTAAGGTCATCTAACGGCAAAGAGCGATGTATATAGTTTCGGGGTTGTTCTTCTTGAAATGATATCAGGGCGACGGGTGATAGACATGAATCGACCACCTGGGGAACACAATTTGGTGGATTGGGCAAAACCATATCTAGTAAATCAACGCAAAATTCGTCGCGTCATGGACAATCGTCTCGACGGGCACTATGGTCTTGGACAAGCACAAAGGGCAGCTAACCTTGCATTTCTTTGCCTAGCCACAGATCCCAAGTACAGACCCAGCATGAATGAGGTTGTAGCAGTATTGGAGCAGCTGAGTAGTGAAAGAAAGGATCATAATGGTCAGCCAAATGGTGGTACAAAAGAAGGTTGAAGAGGTAAGGTTGTGAAATGTACAGCTGATGTGATGAATATGTATAAAATATATTGTAAACTTGATTAAAGTTTTCATTTAAATCGTAAGAATTGACTTGTTGTTAGTTTTTTTTTCTTTTCCTTGTTTGTTTGTAACACACCAAATGCATTCTTCAACTTGTTTTAGTCCCTATCAAAGTCTTGTCTTCAACAATAATCTCGTGAGTCGTTGTTCTTGACGTGCTTTTAACTCTAATGATGTCGAAATCGATCTCTACAAAGTCTTCTTTGCTATAATTTGAATATAGATTTAAAAGCGTGTGGAAGTCAATCGAAAGAAAAACTTTTAAGAAATTAGGAGGATTCTATAATTTATTTATAAAAAGAGTGTGAGATCTCATGTTGGTTGGAGAGGGAGGAACGAAACATTTGTTATGAGCAAGTGGAAACTTTTCTTTAGCACATTTTGAAACTATGAGCATGACGGCGATACATAACAAGTTAAAACGAACAGTATTCACTAACGGTGGTCTCAGATTGTTATAGTTAGTATTCGAGCTAGGCACCAGGCAGTGTGCCAACAAGGATGTTGGCCCCAAGGTGAGTGGATTAAGAGATCACACGTCAGTTGGAGAAGAGAACAAAACATTTTCTTACAAGACACTTCCCCCTAATTAGACACGTTTTAAAATCATGAGGCTGATGACTGTACATAAAGTGGGCAATATCTGGGAAGGGGTGGTCTCAAGTTTCTATTTATATGGAGTTATAAAATATATTGGGGTGGTCTCGAACGGCTATAGTTAGTATTCGAGCGAGACACTAATCGGTGTGCAGCAAGGACGCTGGGCCCTGAAGATGGGTGGATTAAGAGATGGTTGGAGAAGAGAACAAAACATTTCCGTATAAGAGTGTGAAAACTTTGACGTGTTTTAAAATCGTGAGGGTGACAGGGAGCTAAAGTAGACAAAATTTGGTAGGGGTGGTCTGAGGTTGTTACAAGATGGGTAGGATATGTGGAACATTTCTATTTATATGGACTTATAAATCAACGAATGTTTATTTTTTCTCCTACTAATATTAATTTCTACTCATCGGGACTTCTCAAACCCACCCGTAAAGAAAAACGTACTTTTGAGTTGGTAAGTAATGCAACGATTTATCTTTATTTGGACAGTCACGGGCTCAACTGTGAGGTGACAGTATATATATATAGAGAGAGAGAGAGAGAAGGTGGAGAGGGCAAAAGAAGAAGGATAATGGAGGGGAAGAAGGTAGGGATGGTGATGGCGGTATTGGTGGCGATGATGTTTGCGGGGTGTGTTGCGGAATGGACAAAGAAGAATGGAAGGATTGAAGAAGTGGTGTCCGATGGTGGCAATCATGAGGATGCTGCAGAGGAGATGTTGTTGGTGTCTGTTGTGGATGATAATATGATGAGGAAAATGATGATGAAGAAGGGGCATGTCTTAGCCGCCTGTGTTCCGCAATTTTGCAACGCCGCACTCCCATGCGAAACTGGCTGCACTTGTTTGGGTATTCCGGGTGTGGCTGGAATATGTGCCTAAACCCTATCAACTTTTATCTATCTCTTTCCCAATAATAATAATAATAATAATAATAATAATAATAATAATAATAATAATAATAATAATAATAATAATGGATTCTGTCTATCCACTCGTGTCTGTGTTTCTTTTAAGGTATGTCGTTTGCTTTGTTCGGTCTAAAGTTCTGTCTCTTTCTCTCTTCTCTTCACGAATGGTTGGCAATAATATCCAGACATGTTTATTCTAATTTGTGGGTTTTGTATTTCATTCTAATTTAGTGTAGCTAGATGGCGCACTAAGAACCTTGATGAGGTGCTACGATGCAGGCAATAGCAACTTAACTTTGAGGTGAAACCCGAATAGAAAAATTTAAAGGATATAATTTGTGGGCTTTGGGCTTTTTCATAATTGATTGGGCTTCACTGTTTTTCAGAATTGATTGGGCTTTGGGCTTTTTCATAATTTATTGGGCTTTGGGCTTTTTCAGAATTGATTGGACTTCAAAAGCTGTAATAGTTTCGCTCATAAGAATTTAGGTTATTAGATAAAAGATACCCACATGATCAAATAACTTACCTTTCATGCCAAAAAATTATCATCTCACATCCCTGTTATATTCCCTACAATTGTCCAAAAATGGTTCATTCGTGATAGTGTGATGTGATGTCCATTTTACTTGTAGGCCCCTCCTAAACAATATTTAATAATTATATTAGTTAGACTATTATATATTATATGTTATTTTATGAAATATATTAATTAATTATGATATTTTTACCATTTTTTTTTTTTAAATGAAAACTTTAAAATAAATATTTTAAAAAAGTAATAACAAATGGAAAAAAATTACTCCATCAAGAAGTATATAGAGAGACAAAAGAAAAAGGAATAGAATTATGTAGAGAGGGGAAATAAAGTTACTTAAACGTCAAAAGAATATTTAGGGGAATTTGGTAAAAGAGAATACAAGATAAAATTAACCACAATAATGTAACTTCACTTCTTAAGTAATTTCATATAACATAACAACTTTTTACTGTATGTAGCAGTAAAATGCTGCGGGCTACATATTTTACCATTGCAGCCACTTCAGCCTCTCCCACTACTACACTATTTTCAACCGCGGTGATTTTCAAAACCACCACCGCTACTTCACATATAAAACCAAACAAACACCCTAACCCAAAACAATGTAAAAATGTAAGAAGTTACCACACCGCGGTAACTTTTCCAAGATCTACGATTCAAAGCTAGACACGACTTTAACTACTGACCTTTTTTTAACCCTATAAAGAGACCCATTTTGACCGTCCTACTTCTGAGTTTTACTTTTACCTCTCCCCACTCAAAAATTTCCCCGGTAAATAAAAGGGAAAATTTTCAAAAAAAAAAAAAGATAAAAGAGGAGGGAGGGAATTTCAAACGCGGAAATTCTTTCCCGTGAATGTCTGACCGAACTGCCAATTAGAAGGCACCACGTTCAATGAAGTTGAGGTACGACGGTCACTGCCGGTGACGCGGAAGGACAGAGCCTGGCCCACTAAAACGACGTTGGATTGCCAATTTTGCCCCCAGTTATGACTCATGCTCATCCAACCCGTGTTTGATCCTTTCACGCTAACCCTCACGATATTCCCTGCACCCGCGACGTTCGTGATCAATACCAAGTTGAAGTAACGGAAACCGTTGATTGTGAACCTGATTCCCCCTTGTTTCCTACATGGCACCCTGTAATAACAATAAATTATATTCAAATTAAAAGGATAATCCCACTTTATCCGAGGGAAAATAATGAACTCAGGCAGGTTTGATTCCAGAAAAACATGATGGAAACATAAATTTCTAGATCAGAAATAAAATATTTGCTGCATTTTTCAGTTTATAGTATATGAACTACATATTTTTATTACGAAATTGTATGTATTCAATTAAACAGAGTATGTACCAAACAGAGAACATCCAAGAAAATCAATTATCCAGGAATGGCGTAATGGATTCGAAGCAAACTCACCGGCGGTAAGAGACGGGAACGATTCCGGCGCGGTACTCGGCGATTTTCAGGAACATAGGCATAGCGAGATCGAAATGGGTGCGAGGAGGGTTACACCAGCCGCCATTGTCACTAGGAAGAGCGTAATTGGGGGGACAAAAATTGGTAGCCGTAATGAATATAGAAGGGCTACCGGGATGGCACCATTGGGGGTCATTAGCGCACTTGATCTCAAAGCAAGCACCACAGCTAAGGCCATTGTTGTAGAGTGCAGTACTCAAAGCCGCAGTGTTAACACCATACCCCTGGCTGTAGAGATTCCCATACCCACAAGAACCACCTGCAAAACAACAAACCCGGATAAGCAAAAGAGATATCAAAATGTGATTCGAAGAGAGGAGAGTAGGGAAATGTAGAAACCCATGGTTCCGGAAGCATCACTGCCGCCGTAGAATGTGGCGTGGGCGTCCTGCCAGGCACCGGCGGAGTAGACGCCGGGAATTCTAGCGTGAGAGAGGAGGAAGAGGGAGGAGAAAGAAGCAATGGAAATGCAGCAGAGGAGGGAAAGAGAAGCCATGAATGTTGATGATGGGTGTAAGAGAAGAAGCAAATGGGAATTTAGGGTTGCAGTGAATGGATTATGCGAGGGAAGCAGAGGGGGTACTTATGGAGGGAGGAGGGCGAGGAAAAGGACAGCGAGGAGGGAATACGAATCCAAATCCAACTGCTCTGCATATTAACACTTCCTCCCTAATTAATGCCATTTTCATATTCCATTTTTGCCCCTACATATTTTCCTTTTAATATATGATTTATTTAGATATAAATAGGAAAATATTAATAAATTATGCTGGTTTTAATTTGTTTTGAGGCCAAGATATTATACCAACTTAATTCGTTGGAGCTTAAATTACGTATACTTTTATTTTTGTTGGTACTTTATTATAAAATCATCCACCAACAAAATAATGTGTATTTTAGGAAAATTAAAATAAAATATACAACATGCTGAATTATGCAATATATATATTAAAAAATATTACTATACAACATGTTAATTCCCGAACTTATTTATGTCGACATGATCATTAAAATTTAAAATTTCTCTAATAAATTTCTAAATTTTTTATTTAACGTTCAAAAGTGTCTAATAGATCGTTCAAGTTTTTATTTTGTGTCCAATAAATCATTCAACTTTGAGTTTTGTGTATAAGAAATATCAGACATAAAATTTAGACTAATACAAATTATATAATTCACGAACGCAGCTTGATTGAATTAAACAATCTTACAATGAAAAATGATAACGAATGTCTTATTCATTAAACTATACTTATATTAGCATCTCGAGCACGAAATTACTCGAATCGAAAAGATTTTAAAGATTTAAAAAGATGAAAAACGGGTTAAAACCGAACATGATTATTGTTTAGACTTGGCTACCACAAAAGGCTAAACCAAAAAAAAAAAAAAAAAGGAATCCATTCATTGCTTCAATTACAAGCTGTGTAAAATAGCGAAGGCTGTGGATTGAATGAACCAAAAAATTGCTTATTTCTTACTCCACATTCGCTCACACCAACAAAAAGTGAAAAAAAAAATGCAAATATTACACAAAATATTTTGATTAATATAATAAATTATTCCGAAAGATAATTATGATGGGTTTTATTTTTTTTAATATAATATTTCAAAATTGGCCAAACAAAAATAATGACTAATTCTTGACATTTACTGTTTTTAGGAAGTAGATTACCTTTTTAGGCTTCTGCCCTTAAAAGGTAACAGATAGGAAAGAAAATTAAGAATTTGATTCTGGACACTGTTTTAATTTTTAATATTAGAGTAAGGAAATAATAAATAAATAAATAAATAAAATCATTAACCCTCCTCTAAATTTAATTTAATTTAATTTAATTTAATTCAAATGGCAAAAAGATGAAAAGAAAAATAGTAAAAGACAAATGGTCAGTTTCGTATCCTTTAACTTTATTGAAAGTTCTACAAACTATTTTTCTATTTAAATTTTTTAAATTTCTTTTATTTTATAAAATAATTAAATTTAAAATCATTTTAAGTCTTTATTATTCATTAGACTCTCTATCATTATATATTTTTTAATATATACGGAAAATGTGCTAATGTTTTTAATTTAATTGGTTACTTATAAACTGTGTGCAAGGTTTAATCAAATAAAAAATAATTAAATTAAAACTTTTAAAAATAAATTTAAAAAATTAAACCTGGAAATTATTATTTTCTTTTTTAAGGGAAAAAAAATGGCTAAAAATTAAATGGGAAATAAATAAAAAGCGGATGGACGGTTGGGGTTGGGGAGAGAGAGTGAGAGAGAGTGCGCAGAGTTTTAGGGAAGGCATGGGCCCCACCTTGGGGCAAATTTGGTAACTTTCAAACTGCCATCAGGGCCCACCTCGAGCCTTGCGACCCCTGATTTGTTGGAATTCGGAGTTGGGGCCCACTTAGATTCCTCCCGTTTTTACTCCTCTCTCTATTTTTATATTAATATAAAAATAAGGTTAAATTCCTTTTTTTTTTTTTAATCTATATATTTCATTCTTTTTTATTATTATTATTTTGAATAAATCTTAAAATTTGGATTATTTGCGATAAAAAAAATAGAAAAAAGTATTGTGGTTAAAATGGTCATTTTGGTTTAAAAAAAGAATAAATAAATATTTTTGTTTACCGCCAAAGAAAAAGCAAAACCCACTCTCCGCGAACCAGTGGTGTTTTACCAAGCCTCAATTGTACGCTCTCCTTTTTATAAAAACTCATTTATTATTATTCTGCCACTACGAAATGACGTCGATACCCCTACTGGTTTGTATTAATTGCCTCTTCTGTTCAATGAAGCCACTTATCCTACAATTTTACTGAAAGGCCCCTAACCCAACCAATGCAGGACATTATTGGGTGAATCAGATTCCACCGTACCAACGGCCTAACGGGTAACCATAGTAAGTAGTGATTATTTATTTATTTATGAAAAATAAGTAGCAGTTAAGTTGAATAGTCGGTGGGGATTTTATTACCATAATTCCACCACGAGAATTTAAGGAAGGAACAAAAATATTCACACCATTATTTGTCTTTATAAAACAAAATTTAATTTATACCAAGTTCCCATATGTAATTAAATGTTGAAAATTTTACTATCATTTTTGCAATTTTATTTTTTCCGTATCTAATTAAGCGACACGTTTTACTTGATCCAAAATGTTGCCTCGAGATAGCTTTATTATTATGAAATATAAAATATGCTTATTGTGTATTGTTACTTTTTTATTTGTTATGTCCCCGTTTCTTAAAATAATTGAAAATTTTCTTAATACAAGTCTAGCGTTATATTGGAGGTGGGCTAGATATTTCAAGCTCCGTTTGAGTTAATTTTTTTTTCGGACGCGTAACAATGTTTCGAACATTTATGTCCATTTGGGTTAAGTTGGCTTTTGGGGTGGATTATATGCGTTAATCTCATTTCAAACTTTTTGTGACATTTAGGCACGTTTAAGATGCTTATGTAAATTTGAGATAGACGATGAGTAGATTAGACTTGTTTTTTGGTAACGACGGATGACTAGATTCTTTAATTTTTTTTTTAAGGCACATATTTAAGACAGATACATAAGTTTGAGACGAGAGTTAAGTGCATTAGGCTTGTTTATGGTCGTTCAAGTATGCATCTATATTATCGTGAAGGTTATTATTGACCAAAAAAAAAAAAAAAATTAGAGGAGACAAGCACAAAAGCATTTTAAACTACATTTTTTCCTTTTGGTTGTAGCTACACAACTTCATCATGATAGCACTTTTGATATTAGTGCACTAAATGTTGGATGATACTTTTATATGGATATTTTATTCGAATATATTAAATTTATTTTATTCCATTCACGTTAATACTATTGTTATTACTTAGAAATACAAAGAATAAAACATATATGTTTGAACTAAATAAATTTAAGAATTAAAAAATGGTGGTAGAACGAAGCTATGCAAGTGCATTTGACATCACCATAGAGCTATATATGTCGATTCTAATGTGAAGCAGGTAGAAAAATAAGGTAAACATGATGTCATTTTGCATCAATAAACATGTTTAGAAACTTAAAAGAATTGTCGACGTATAATGTATTAGTATTAACTAATTTATCAAGACAAATAAATATATTTTTCGACGTTTTTTAGTTTATTTATTTATTTATTTTTAATACTTTTTTGCGTTTAAAAAAATAAAAAATTTGTAGCGATGATTCTCAATCGTAAGAGGTTCATTTTAGCTTTATCTACCGGTCAAACACAAGAAATATATAATAATAATAATAATATTAATATTAATATTAATCTTATAATTTTCTATCGAGTGTGATCATGTTTTTTTTTTTAAAAAAAACTGAAATTATGTAAATGAGAGAAAAAAAAAAAGGGAGAAAATTGTTGGTTTCCCATACGTGGAGGGTAGGAGCAGGTGAGGTGGAATTTGCGTGGGCAAATAAAAATGAGATGTGCCATGTGGACGTGAATACGGTGGGACCGGATTGTCCACACGGACAGACCAACCAGATATGGTGAATCTGCCACGTCATGTGCTGATGGTGAATCTATGCCATGCCCTTACTGCCAGGTGTCACGAGAATTCATTTCATCAACCACCGCCTTGTCCCCTACAATCCTATATAAAAAGTATGTAAGAACCATTTTATTGCTTCAATTATAAGTTTTTCTTCTCCTTTTTCATTTATTTAGAACTAAATATATATATATATATTTTTTTTTTTTACTATAATTCAAACACAAAAATAAAGTTAATAAGACATTTTATATGAACCCACGTAATATTCGTATATTTTTGTTTCATAAATTTTATAATCCACGGCTCAATTAAAAGCATATATCAACTAGAAAAATATATAATGATAATGATCACCTTATTTATAATGAATCACAGTATAAGATTGATTAATTTATTAAGAGAATTAATATCAAATATTAAAAAAATGTATATGATTGAATAATGAAGAGAAAATTTAAAGCTAATTTGCTAGCGAACATAATTATTTAAATAAAAAGTAAGTGGGATTATTAATATAATTTACAAGGAACATAGTAACATGATTTCATCCTTAATCCCATGATCATTTTGTCTATCATTGACTTTATATTAATTTAATTTCTTTATAATAATAACGTACTCGAATACTTTGTCTATATGGTCAACTTTATTTTTAATGTTTTAATATCATTATATTTAACTATTGACTTGAATGAGTGGTTGCATTAAAAGAAAATAGTGGTGAAGTTAATATTATATTATTTATTAATTAATTTGTTCATTATTTATTTATTTATTTATGAAACTAATTATCTTATCTAATAAAACGTTTAGAGAAAAATGACTAAATATCTTTTGTTATTGAAATTTATGAATTTAGAAAAAATAATTCAATACAACTCATTTTTATATAAGATTTTATTTTATTAAAACTAATGAATTTACCAAGATTTAAATCCGTAAAAAGTAAATCGAGAGCATATTTACGATTTATTAAGTTTGAATAAGACTGATATAACATTTTTAAATTGAGAGTAAAAATTGTTTCGAACCTGATAAAGAAATTGTGTCTATTTTATAAAAGAGTTTAATGTTTTTAGTAACCAAATACGAAAAGACAATATACCTATAGATATAAACATAAAAAAAAATAAAAATAAGTGTCGTGAACGTATATGTCACGTGTTTGTAGTTTTTAAGTATTTGACTAATCGGCCATAACTCCAATTTTCCTTATTTGATGGCTTAAGTATTTGACTTTTTTTTGGGGGGGGGGGGGGGGT
>NW_019268531.1:3161609-3206548 GCF_002738365.1 Cucurbita moschata
GGGGGGGGGGGGGGGGTGGTTGGCGCTTTATAAATAAACATTCTTAGGAATGCTTATTGAATTTTGTGACATTTAATTAACTTTCCTAAATATAAAGCACATGGATGATAGTTTCCATTTGGTATTAAGTTGTCTTACTGGACAAACTTACCTTATTTTATTCTCAGTATCTTTGTTACGTTTATGGTCACCGATTAGAAAAACAATTAGTAGACTTCGATAAATCTAAAAAAATTGCCCAACGATTAGGAAAAACAATAGAATTATTCTTAAATTTAACTAAGAATACAAGAAATTTGTGAGTCCCTCCTCATTAAAGATCATAAATTTTCTTGCGAATTCAGTAAAAAATTTCATTTCTATAGATTTTTTTGGCCTCATTTTTATATATTGTCAATCGAGAGACATGGTCCTAATTATGTTTGAGGTCATGTTAATGCACGGAATGAAATGATCAAATGTAAGTGGAGTGAAACAAGTACATCGACTAGCTTGAAATCATGGTAATTTTACATTCATCTTAGCGATAACTACATCATCTCCCGATCGATTATGTTATAAGAACGAGTCAAATAAGTCCAACATGATTAGAATTATCCAGGATAGGAATATGTTTTTATTATGAAATAGAGTCTCTAACAAATAAAAAAGAAAAAAGAAAAAAGAAAAAAGAAATTTGCATAAACATAACACATGGGTCATGTCGGATCACTTACAAAGCTCAGACCCTCGGTACCTTTTTACTTGCAGGCTCTGGTTTCATGTGAAACCCGATTCAATTGCTTACTCTGTTCATCTCTATCAACTGTCAACCAAATGGGTCTCGTGACAGTCAAGAAAATCTTCACTGCCCAACTTTATTTTTTTTATTCTCTATCATTTAATGCAAACAGAAATTCAAGATTGTTACAATGTGATAGACTATTAAAACATAATAGATTGTTACAATGTCAATTTTCATTTTATTTAAATAAGGAAAACTAAATAAATATATTCTTAAAACAAATATGAAAGTTGAAGAGAAAAATGAAACTTTTTAAATTCTAAAAAACATAATAGAAACCAACATTCATGACTATTTTGTATAATTCAACCATTTGACAGAAGAGCTGGGCTTCAAATAGAGGTATTCTATAATCAAACTATGACACCCTGTTAGGAATCACGACTCTCCACAATGGTATGATATTGTCCACTTTGAGCATAAGCTCTCATGGCTTTGCTTTGGGCTTCCCCAAAAGGCCTCATACCAATGAAGATAGTATTCCTCACTTATAAACCCATGATCTTCCACTAAATTAACCAATGTGGGACACTCCCAATCCCAATAATCCTCAACAATCCTCCCCTCGAACAAAGCACACTATAAGCCTCCCCTGAGGCTTATGGAGCTCTCGAATAGCCTCCCCTTAATTGAGGCTCGACTCCTTCTCTGGAGCCCTCGAACAAAGTACACCATTTGTTCGACACTTTAGTCACTTTTGACTACACCTTCGAGGCTCGCCATTCTTTGTTCGATATTTGAGGATTCTATTGGCATGGTTAGGTTTAGGGCATGGCTCTGATACCATGTTAGGAATCACGACTCTCCACAATGGTATGATATTGTCCACTTTGAGCATAAGCTCTCATGGCTTTGCTTTGGGCTTCCCCAAAAGGCCTCATACCAATGAAGATAGTATTCCTCACTTATAAACCCATGATCTTCCACTAAATTAACCAATGTGGGACACTCCCAATCCCAATAATCCTCAACAATTGGTATGAGGCCTTTTGGGGAAGCCCAAAGCAAAGCCATGAGAGCTTATGCTCAAAGTGGACAATATCATACCATTGTGGAGAGTCGTGATTCCTAACATGGTATCAGAGCCATGCCCTAAACCTAACCATGCCAATAGAATCCTCAAATATCGAACAAAGAATGGCGAGCCTCGAAGGTGTAGTCAAAAGTGACTAAAGTGTCGAACAAATGGTGTACTTTGTTCGAGGGCTCCAGAGAAGGAGTCGAGCCTCAATTAAGGGGAGGCTATTCGAGAGCTCCATAAGCCTCAGGGGAGGCTTATAGTGTGCTTTGTTCGAGGGGAGGATTGTTGAGGATTATTGGGATTGGGAGTGTCCCACATTGGTTAATTTAGTGGAAGATCATGGGTTTATAAGTGAGGAATACTATCTTCATTGGTATGAGGCCTTTTGGGGAAGCCCAAAGCAAAGCCATGAGAGCTTATGCTCAAAGTGGACAATATCATACCATTGTGGAGAGTCGTGATTCCTAACATGGTATCAGAGCCATGCCCTAAACCTAACCATGCCAATAGAATCCTCAAATATCGAACAAAGAATGGCGAGCCTCGAAGGTGTAGTCAAAAGTGACTAAAGTGTCGAACAAATGGTGTACTTTGTTCGAGGGCTCCAGAGAAGGAGTCGAGCCTCAATTAAGGGGAGGCTATTCGAGAGCTCCATAAGCCTCAGGGGAGGCTTATAGTGTGCTTTGTTCGAGGGGAGGATTGTTGAGGATTATTGGGATTGGGAGTGTCCCACATTGGTTAATTTAGTGGAAGATCATGGGTTTATAAGTGAGGAATACTATCTTCATTGGTATGAGGCCTTTTGGGGAAGCCCAAAGCAAAGCCATGAGAGCTTATGCTCAAAGTGGACAATATCATACCATTGTGGAGAGTCGTGATTCCTAACACACCCATCATGATATTTAAAGTTGCATACTAAAGCAGATGAAGACAAGATGAACCATTCCCACACTTGTACCTTTGAATGGGATTACGAGAAAGTATTGAATCAGCAGTACCAACCATTTGGAAAATGTTGTCACCTTTCGACTGTCATCTTGTTTTCCATATTTCAATTGATTTCCAGAAGTAGGGACCCACAATCTTTTTATTAGCTTGAAAGGTCCTTTCATTTTGTATCAAATATAAAGTGATGAACTATCGAAAAGCTCCATGATGTTTCCAGTTTCCTCCAACAAATGTAATTCATTTACAACCTACTCAACAGATTAATGCTCTAGCTCAAGACCAAGGTGATCGTACTTGATCTAGTAGCAACAATCACTGTGTAACAAACTAGAAGATACAAAAATGGCAGCACGGCTAATAGCCCCATGGTATAGAAGGCTTCAAGTAATTCATACCTTCTAAAACGACCACAATTTCCACAATATAGCTGGACATATGGTTGAGATTCACGAAATGAACTCTTGGTGAATTCTCGTGGTATCAAGCCTGCAGCAAACGTTGTTGAGAGATGTCTGGTTTATTTCATCATAGCTCGAGCTCTTTTAAGTAATTTAAAACAGTAATTCATTGTGCATGGATAAGAAAATCCAGAAGAAGTAATCGGATTTGAATCTAGCTTAGTCCATAAATGTTTTGTTTTTAGCTTATGTTTTAAAAAAGAATACTTTTCATTAACAATGTCTTAGTCAAATATTAGAAACAAAACAAATAGTTTTCACTAGTTTGTGTTAAAATTTGGATAAGTTTTTTTTACAAGGGCTACTTTGGAAAAAATCTTTTTAGTAAACAATTGGTTTTTTAAAAACAGAAAGAGAAACAAAAATTGCAATGGAGTTAATTCATTTTTCCAGGAAAAGTGGCATCAGATTTGGAGAAGAGTACTAACCGTGAAAGTTTAGGGAGTGACACCTTGTCATAAAACATTTGACTTCAGAGAACTTCATATATCTACTGAATGATCTCCTTCAGAGAAAGAACATCATCACGTGGATGGGCATCCACCACTCGAACTTGTACTTCATCTCCAATTTCTGCTCCAAGAGAAACCCATGCAGATGCTTGAAGCCCCACCTACAAATTCCGAATGCACAAGACACAAAATGTAATGATATTCATACTTAGAGAGACTATTTGCACCGACAAAACTATATATAGTTCTATTTCGCTTGAGCAATGGATCTAACAGTGAAACTGATGATTGGGGAAAAAGAAAGTCATTTCTGCATGCATTTGATATTGTCATATGTTTATAAAGCATCAAGTGGGGCAGTTTATCTTTTGGTTCATGGGCCGAACCCACCAACCAGGAGAGGTTATCGGCAATCGACGATAATCAGCACAATGTGAAGAGGCGAACAACCAGTGGAAACAGAAAATAAATCAGATGAGGATCAAATCAAATTCAAACGTGGAGAAAAGAGAGTTTCCTTTTTTCTTCTTTAAGCCCAAGTCAGAATGAGGATTGCATCACAGTCTGAAAGCTTTTATCAATCAATCCTCACCTCAACCAACAGCAGGGCTGCAATTCGATCTTTAATGAACCTAAGAATCAACGCTCGATATCTGTTTTCTTTTGGTTGCCGTCTCAAGTACTCTAATACCCAATAACGATGACTGAGGCTTGAGAGTCTCTTTGCCAATTTAGTATTTATATTTACAGTAGATGCTATCCCTTCCAATTGACCATGGGAATACGGAGGAGAGTCGCCTCTAAGGAATGCCTTAACCTACAAATAAATATAAGAGTAAAACTAAGTTAAAAGAATAAACACTCCATCTACAAAGTCTTGAAATGAATGATTATTAGTTATGCAACCAAAATCATACACAATATAACAAGATGATGTTACGAGTATGGTTGCAATGATGGTGAACCGGCAATTTAAAACTAAAATTCCTGAGGTAATGAGCAAGTAAATTCAGAACTAATACTTTAAAAATGATGACACTACTAAAGCCGCAAGCTTCAAGAAATAGTTCCCCTAAGATAGCAGAGGGGAAGAGAGAACCAGAAAATGTTTCAGACAACAGAATGGTCTATCACGAATAAGGTCCATTAATATACATACATACATACATATATA
Organism: Cucurbita moschata; assembly: GCF_002738365.1. Taxonomy (NCBI): domain Eukaryota; kingdom Viridiplantae; phylum Streptophyta; class Magnoliopsida; order Cucurbitales; family Cucurbitaceae; genus Cucurbita; species Cucurbita moschata. The sequence goes on from NW_019268531.1 coordinate 3,166,447, forward strand.
TTACCACATTACAATATGAACAGCATAATAATGTTCTCATCTTTTCTCAAGAAAGGATGTAAGAGATCCAAAAATGTCCATGACAAATGGGTAGTGCAGGCTTGATTAAAAAATAAAAATCCACAGGACACAGGAAATTAGAAGAAATACCTGATAATGTGCAACGAGGTCCAAATACCTACGGATGGGAGATGTAAATTGGACATAACCAGAAATTCCCAAAATCCCATGGCGTATAGGCTTACTGAAGTCAATTTCAGCAGCACGCATTGTTCTAACTATTGCAGAGCTCCTAACAGGTCCTTCTGGAAGATGTGCAAATGCAGATACATCAATATTTGTTTGAGGTTGTCCTCTGTAGGGTAACGGAATGTTATTGCGAGAACCAAAAGTGGCTATAACTTCTCCACATAGGATCATCATCTCTGAAACAAGTCGCATGGCAGGGTTATCTTGGTTTTCTACGTAGAGATTGATTTCAGGATCCAGGTCTTCTGGATTTGCTACCTTGATCCGTGTCTCCAAAGAAGGCATGTCGATTGCACCCTGAAAATTTTATAATATGACGCCAGAACATGGAGGGCAGATAATAACTTACATAAAAAATTAATGCAAGTAGATCTTATAGGAATAAGATCCCATCAAACTTGTCTATAAGAATTCCAAAAGTGATTCTAATTAAACAGTTTTTAACAGAGCCTGATTAATAAACAACCAACATTCTACTCAATACTTTAAGCCACCTGTTGCCTTCGCCATGCTAATCGCGAAGTTGCAGCCTCAGATAGAACTTTAAGTTCAGCCTCCTCTTCCAAGTTCAAACTAAGCAGCTCCGACGCACTTTCATATGTCAGCATGTAAGTTGGTTTGATGATTGAGTTTTCCACAGAATATTCTGCAATGCTATTAATTCATAGAGTGTTAGCGTTCCCATGTTTGCTTCCTTAGTAAAGATATCTTAATGAATGTCATAGTTTCAAGAAAGCAACAATTCTATTCTACAGTGTGAACGCCATCACTCTCTTTAACTCAAACAACAAAAATGACAAGCACAGACAGGAAGAGTTCTCACAACAATTGAAAGTACACAGATAAATGCAATTAAGATAAGGAAAGAACAATAATGTGCTAACAACAACAGTAAAAACTTTCACGTATGATTTTATGATATGAACACAGAACCATCAAATCTTCTAGTTGTATAATATCAAGAACAAGCTTCACAAACTGTAAACCTAATAGAAAAAAGAAATGGCCAAAAAAATCTTCCAAGAAGCATACAATCCCATAGAAAAATTTTATTTTTTTTCAGAACTAAAATAAATTGGAATGGCACTCACCTCATGGACATTTGTCCCTAATATAAAATTTTTAGTAAAGTATCCTCATATTAAAATACATTACGGTAATAACAAGCTTTGATTTCCATCAAAATATAATAAGGAAAGAACAAGCTTTGACTTCCCTAGTATAAATTTTTTAGTGAAGTGGTCTCATAATAAAAACAACTAAGTACGTAAACAAGCTTTACCTTCCATCAGAATGAAGGACAACAGATACAGTAACTGCATTGCAAATTTCTCCTTGTTTTAAACTCATTCCATTCATTGCTAGTTTCTCTGGAAACATAGGGTATGTGGCTGTAGGAAGAAATATAGAAGTTCCTCTTTCCATGGCCTCCCTACGAATGATAAACAAAAAGAAAGTCAGCATGGTGCGAAATATCACAAGAAGTTTAAGAAGGATTACCTGTCTACTATGCTCCCTGGTTGAACAAATCTAGCTGGATCAGCAACATGAATCCATATTTTAATTCGACCATCTGACAATCTTGTTGCACTCAATGCATCATCAAGCTAAAATATTGGATGATAAGAACGTGAGATGGAAGTCTCTCAAAATTTCATGAAAGAATTATACAAAAATAGAAATTCAAAATCATCACAAATTCAGAGTGAATAGACTATAACTAAATGAAAAATACAAAATAAATTATAATTGAGTTATAAAAGAAAGGGAAACAACAGCTTGAATAGGATATAATTTTAATTTTAAAATTATCACCTCATCCGCTTCATCAACATCAATGGCATAAACCTTAAGATGTGTGAGATTCTTCCTGTCAACCTAAACAAAGAGGCATATAGCACACGTCAGAGGCAACATATGAAATATAGAGTAGCAGTAAATCATGAACTACTAATGAAGATTTTACAAGTCCTGGATGGAAATAACTGTTGACAAATTTATAAGGATCTATAATGTAACAGGCAGGGAAGCAAGGGAGAATCTCAAATGATAATATGCATACATAACTTCTTATTATATTTGTTGTTCTCACACATAACAAAATCAGTGATGGAACTTGACGCTACCTCATCGGGATCTGATGCCCCCAGTAAAAGTGATTCCGCAGCTGCTATAATCTCATCTGAATGATATGTCCGAATGTTGAACTTCTGAAGATCAAGATTAACATGCCGAGGGAAATACCCTATATCTATGAGAAGATTTACTGCTGATGATGTTGTTCTCACCAGTCCCATAGCCTTGAGAATCTAAAGAAGAGATTATCAAACATAGTAAGGGCGATGGATGATAAAAATGTACTTTTCAGTCATCAAGCAAATCACATTAAAGAGTTACCATCCCAGCTGTTTTCCTCTGTTCATCATCCTTGCAAGCATCAATAGCATAAGATTCAAGTGACTCAATCTTGTGTCTGGTTTTCTCTTCAGCTGCCCAGGATGATTTAGGTGGTTTGGACTTCGAAGGCATTGCCTTAGCAGATTTCAATAATTCTACAAACTCTTGTAGTTCTTTCTCAGCTGCCTCCTTTGCAAGCTTTTTACGTTGAAGTTCTTCAACCTGGCTTTCAAACAAAGAATTAGAAAATATTTTAGACTAAAAAGACACTGAATCATTAACGGATGCTGTGATAGACAATGTCATCAGCACAAATATTTGTCATGTGACAGATTATTTAATGTAAGACAGATGAGAAAAAGAGTGAGATGCAAAAAAGGATGAAGAAGATTCATTAATGCAACTAAGAACATATTTATCACCAATAAAAAGCTTCAATCAAACTAAGGGTAAAAAAAAGAGTACAAAAATAGTTGAACTATCATAAAATTCTAATTAAGCGCATTGACTGATGGCTCTGCTATGAGGGATGAAACTACACAGGGATTGGACTTCGGGCATTATTATCTAATTATGGATCTGTTCTACTGCACCACCATCATGTCAAGAACATAGATGAGGTTAGGTAATGGTAAACAATAATGTGATGGAGCTTTACAAGCAGAGAGTAACACCAAGATAGAGCAAAAGCACAGAATACCAACGAGGAATGAGAACATTAGATTTAGTTATAGGACACATGCAGAAGTACATCAAGAGACCTTCAATTTTAGGGGTCTGCCCATTGTTTTGGGTTTTGGTGGTTTTAGGTTCGTTTGACCCAATGTAATCAATATCCTGAGTTGCAAGCACAGCCTCATGGGTTGCAATAGTGGCAAAACCAAGGGAAATTTTCTGGAAATCGAAGGAGCTATCCACTTATCTGAGATCATATATCACCTTTTAACACATGAATAGATTATGGCCTTCATCACCTTCTAATACATCTTATCTTGTTTTGATAAGCTACACAATATCACATCTACAGAAGGGACAGGACGAACTATGGAAAAGTCTTGCCAACACGCAAAATGGAGAGAGAGGAAGAAAAATTATAAATTTTACAATAGAAAACGTCTCTTTAGCAGGTATAAGAGATGGCCTTGGAATTGTTGATCTTTAATCATTCAGAATTGATAAATTGGTACCACATAAACTTAGAAAAAACTCAAGAAAGCTGTAAATACTTTCTACCAAATATTATCCATTACAATTATATTTTTAAAGCAGCACTTATTAATTTCCAATCATTCTTAGAACAAGTACATTCCAGAAAGCTGTTGAGGATTATTATTGGGAGTGAGTCCCACATTGGCTAATTTAGTGGAAGATCATGGGTTTATAAGTGAGGAATACTATCTCCATTGGTATGAGGCCTTTTGGAGAAGCTCAAAGTAAAGCCATGAGAGCTTATGCTCAAAGTGAACAATATCATACCATTGTGGAGATCCGTGATTTCTAACATGGTATCAGAGTCATGCCCTTAAACTTAGCCATGACAAGAGAATCCTCAAATATCGAACAAAAAATTGTGAGCCTCGAAGGTGTAGTCAAAAGAATTGTGATACATGATTTCTAACAAAAGCCCCCCATAAAAATCTAGTAGCTCGGTTAGATAATCTTTAAATAAAAGAATGTTTTGAATTAAAATATAACGCGTACTTGGTCAGTAGGTCTTGGACCATAAAAAGATCGCGAACCTTTTGTCTGCAGAACAGTGAAGTATAATTCATCTCTTGATAACAACAGATGTGCACAGTAGCTATCAAGAGGTTCTGTACTCCCAAATATCATCTGTAGAAGGAGCTATAGTCAGTGATAGAACGATTGCCATATGCTCTAGGATACCCAGAAAATTTCATAACCTCAGCTAATTCTTCGGTAGTCACTGCCTTATTTTGTTCTAGAAGCTCAAGCCATGCAAACTCCAACAGTGACGGGTCCTGCACTCATAATTATTGGCTCAAATCAGACTGAGAATCACCACCAATCACATGATATAGGATCTTGTTTTCAAGCAAAGAACAAACCAAGTTATCCTCAGCTTTTTTAATGAAGTCTGCAATTTCTGTCTGCTCGAAATTTTCAACACCTGGAACAATGTATGTAACTTGTTGTGGCTTAATAGATGAAGTGACACCATTCTATCAAAGAAAAAGTGGTGGACCAAGAGAAAATTAGAGTTATGAACTGAATGCTTTGCTTCACTTTTTTTTATTTAAAAAAAAAAACAAAATAAGCCATGAATCAACCTAGTAGCCTATTCAAAATGGTGCGCTAGTTGTTTTTACTAGAACCTGATCGAACACCATCCAGTTTTTTTTCCCATCAGGTCTCTGAGCAACTGCCAGTAATACTCTCTCCGAGTCCTTCTTGAACTCCAGCAGCAGTCCCTTTTCCAATGTTCGGTTCATAAGCTTATCTTCAGTACCATCATCACTGCTCATGCCCACCATTCCCATTCTGGATACATAAACTTTTTATTGCTCAATATTGGAAAATGGGGGGTGCTCAACACCCAAATGATTGTACAAGCTTTAATAAAACAGTACTTAGCAGTAGCAGAAATACTAGAATGTATAAGGGAAGAAATGGAGAATGTACGTTCAAAGAAAAAAACTGAATGCACAAACAACTAGAAATTATCTGACACAGCACAAGAGCCAAAAGGAAAATACAACAATTGAAGGAAAAAAAAACGTACTTAGCGGTAGCAGAAACTTTCTTTCGCCGGCGCAGAGCTTCGAGCTCTTCGACAACGCTTTCAACAATACTGTACAAGGAGTAGAATCGACCTCCACCACTCCTAGAAACTCGGTGTTTATGCCATAATACAGGAGACCTACAGTTTAATTTCGAGCTCCATCGAAACTGAAGATTCCTTGGATTGAAGTGGCAGCATCGGAAGGCAGAGAGAGGCGGGGACGAAGCAGAGCGGAGGACTGAGCAACTGTTAACAGCTCGAAATGCCATAATCGTTTGCAGAAAGAGAGAATCAACGCTCAAGTAGTTAACAAAATTGAAGAATATGGATTTCTAGCTGTTCGGCATCGGCCTGGAGTTGACATCGATTTGGTTTCTTCCTTCACCAAGAGATGGGGATAGAAGAAGAAGAAGAAGAAGAAGAAGAAGAGCGAGTTACGCAGCTGATGATAAAGCTGCGCGATAGGAATGTTGCATTTGGTTTACTATTCGATGAAATCTGTTGGTTCGAATTTCAGATACCAAACGTTTATCTTATTCTTTTTTTTTTTTTTTTAATTAAAAATAAAGAACTTTTAAATTTAATTAAAATCACAAACTAATAATTATTTTAATCGAAGGCTTAAACTTCAACAAATTATTCGATTTAAATCATCAATTTTTTCAAATAAAACTTATTTATCTATTTATCTCCGATTATTGATAAAGAATTACATAATAACTTTTACAGCTACTATGGTTGATTTTTTTTTTTTTAATAATAGTTTTATTTAAGTAATTTTGGGCTTATTTTAAATAAATCAAGCTAATAATAATTATAAACACTAACAAGGGTGTTGTGTAGATTAACCGAATTAATTATAATTATTAATTTGTTATGTTGTAACAATTTTAACCCTATACTTTTAAATTCATCGAATGACAGTCTCAAACTTAGATAAGTGGTGCAATTTTAACTTCTTGTTCCGAATATCCTTTTAAAAAATCTCTAATACATTTAATGAATTATAAAATCTCTAATAGGCTTAACATACGATTGAGTTCAGGCACAAACTGTACCCAATCAGAAACTCGTAGTCACTTGAGAGAACAAGGCCTTGAAATCCTTGGTTGGCGTGCCTACTCCCTCAGGCTTTGAGGCTAGATCAAAGGCCTTGAATTTGGCCTCCTCAAATTGCAGGGCCTGTTCATGATGAGTTCACAGCTGGGATTAAATGCTAAACAGGAAACAAAAGATGATCCACTGTCCTTAAGTAGTGTTCGATCATGAAGAGGACATGTAGACGACAAGTACCTGAAGGCAGACTTCTGCAACGTCCGCCCTGGCAATGGTTCTTGTCTCTGTTTGAAGAAGTTCATCGTCCTTCCCGACTAATAGTTCTCGGATCCCGCCATCCTTGTCCTGCAGACCTCCAGCCCTGAGAAAGCGTACTCCGATTCGGTAAATTCACAGGTTGAAGGCATTTACTTGTAGGGACTAACTACGGACTGATAAGGAAAGAAAGCTTAGATTGATGAGGAAACAATATGGTGACATCCATGAAACTAGATAAATTTGTAAGCCATTTATTAAATCATTCCGGATCAGGATGTATGGGATATAATAATAGACTTTGAACATCTTCGAGTTCTAATAAATTGCCCTTCAAAGTTTTAAAATGTGACTGTTAGGGAGAGGTTTTTACATTCTTATAAGGAATGTTTCGTTCCCCTCTCCAGTCGATATGGGATCTCACCCCTTGGGGGCCTAGTGTCTGACACCAACCGATATGGGATCTCACAATCGCACTTTGATGGTAGCGGACTTGCAATTGTGCGGCACTCACCTCTCAGCAATGAGTGAGCTACGCTTATTCATTCTCGTGTCGCCTAGGGCCAAGCGACGTATGCTCGAGCCTATAGCCCCGGTTCAAGAAGAAAGTTTTAGAAAACGGGGGCAGAAAGATTTCGAAAGAGAGTTTTGAAAGCAAGACTTGAGAGATTGAAATTGGTGTTATATGGAAATGTAAGCAAAAGGCAACAACAACGGCTTACTGCATATAACTATCGGGTAGGGAGAAGTTGACAACTAGTCACATTTTAGTCCTTGCACGTGTAGACACGATTTTGGTGAACGGTCATACACCCTCATACTGACCCAATATGAAATGGTAAAGAACTATCTAGGATGAAAGCATGTAAAAGGGGTTTGGAACGGGCATGCAACCATGAACAACACGTCCTGGACAAGCAAGACCGAGATATCTGTCATGCGGTCATTGACAACATGCCTTGGACATGCATGACCGTGACACCTAGCGTCCTCACTGACACACCGGCCGGTAACTGACACTGATGTGGGATCTCACAATCCACCCTCCTTGGGAGCCTAGTGTCCTCACTAACACCAACCGATGTGGGATCTCACCATCCATCCCCTTGGGGGCCTAGTGTCCTCACTGGCACATTGCCCGATGACTGACTCTGATACCATTTGTAACAGTTCAAGCCCATTACTAACAAATATTGTCATTTTTGGGCTTTCCCTTCTAGGTTTCCTCTCAAGGTTTTAAAACGTGTCTGCTAAGGAGAGGTTTTCACACCCTCATAATGAATGTTTCACTCCCCTCTCCCACCGACGTGGGATCTCACATAAACGCTTTGATCATGCTTAATCTAGTTACAATATTTCCAACTAAATGTGAAGACTAAACAAAGCAGTTTATGAGAATCACAAGTGTTCGTGATTTGAGCGAAGACACAGAACTCTTCAGGATGAAGATGAATATGAAATGCAATCAAAGACGTACCTTATAATGGTATATGGAACACCGGAATCAGCCAAATACTGCTCAGCCTTCCTTTTCCAAACCTATTGTGTAATAAACAGATTTTGATACTCATTTTTGGGAGAAGGACAAGCTCAGTTTCAAAAAAAATTGTGAAGAGATACTAACCAATATGTTCCCATTACCCAAACTGTTCAAGGGATGGTTGATATTGGTTCCACCCATAGAGCCGACCAAAACTATCTGTTTAACTCCCGCAGCCTTGGCTGTTTTGAATCATTATAGCGTTTTAAGCTTGTGAAAACAGAAGCACAAGAAGAAAGGAGCAATTTCATCACTCACCAGCATCAATCTGATTCTTCTGCCCAATCCAATCAACCTAATGGCTAACTTCCATCAGAGAGTGAAATACATAAAAAGATAAGTAATCAAGAAAAGGAAAGTTCAGGTACCTACCTGTTCAGGATATGCTCCATCTTCGAAGTAAAACTCAGGCCTGCCACCTTTGGTAGGATCAAACCCCGGCTTCATTTTCGGCACGGCACTGGTAAGAATGATGAGTGCATCAATGCCTTGAATTGCAGGACCAAGGCTATCTGCAACCCTTATGTCGCCAACGAAAAGATCATCCGCTGAACCGATACTCTGCTTGCTCTCTTCAGTTCTGACCAAACCTCTTGCAATGTACTGATCTGACCTCTCCTTCAATTTCTTGTAAACTAGTTGACCTGCCAAAAAGGTCCAATAAAACCATGTTAAGAATTTGTCCATCCGTTTGTTCTTTCTGAAAAGCTACATAACTGGAACCTGCCTGGAATTATGGATAGCATTTTAATGTTTGTTCTGATAAACAATTTATAAGAATGTCCCGGAATATTCAGTACAACTATGTTTGTTTTGCACACTTTGTGTATGAGGATGTCTTAAGATTATGTGGTTTACAGGCCACACCCACAGCTATTTTTCCCTTCCAAGCTTCTTCCAAGCTTCCCCACAAGGTGTTTAATCGATTTCCCCTCTCTAATCGATTTCCCCTCAAGGTTTTTGGTTTTCATACCCTTATAAAGAATTCTTCATTCTCCTCTTTAACCGACGTGGGATCTCACAATCCACCCCTTCGGAGCCCAGCGTTCTTGCTAACACTCGTTTCTGTCTCCAACCAATGTGAGATCTCACAATCCACCCCCTTCGGGGCGCAGATCCTCACAGGCATACCGCTCAATGTCTAGCTCTGATACCATTTGTTACAGCCCAAGTCCACCGTTAGCAAATATTGTCTTCTTTGGGTTTTTCTTACGAACTTCCCCTCAAGGTTTTTAAAACGCGTCTGCTAGGGAAAAGTTTCCACACCCTTATAAATAATGCTTCGTTCCCCTCTCCAAGATCTCACGATCTTGAATACAGAAGTATTGGGACACTTGGATACTCACCAAACAAACGACCCATACGGAGAAGGAGGATTATCCAAACTCTTTCTCTCATCTTCACTATTTGTACAGTAAATTCTATCACAATTAGAGGATATCAAGGGCTTGAAAGTCCTATCTGTGAAGGATATATCGACCCTATGGAATAGAAAGCTTAGCAACATCATCCATCAAAAGTACTATGGCGAAACTTGAGAACTCCCACCACCCATTTATGTCATGTTTGGAACCAATTTGTAAGTCCAATGTTTGGGGACAGGCAAACCAATTAGATATTCTACAAAAAGCTGCCCAGATAAGAAAAAGATACTGATATAGAAATAGAGGCCGATTGCCCTAGCAGCATCGTTATCCTGTAATATGAGATGGTTAAATATTAATATCGAACGTCCCAGACTCCCATGTGCAAAGGGATTAAGTCAGAGGCACCAATTTATAAATCAAAAACCAAATCCTAAGAATATAAAAATTCCCCACTACTCATTCTGTCTTAAATTTCCCTAAAATTCTCTCAGCATCCAAGAACACGCTAAATCAACTATATTACACACGCAAGCCAAAAAGAACCAAAGAGAAAACAGCAGCGCTACCGGTTCTGCCACCAGCTCCAGTGACGAGGACGGTGCTGAGACCAGAATCCGCCATTGCAACCACCGAAAGAGAACCGAATCGGCGCCTTCTGAAACCCTTGTGGAAGGTCGGGGAAATGGAAGAGGCAACGATGTGAAGTGATAGAGATGGGATTGAAGTAGAATTGGGTACGAAACAACATTTATGACATTGATGAAATGCCAGTGCTGGTGGAAATAGTGTAGCCTTCGGTTTGGTGTAGACTAATGGGACACGTGTTAGCATAGCCATGGATCGAAACTGAGAACGCTAACATGGACTGGATTTCTCTGGGTGCCTCTGGTTACGACATGTAAAGCTCTTTCCGGAAGCAGAGCACGGAAGAATGAGAGAATTATAGTTCAATTATTTTTTATAAAAATTAATTATATAAATAATTTTAATTAAATTAAATAAATGGCAATAATTTTTCTATATTCTATATAATTGTAAATAATATAATGTATACTTTTTTTTTTTTAATTTTTATACATAAACAGTCACATCAATTTATAAGTTATGTATTAAGTGTTGATATCTAGTATACTTAAATTGACATATATTAATACACCTCCAATTTTGTTAAGCTTCTCCATCATAAGGCTATAAAATCAAATATTTATATCCACGTCATTATTTTCAACAATTATTGGTAGCTTTGCTAGGTCAAATCAAATAAATATCATCCAACTTGATCCAACCATATATATTATTCTTTTTAGATTGGGTTTTTCCTTTCGGGCTTTCCCTCAAAACTTTAAATGCATATGCTAGAGGAAGGTTTTCACACCCTTATAAATGGTGGTTTGTTCTCCTCTCCAACCAATGTGGGACATCACAATCCACCCCCCTTCGGAGCCTAGTGTTCTCGCTGGCACTCTTTCCTTCCTCCAATCGACGTGGGACCGCCCCCAAATCCACCCCCCTTTGGAGCCAGTGTTCTTACTGACGCACCGCCTCGTGTCTAACAGCGAGAAGGTTGGCATATCGCCCGGTGTCTAACTCTAATACCATTTGTAACGACTCATATCTACCATTAGGGAACAGCGAGAAGACGCGTTTTAAAGCCATGAGGGGAAGCCCGAAAGGGAAAGCCCAAAGAAGACAATATCTGCTAATGATGGATCTGTGTCGTTACAATTATGCTTGTTGTATTACAAACATTAAATAAATACAAATAAATACTCTTAAAAAAAAGTGATGTGATAATAGCATATAACGATCAAAGTCCAGTATTAGCAGATATTGTTTACTTTGACCTATTACATTTTATTGTCAGTCTCGCGGTTTTAAAACACATCAATAAAAACATGTTTCATTCTACTGTTTAACCGATGTGAGATCTTACACTTTATTTTTGTGATCTTTTGTTGAAATATCATCGCTAATCCAACGGGACTTCCAATGATTATTTAGAAAAATAATTTAGGTATTTTATAAGTATAATGAAAGATCAAAGACAACTAAATTATAAAAGAAAAAGAAAAAAGATGAGTACGTTTCAATGGCTTTCAATAACCCGTTGAATACAAATTTATATTATTATAATTATATATTTATATCATATATATATATATATATCTTTTATATTTCCCAAAAATATGAAAAGTAGGAAGGTGCAAAGGTAGGACACGTGGACGGCGATGGAGGAGACATTGGAGGCGAACGGTAGGATGAACAGAAGGACGAATTTGAAAGAGTGTTGTGATTGGTTGATGGATTTCGGATCATCCACGGGACCACATCCTCGAGCAAGCCTTGTGGCCCAGTTGCTTCTTTTGGGTTGTCTGGTAGTAATGGGCCTGGAGTAATGAAAGTTGGCATTTTATGGGCTTCCATATCTGGGCCGAACATCTTGGGCTTCTTGGTTGGAGATTGGTCTTGTGGGCTTTGGCCCATTAGGAAGAATGGGTAAGCAAAGTGGAGGTGGAGGCCCTCGTAGGTAATGACGAACGTGTCTGGATCTTCTATGGACCTTTCTACTTGCTTCTTCGCACTGCATCTTGGATTCGAGCACCTATAATAGCTCCTACAAAAACAAAGAGAATTAATTAATTAATTAATTAATAAAAAACTTAAGAGGGGTTGTTTCATAAAGGTCACCAGCAAAAGAGGCTTAATTTCTTAATTTGTAGTAATTAATGGATTAAGAAGGGTAATTTTGTGGTTAATTAAAGCAAAATAATGGTAGATAAGAGAGTGGTTTGGGAAGTTAATGACATTGATTTAGTTGCATCATTGATTAAAGTGGGTGTGTTAAGTAGAAAAACATTATATTATTCTTACGACCCAAAATTGTTTATTCATTTTTATTTATGACATGTTTCTTCATCTTCTCCACTCCCATTTGACTCTCATTCTTAAATAAATAAATAAAAAGCATTTTCTATTGAACTTTGAAGGAAGAAAAGTGACGTAATTTGAGGGTCAAAATTGTCCTTAAAAAGCTCAATAAACAATTTAAATTTTCTTTTCTCAATATTTTAAAAATTGGAACGTTTCAGGTGATATCAGCTCAATCATGTAAGTCGATGATGGAAGTCCCATGTCTGTTAATTTAGGGAATGATCATGGATTTATAAATAAATAATACTCTCTTAATTGGTACGAGGCCTTTTAGAGACACCCAAAGTAAAGTCACGAGAGCTTATGCTCAAAGTTGACAATATCATACCATTTTGGAGAGTCGTGTTTAACTAACAAGTCTCACCATTTTTAAAATGGGTCGAAGAATTTACAAAAAAATACTTCATTTACCTCTCTAATTAATATGGAATATCGGGTAATTCATCAAAATATGAGAAACTAAGTGAGAAAAATTACCTAGGATTGGGGCTGTTCTTGATAGACTTCTGACCATACTTGCGCCACTTATATCCATCATCAGCCAAAGAATTTCCATCACAGCTCTTGATTCTGATGCTATATTTATGTTCAACATTATTCACCGTCACTCTCTCCCGAATTGAAGACCTGCCATTAAAACAAAACCCCACGAATTAAATTGATCTGAATCCACATAAAACAGACACTCCTGGTCCTGCATTTGAATATCACTTACCCAGCAGTAGTACGAGGAATGTGCGTGCTTGACTGCAGGTTTCTTGATCTGGGGGTAATGGAGAGCGCGTTCTCCACAGCCCCAATTGTCGGTCCGAAGTAAGCCGTACTACCAGGGACAGGGAACATGGTCGCTGGATCGCTGTTGGCGACTTGGGGGACGAGGAAGAGCGGAGAGGCAGCTGTGTCGTTGTCGTTGTCGTCGTCGTGGTGGAGAAGGTCAGTGAGGCTGAGTAGATGGTCATCGGAGACGGTGTTGTAAATATCCGACCAGGGAATGGCTGCCAGCGACTCCATGTGGAAGAAGAAAAACAGAGGATAAAGTGGAGTAGATGGGAATTCAGGATATGCGGAGAGGCTTTTACGTCCGTCGTTGGCATCTTCAATTTGACTTTTTTTATACTAATTTCACTATGATTAAAAAAATAAATAATATTAAATTATTTTGTACATTTGACTTTTCAAAAATTTGAAATTATGCTCTTATAAAATTAAAAATTATAATAGGAGCGTTCGAATATTCAAAATCCGATGTATGTATATGTGAAATGACAACTCTACCCTTATACGAAAAAGATTTAAAAAACAAGTTTAGGTCTAGTCACAGTTGACCTTCTCCACTTTTATTTGTTTTTATGCATATGTGACCTTAGGTTATAATAAAATTAATGTGTGCATTTAATGGGGAGAAGGCATAGAACCATAGAAAAAAATAATAATAATTTATTTTGAGCTTGTTTGTATTGTCTGGTTATTTTGTTTTTTTGATGTGATGGATGAATTAAGGTGGACCAAACCCTACCTGACCCATGAACCCCTCCCCCGTCTTCAACTAATGCAAGAGTCAACCACTAAACAAAATATATTAATTAATAAATCAAATTATATATATATGAATTTTATGTTGGATTTATAAGATTTAGATTGATAACAAATGATGGTGAGTGTATAATATGAAAATTAACATTAAAAATAAATAATATTTAAATTCCTTGTTTTAGGCTTTTCATTGATGGAGATCTACCTCTATTATTTATGAGAGTTTTTCTATAAAATAGAAAAATCAAATCAACAATATTGTAAATAGCGTGAAATTAGCTACCAGAAAAAGATTGAAAATAATCACATAAAGGGCAGTAAATTCCACTTTTTTACAAAAATGCCCCATATGGCAAAGCCTACAACTTACCTCATACGTCTTTATTGTATAATACTGTAATATTTTGGGGAAATAACTATTTTTTTTTTTTTTACTTCTTATTTTTTATAATTCAGTCTACCAACAATACTTTTACTATGTATCATTTTATTTTTATTTTTATATTTTAAAAAATAATGGTAATTTTCTTGGTGAATTATGAATTTATGTATAAGATGACTAATTATTTAAGTTGATTCTGAAATTTGAACCATGAGTTTCTCACCTTTTCACTGGACTAAAAGTGACTTTAATTTATAATTAAATTATAAGTAAATTATTCATTAAAACATGAGAGATACTTAAGGTTTAACAAAGTAAAATAAACTTTTAGCATGTAATTAATCTACTATTAATGTCAAAATTGATTAATTAATTTATTTTATATAACCGAGATGTATAATATGCAAATACACAAAGTTTCAACTTTGACGCGTAGTAATGCTAAAATAACCCATTTAATGACCTAAGAATTTGAAATATTCAAATTAATATATTATTTTTAATTTGACATCATCCAAATCTATTATCACACAATTCAAGATTGTTTGTAATTATTTGAATAAAGAAATAGAATATGGCCTCATTTACGACTCTATTCCTTTTTTTCATGTCAAATTTTACTATCTACGTTTAATTATGACCTCATTTACGACTCTATTGCTTTTCTCATGTCAAATTTTACTATCTACGTTTAATTTACTAAATAATTAAAACCATGGACTTTTATTTCACCAAAATATTAAATTGGAAATATTAAATGTAAAACTATATCTAAAATTTAATTATATACCGATAAAGCTATCGAGATTGAACAAATAATAATAATAATAATCGAGGTAAATTTTATAAAAATATTTTTTTATATACGAGATATATTGTTTCACATTTCCAATATAATTTTATTATTAATATCAGCTTAAAGCACAACTAAATTGTTAATGTGTGGCTGCTTTAAAAAAAATAGACTTTTATTAGAAATGTTTAGATATGTTACCTTGTTTTAAAATATTACTTTAAATAACAAATTTATTTGACTAAATTATATGGAAAGTAATTCTATTAATTAAAAACATGTTTTATTTTTGTTAACCTTTTATTAAAACAAGTTTCATCAAATTTAGTCTTTAAAATCTTAATTTTGCATTATTTACATTAAAATGTGTGTAATAACTTCATAAAATTTTCAATTTCATAGCCTAGTTTCTTATTAGCATTTATTATATTTGATTTTTTTTTTTGTTGGTCTAATAACATATGAACTTTTATTTTTGGATATTATGAAGCTATGAATTTCTTAAAAGGTATTAAATACAAAATTAAAATCCAAAAAAAAAAAAATAATAATAAAAAGTCAAATTTATGAATCTATTTCTATCAAAATTTGAAATCTGACCAAGTTAATTAGTAATTTAATTAATGACATTAAACCCACAAATTTTTCTTTTTTATTTATTCATTTCTTCAAACAAATGTAAATTTAAAATGTTTTATTGAAATATAAGGTAATAATAAACTGCCATGACTTATATAGCATGTTTAAAGTAAAAAGTTTACTAAATGTGAGATTTTACGGTGATCGAAGTTGGAAACGAAATATTATTTATAAGAATATGAAAATCTTTTCCTAACAAACACATTTTAAAATCGCAAGGTTAATAACAATATGTTACGGATCAAAACTGACATATTTACTATTGATAAGCTTGAACTATTACAAATAGTATCATACTTATACATCGGGCGGTGTACAAATAAAGATGTAGGTCTCTAAAAGAGTACATCTTAGGAGAACGAAATATTATTTACACGAGTGTGAAAAACTCTCCCTATCATATACATTTTAAAATTGTGAGGTTGACGGCTTCACATTGACCAAATCGGGAGTTATTCAAATAAAGTTGAAATTTTTGAGTGATGGTTATTATTTATTTTTTACCATGTAAATATAAAAAATGAAAAAGAAAAAATGGAGGGTTGTCTACTACAGCGCAGTTGCATAACGTAACCCTACCATGGGTGTCTGTCTGATTGGTTTACTTCAAAGTGAGCGAAGGTTTGTCTGTTTGTGGCTTTGACTTTGTACACACGACATAAAACCCACCCGACCCTACAAACCGGACCGGCGGTTTGACCAATTGTCAGGCTTCGAGCCTTAGCCACGGTACCCCCAAAGCAACCAGGTTTGGGTTTCAGTGTCAAAAAGTCAAAGGTATCTGCAAGACACGTGTATAGGGGCCCCACATTTTACTCGAGGATCTCGTGTGGGAAGGATGGAGCGGCTCCGAGATGTCCCCGTCCTGCTTTGGATCCGACACCTGACCATGACCCGTGTCGGATCCTTCTAGATCCAAACAAAAAGAAGAAGCGTGATCCCCTCGTCCATGCCAACCATTCTTGGGGAGAAGGACAAAATATAAATTTAGCTGTTCCATATGAATTTGGTGTTTGAAAAAAACAAAATTCGAAAGGGGGAGCGATAGAAAGACCCGACGACATGTTATAATTACTCGGGTCACTTTCAATTATCACATATATGACAATTTATCGTTGTTTTTGTTATCATTTGAGTTAAAAAATTTATTTCAAATTTAAAATGACGTATGGTCTATCCTTTGTTCTCGAGAGCACTAAATCGATCAATGAAAAGGGGTGTGTTCATGGCTAACTACACGTATTATTATTCTACTCAAAATAATAATTATATATATTATTTAAATTTTGGTTCATAAAATTTGAAATTAGTGTAGTTTTTAAGATAATGACCGGCAATCGTACTTTTAATTCTATTTTTACATGGGCAAGATATGGAATACAAAGTGTACCCTTTAAAGCCTTATTGGGCTTCTATGAATTTGGGCCGCAAGTCCATGGGCCCATAATTGAGCGGATCGAGATGTCGGTGCGTCAGGTGCATGGGCTCCACACGTATGCCACGAGTGGCGGTCGGAATTTGAAGAGAATTTAAACTTCTAATTTTATAATAATATATTATCAACCTATTCCATATTTATTAAGACTTGTAGACTTAATTGTGAAAAATTATATTATTATATTAATTCTAGAAAATTTTAAATATAGTAACTCTATTATTAAATAAAAAATAAAAAATTATAAGGCATTTTTAAACGTAAACTTGAAAATTTAGAGGGTAAACTTGTAATTTAACATTAATTTATTTATTTTAATAGAAAAAAGACAATTTGTTGAGACATTATAAAAAATAAACAATGCTCATAATTGTGTCACTATAATTTAAGGATATATTTATTGTCTTTAAGGTTATTAAAGATTTTATTTATTTATATTTTTATAATGAGAATATTTAAACCCTGAAATTTTAAAATGAAACTTTTGGGGTAAGCGAAAGGACAAATGCAACCCGCAGTTCAATTTCCCACGAAATGTTTAAAATTTCTGAAATTTCAAACGCACTTTACGTAAAAACCCTCCAAAGACCTTCCCTTCCCGTTTTCGTACTTTCGCGATTCCCGTCTTCTTCAACCAGAGAAGATTACGGCCTTGCACATTGGAAATTTCGCCGCCGGAAATGGAGAAGACCGATGCGAGATCCGTTACGAACGGCAACGAATGTCTGACGCCGAGGAACTGCGCTTTTAGAATTCCGGCGGCATCCAAATGCCCGCCACCGCCGAAGAAGAAAGCGGTCACTGGCCGGAAGCAGCCTCCACCGACGAGTGGTTATTTCCACCCTCCCGATCTCGATGCTTTGTTTTCCATGCCGCCTTCATCACGATGGGAAGCTTGTGTTTAGATGCATCACGGTATTCGATTCGTCAAATTTACAACATATTTGAAATTTTATCTGTTGGATTGATTCGTTTATTTCTTCCGTCATTTGGATCCTCCGTCCGTGAAATTTGGCGGTTTTTTGTTCTTTATATGGCATAGATTTAGTACTTGATTTCTTGTAGGCAAAACTTCAATATATGTGTTGTGAGTGAGAATTAGTTTGGAACTGTTAGACCAAATAATTGGATTGCATAAACCAGTTCGGTAGAATCTCATTTGCACACATCACTTGAATTGAATTGTATTACACTTGCTGAAATTCTTTCATCTTAAAGAACAAGCAAACGCACACGCACACTTCAAATTCATTGAAAGTGGATTTAGAGATTCAAGATGTTAAACATCAGGGATCCAGGGATGGCAAAATCCCAGAAAAGTACTGCTCAAACTCTTGATCAATGGTTGGTGTGATAATCTTGGACTCTGCCTCTGCATATTTGAATGATTCAGATCTAATTTGTGTATGGAAAAAATATAAAACTCACCCAACATCACAAATTTTGTGAAAAAAGAAACGAAAAAAAAAAAAAAAAGAAATCCTATGATCCCTGATGTCATCTCTTGAACCGTTTTGATCTCTGGTTTAAATCTTAATTCCATCATTGAACTTTGCCTCTTACTTCGTTTAAATCGTTACATAACATGCAAAGATGAACTGAGAATTTCAATACCTGGGTCTATGCTCCATCTCCCAGATGACAAAACAAAGTCATGATTGGAGTCTGTGGGGAGGAGCAAATTTTGAGTACTGTCACTGCAATAGTGCTCATAAATGCTGGAATTTCCATGGCTTCCAAATTCCAATAGATCTTCCTCATGGCCATAGTTTAGGTCCAACTTATCTTTGATACCATCTTTCTCACCCTGTATTCGAACCTCTTCTGTGGACATATCCTTTCCTTCTGTTGCCATTTTTGTAAGGCTGCTTTCTCCTTCTTTTGGGCGTTTTTTGTTGAACTTGAAGCTATCTTCTCCATAGGGAAAGCTAATTGAACTTGAACTTGGACCCCAACATGGTAGCTTAGGTGTGGGTAAACTTAGTTGCTCAAACAGTAGTTTTCTTTTCTTCTTTACATCAAAGCTTTCGGTATCCCATGGTTGAAAGTCAGAGAAGCTGCAAGAATTTGAATTTTTCTTAGTACGTCCATTGAGGTCGGTTTAATTACAATAATGACAAGTTTCATTGCATAGTATTTTAGCGCTGATCTAAAGTTCTATGTTTATTCCTTATCTTGGAAATTGAAGAAGCCCTTAGATAATGATTTTGTCGTTTCTTTTAATCTGATCAGGGCTTTTGTAAGGATCAAGAACTATAAATAGAAGAAAAAATCCCAAACATCCAATCGATAAAATATCTAAATTTCTAAGAGATAGACAAGACATCAAATCCTACCCCCAAAAAAGGCACTGAAACCATGATTATCAGCCAGGCCAGGCCACCAGAAAACCATGATTACAAGTTAGATTAGGCATAGGAAGCCAATTTTCCCCCTAAAAGATCAAAGCTCCTCTTCAAAACACAATCAAAATGCAGAAAACAGAGAGAAAGAGAGTGAAACTTCTAAGAAACAAACAAACCCAGAACTCAACCCATCAAGAAACTGCACATAAAGGCAGGAGCTTCAAGATCTGTGTTTCCTTTCAATATGTTTTGCATCAGCTTGGTTCACAGACAGCCATGGCGGCCAAAGCAGAGAGAAAGGATGAGAGAGATGTAGGACGTACCTGTGAGTGCCACCGTGAGATGGATGATGGCGGGGGTGGTTCTTTTGGTCCATCGTCGGAGAAGAAAGAGAGATGGAAATGGGAGGAAGGCAAGAACCGGAGGCATCTGGTTTGGATGGCGTTCGATAAATAAAAGGAAAGTGGGAGAGTGGGAGGAGAGGTAGGATTCGAGGAGTTTGAGAATAATATTATAATTTTAGTATTTGTTTATGCGTCGTATTTATCTATCTCTGTTTTTATGTTTCTTGTTTAATCCTTCCGATGGCACCTGGCTGAGGCCGAGGAAGCAGAATGCACATGATTCCTTCCCATGCTTGTCTCGATGCTGTGCGACGACGTCGTCTTATCATGATACAACCCTCTTGGCTGTCGTCGGTTGTGCGACTGGCACCCATTTTCCTGCCTTCTTCTGACGGCACATGTGGACTGTACACACTCTCCCTATCCATTTTTCCTCCTTTCTCTTTTTTTTTAAAAAACTTTTCAGGGGATCAATCAATATAAACATATAATTTTATGTAAATTTCAATTTTGTATCTACATAAAATTAAGATTAAAATTTTAAAGTTAGAAACTATACAAAATATTAAATTTGAAGAAGAAATAATCATACTTCAACAATGATTTATAAAGTTAATTATAATATTAAATTTGAAGAATAAATAATCCTACTTTAACAATAATTTATAAAGTTAATTATTAATTTTGAAGACACTACTCAATTAAATAAATAAAATTCTCCACTAATATTATCGTTTTAAGGACATATTTGTATGATTAGGCAATGAATTGATAAAACCTAGTTTGCGAAAATTAATTATTTTATTTGACCATATACAATATATATAGATTCAATTTTGTACACATAATCGTGGATATGTTTAATTTGTTTAAATATAATATTAATGATATTTATTTTTAATTTTGTTTTTTAAAATGGAAGGATATTAATAAATTTTTTAAAAGTTTAAGATATTTTAAAAATATTATTAAAATGTTTTAAAATATTAACTATGTCTAAAATTAAGATAAAATATTTTCAGACATTTTTGAAAAATTAAGAATATTAGTGGAAGTTTGGAAAATTTAGGAAAGGGGAAAAGTCATGAAAAATGATTTGATACAATACAGACGTAATTTCTGAACCGAAGGATGAGGAGGGTTCCCGAATCATCAGCTTGCCGCGTTTCTTTTATATAAGATCGACCTTGCCATCGTCGCATTTTCATTCTTACCATCCCTGAATTTTGTACTTCACTGCAGATTAATCCATCGTCTATTATCTCGAGTACTTAGGGATTACTTCGATTGCGAGACGGCTATGGCGAAAGACGGTCCCAACTGGGATGGGTTGCTCAAATGGAGTCTCGCTCACTCCGACGGAACTCGCCCTAATCGTAATTTGAGGTTCTCTCTCTCTCTCTCTCTCTTGACTTGTCGATTAATCAAGAACTAAGATCTGTTACTCGCCTTTGTGTCTGTTATTGTTGGCTTTGCCGGATTCTTGCTGTAGAAGCTGTTAGAGAGCTTTTGCATTCTGTGTATGTAGTGGATGTTACTTTAAAAGTTGTTTGAGTTGCGAACAGCAATAAGAATTATTTAGCTGGAATAAAACATTATTTGCTTAAACCAACCATTTCAGTAATGGAATTGATTCATGCGATCACATTTAAGTCGTATTCTAGTATTTCTAGCATAGCAATCGATATCCGGAATTGTGTTACCATGTTCGTGCATTCTACTGTTGTTGTTGCTGATTTTGAAGGTGTGAACCTTGGTTTCAGATTATGTTCTGTGGCCGTGGTTAGGTTTATCTGTTTTGGGCGATATGTTTTCCGCGTAATTTCTTAAAAGATGGTATTGAATTACGTCTTTTTTCCAGTGAGGAGGATCGGAGATGGTTTATGGAAGCAATGCAATCCCAGAGTGTTGATGTTATTAAGCGCATGAAAGAGATAACCCAAGTGATGCAGGCTCCTGAGCAAGTCTTGGAAGCTCAAGGTGTTAATCCAGAAGATATTGAAGGTACTTTCATTTTCAGAACTTTCCTTCACCCCCGTCTACCCGGGCAGGGGTTCTATTTCCTCTTCAAGGACATTTCCTAAATTATTTCGTTCCATTTTTTTGATCCTTGCAGATATGCTTGATGAGCTACAAGAGCATGTTGAGTCGATTGACATGGCTAATGGTAAAGTACTTTCTTTATTTGAATTAATAGAATAATTGTTGGGCAGATGGGGATTGTTTCTATGATTCCAACGAGGAAGCTTGATATGCCTTCATTTGTTGAAGGGAAAAATCACTTGGTAGAATCTACAATTTTCCCTCAATTGAGCATGGTCCTTGTAGTTTCTACACGCTTTTGCGATGGACAGGGATCTTCATTGCCCCAGGTTGATTGCTATTAGGTTAGGCGCCTAGTTTTGTATATCATGCAATAAGGAAAGGGAGAAGTTGGTGTAGTTTCTAGCATACTGTCTCCCATAACAACTAATGTAGCAATTATTGACTTTGAATGGGTTTCGAGATGTTACTTTCTTAGCAAGGGTTTATGAATTGTGGAATGGTTATTGATGAACTTTCTTCCAGAATAAAAATATCACTATTGAGTTTATGGTATCACTTCTTTGAGTAAAATTATTTATCGTCCTCTTCACATCAATTATATTGCGCTGACAGACCTCCACTCTATCGGTGGGTTGCATCCGCTTCTTGGGTTTCTTAAGAATTCCCATGCAAATATTCGAGCCAAAGCTGCAGAAGTCGTGACCACTATTGTTCAAAATAATCCACGAAGTCAACAACTGGTGATGGAATTGAATGGTTTAGAGTCGCTCCTATTGAACTTTGCTTCCGACCCCGATGTCACTGCTCGGACCAAAGCTCTTGGTGCTATATCCTGTAAGTACATAGATTCCTTTTTGTGAAGAAGTGTTCAATTTGTATCTCTGTTTAGGCCTAGAGGCTTTCGTATAGGTTGCTGACATTGGCTTCCATTTTGTTTTTGCCCCCTTTGGCTGCTTTCTCTGCAGCTTTAATTCGACACAACAAACCTGGTGTTGCTGCATTCCGACTTGCAAATGGTTATGCAGGCTTGAGAGATGCTCTTGGTTCCGAGAGTGTGAGATTTCAAAGGTAAGTATGATAGAATCGTGACAGATCACCTCCAAAACCATCTTGCCCTCACAACTTTGAGAAAATCCAATTTCCTAATGGGGGGTTTGAGCGGCTATAGGAATAAATATAATAAAGATGTTCATAATTTGTTGCAATAAATTCTTTGGTTCGAATTGCCAATCGTGCAATCCCTTTGTTTGGGGAATAGCTTTTTTAATTGATCGATTATGTTTCTTTGTTTTTTCAGGAAAGCCCTTTACTTGATCCATTACCTGCTGCTTGAAAATGCTTCAGATTGCCACATCGTGAATGAGCTCGGATTTCCTCGCATTATGCTACACCTTGTATCCAGTGATGATGCTGATGTACGGGAGGCTGCTCTTCGTGGCCTCCTTGAACTTGCCAAGGATAAGACAGGTGAGAATGGTGGAGGATTAGGTGAAGATGATGCCAAGTTAAAACAGCTTCTTGAGGAGCGGATAAAGGGAATCAGTTTACTGTCACCTGAAGATCTTGCGGCAGCTAGGGAAGAAAGGCAGCTTGTTGATTCACTCTGGAATACCTGCTACAAAGAACCATCATCTCTCCGTGAAAAGGGCCTTCTTGTTCTTCCTGGGGAGGATGAACCACCTCCTGATGTTGCTAGTAAGCATTTTGAACCTCCTCTGAGAGCTTGGTCGGAAAGGCCTCCGGCTGATACAAGTCCTAAAACTGAAAAGAAAGAAACTCCTTTATTGCTGGGCTTAGGTCCTGCACCTGCACCTGCACCCGCACCCGAGGCTAGAGATGTTACTTCCAGTTCCGCAGCGAATACAAACGGAAACGTGGATTCGACTTCATAATTTAAGCTGTACATTTAGTAATTTCCACACCAGTTCAATCATCTTGCTTTCCCCTTCCTCTGTGACTACAATGCTGCCATGGTTGAACTTACGCAACAACTGAGGCGGTTGATGTCTAGAACATCGAACTGGTAGCGGCAACACCACTCCTTTCTTTATAGTCAAGGTTTTAATGCAGTTTTATACCTTTCTGAGATATTTACTAGCAATTGCTTTGTGATAGAATTCTAGTTTTGCGACATGTTGGATTTAGAATCAAAGATCATGTGCTGTGAACTTCAGAATATATAAAAGGAGAGTTCAAAAGTAGCAACTTCACGGTTGTAGAACTAACGAAAATTCTCTCCCATTGATAGAAGGATTTTCCCATTACAGTTGCTTAAGCTAGGAAAAACAATACCTTAGCGATGAACTAAAAATGCACAAAAGACAGCGCCTAAGAGCCATCTATAATTGAGGAGGGCAAAAAGTAATGACATAACGAGAAGCCCTGCACCTATTAAGACTGGAGGAATCATCAAAAGCGTAGCTATAAGCCTTGGGGCATATGGCTTTAAACAAGTGAGCAAACAGAGTAGGCTTGCAAGTATTTGGATTTGCATATTGTCCCGTGCAGCAATACTCTGCCGATTGCATAGCCAAGCAAGCGCTCTTGCAGCCCACCACCTTGCTGCCCCTTCTCACCTCCAGCGTCGATGGACAACAAATATTCACATCAACCTCGCAAGACGCCACCCCACACCCAATCCCTCCCCCCACCGGCTTCATCGACACTGGCAAGTTGAACCCATCCACCAAACTCACATCATAGAAATGCAGGGCCGATGTGGACGACCCAAGTGTCATTTCCACCAACGTGGCTGGCGGCTCACCCCCAACTCCTCCACAATGTAGCCGCCCACCGCAGTCGCCCGTCTCGCACGAGCCTTTACCATTGGAGTCAAAGTTGCAGCCTTGTCTGCCCCATATCCTCCCCGACCATTTGTCCGGCACGTCAATGACTACTTCCTGGCCGCTTCCAAGTAGAAACCCACCCTCTTTGGGCGTGTTCTGCCCAGCACCGCCAAGAATCCCCGGCCATACGCTTTCGTTACAGTTGTTGACTATGATAATTTGTTCCGCATCTGCACAAAATGAACACGAATTAGTACATTTCTACGGCATTTTGGAAAAAGAAGACATTGTATTGAAGATAGGAGCAGGAGAGAGTAGTACTAATCATGAAAAAAGGCACTGATAAGCAGAGAAGCACAGAGATGAGAAGGGAAACAGTTGCCATGGCATCACAAAGCTTTAGATCAGAATGAAGTTGAAAATGGGCATCACTGAAGGAGTATCCCCATTTCGTTTACAGATAAAGGGCAATATTCATTTCTTGTGAATGGGGCTTTCTTTTTCCCCCCATATAACAAAATCTGTCTCTCTCCCACATCGTGAATTAGTATAATGGGTTAACCCACTAGAGTAGTTGGATTAGTGTCCAAGACACGTCCATTTTGAATCTTAGAACATGCCTAGTTTTCTTTTCTTATAATTTGCTGTATATTCTTCTGAGGTTGTGGTTCAAACATCAATTTTTTCCCCTTTTCTTTTTGTAAAGACAATTGGGATGGGTGGATTTATATTCAACATCAAATTCATTCGATCTTTCTTTATAAACAATGGGAAAAAAAAAGGAAAGCAATAGCCTTGATGGGAGAAGGGAGGACTAATCAACCTAAAGCTCCCTACCCGGGTCCACACTAGCTAGTTCGGGTGGACCCGAAATGCAACCGCTTTTTACCTCATCTCATGGCGACTTTAGTTTTTGGTCTTTGAAAGATGTGGTTTTCTCCAAATTTCTTTAGAACCGTTTCTAGGGAGAAGTTTTTACACCCTCATAAGAAATGCTTCGTTTCCTCTCCAACCAATGTGGGATCTTACAATCCACCCCTTAGGGATCGATGTTCAGCTCTGGTACCATTTGTAATTGCCCGAAGCTATTGTTAGTAGATATTGTTCGTTTTGGTTCGTTATGTATCGTCATCAGCTTCACGGTTTTGAAACGCATCTACTAAAGAGAGGTTTTCGCACTCTTGTAAGGAGTGATTCACTTCTCTCTCACCCGATATGGGATCTCACCGTAACATTTGAATTATCAGTTGAATTTCACAAACTAAGTTTTTTATTTAAAAAAATCAATTAGGCAAATAACCATCCTATTTTTGGTATTCTAATTTATAAACTAAGTTTATTGTTTTATGTGAAATTAAAAATGAAAGAGTAGCTTTAAAATGACGTGGCATCAAATCTTAAACCTTTTCTTTTATATATCCTCCACCAAATTTTGGCTACATTAAAGAACAAAATTAAAGTAAATGGTAAGCTTTAGATATAAATTGAAATAATTAAGGTTCTTACTTTATGGGATTATTTATTTTTAAATTCTACATGAAGAACAATAATCCTTTTTTTTTTCTTTCTTTTTTATTCTTCTTCGATAAGATTACACCTACAAGTTTTGTCACTTTGTCACGTGAATAACATCATAATAGTACGTTATTGCTTCAACCAATTACGTAATTATGTAAATCTAAGAGTTTAATTGTAACGACCCTGTAATTTGTGCAATTTTCCACATAAATATGTAGACTAATGAAAATTAGGTCTCGATATTCATTACATTTATTTTCCATCTACCTTATAAAATATTTTCAAAATCTAAGCAAATTTTTTAGACTAAAAGGAGTAGTTTTTGTTTTGAAATTAGCCCAACAAATAAAATGGGGTTTTTTTTTTCCAAAGAGACTCGAAAACTAAAAACAAAACGACTATTATACAAGACCTTAATTATTAACTTTAAGAAATGATCCATTCCGCTCTCTCCACTTCAATAGCTCTGGTCCTTCATCAACACCGACGTCGGGCTTTGAGGGCAGCGAGAAGATTGAATTGCTTCCAAAACCGCACGACATTTCATCATCTCATCCTACATAATTTAGTTCCACACCACATAAAATTATCAATCAAATACAACTATTCAAATAAACATTCGAGTTCGATACGAACGAAGCGATCATGATATCTAATTTACCTTATGGGGGTGGTTGAAGAGCCGCATAAAATATGAAAGAGGGGGTTGAGAAGTGATGGGAGGAAGCAAGTCTAAAGAGCACCAAATTGTGGAGAGGGCAATTAAGCTTGGCTTGAAAGGCATGAGCCTATGATCCAACACAGCGCCAACAAGCAGCTCTGTGATGTTCGCCATCAATGGTGAAGACTCCAAATTCAGACCCAAAAGGTGAATGTAAGAATAAGGCGTTGGGCAACAGAGATGCCAATCCAAAGCCTTTAGCAATGTCACCTCCATTCTTTCTATCGAGCTTTCATCGAACACATGATCCATATAATCCTCCATCTTCGATAATATTCCACATCCAAACAAATTCATTGTTAGCGAACTTTCGATATCAAACTTTTGAAAATTTAAGGATATTTTTATTAATTTAGCGGTTTTTTAAAAGTTACCTGAATTTGAGTCAAAGTTGGAGGATAGGTCTCGTGGAACTTGCAGGCTACGGATAAGCATGCAACGCTCAATAATTCAACCATCCAATCCTTCCATTCCTGCCATTTTAATTAAGTTTATAAGTAAGGAATACTATCTCCATTGATATGAGATCGGGGGCTTATGTCGATAGAATCCTCAAGTGTCGAATAAAGAAGTTGTGAGCCTCGAAGGTGTAGTAAAAAAACGACTTTAAGGAATACTATCTTCATTGGTTAGAGCTTTTAGGAAAACTAAACAGAAAATCACGAACACTTAAGCTCGAAGTGGACAATATAAAGATCCGTAATTTTGAACATGAATGAGTTAGAACGGTTGAAAAAAGCAATACCCAGATGGGAAATTCAAGTTTGTAATCCAAACCCATCACAACACAAATGGGAAGAGATGTGCTTACTTTGGTTCTGTTCTTAGATATGAAGCGATCCAGGTAATTTGCAGCCAGAAAAACAGTTCCATGGGAGAGATTCCATCGATTTCTACACTGAAACATAAAACTAAAACTCGTTAGAATTGAAAATGATGAAAAGAAAGAACTGAAAACGATCAAAATTCGACCTTGAGAAGCCATTGAATACATCTGAGCCTCACAAAAACAAGATCCTGAGTTTCAAGGAACTCCTTATAATGAGGGTCAGGCATGTAGCTCATCTCCTTCGCCATGCACACCGACACAGCCGCCTGCTCTTCATCTTCATCTTCCTTGGTGCCTACACACACCAAACTCAGGTTCTTCCCATGAGTGTCAGCTGAAGTTGAAAGCCAATCCTCATCGCAGAGCAAACCTTCCATTGGTAGAAACAGAGGACCCTGCAAGTGCAGAGACAATGCAAATGGGGAATTTATAAAGCTGTAAGGATTGAGGGAGGGGAATTAAGGAGGAGGAGGAGGAGGAGGAAGGCATCTCCCACATGAAATGGGTTAATGAGAAGAGAAGGGTATGCGTAAGTTTTGGGATAATTGTTTTTGGTATCAATTACGTGAGAGCACGAGGGGTATGCTGGTTGGCGTTGGGCCCTTACAAAGCCCTAAAATTGAAGTAATGAAGCTCTGAAAAATACCACTTGTGGCTCACAAATCAAAGCTGCTGTGTTCAAGTACTCAATTGACAGCTCCACCTCGAATCAATCACTTCTTTCCCAATTGCTCATACTTCTTCTTCAATCATTTCAAAATGTATTAGAATCAATAATGCCTTACTTTTCAAAATGTTTTGCTTCAATTATGGATTTTGATTTCAATCTCAAAAATTGCTTCAATTATGGATTTTGATTTCAATCTCAAAACAGGTTTATCTAACTAGATTGAGTAGAGATATATTTAAAAAATATTTATTAAAGAAATACAGGCACATATTTAATAAAAATTTGATATATATATATATATATATATATATATATATATATATATATATATATATATATATATTTATTAGATTATATTTAAATTTTTGAAAGTTATATTTAGTAAATTGAAACTATATATACGCTGTGATCTCAACTTTTTTTTTTTTACTGTATTATCACGTATGTATCTGAAATCATTTATAGTAAAACATTTAGTCTATATTCCTCTTTGAATTTTCTCTCTCCTATTCTGTGTTCATTTTAATAGAGTGCATGAGTTGTTGAGCGATCCTAACAATAGATATCAGAACTAATAACGGGTATCGATCCTAACATAATCGAACCGTCCAATCCCAGTCCATTGCTTACAAATATTAGCTTTCTCGTTTTAGCTTCACTTCAAAATTTTAAAATAATTCTAGTAGGGAGATAAAGACATTCCTCTCTTCGGACTTTGTCCTCGTGTCCTATTTCAAATCCTTTCTTCACAAAAATTTTCATTTATTTATTTATTTTTTTTTTTTTTGCACGGATCGAGAGGTAGGAATTCTTTGCAGAGAGGGATCAGGTTCCTACCAAAAAAAATTTCTCCATTTTTTATATATTAAAAAATATTTGTTAAAAAAAATTATCAATAATTTATATTTTCCATATAGTTTCTATTAAGAAAGACTCCGGATAAATCTAATAATATTTCATAAGCTAACCTAGACTCAAATTTCTAAATACATATTCTTTTATGTTAAAAATATATATATAAAAATAATAATACTAATAAATTAGTTTTGTGTCTTAGTTATAATATGTATATAAATATATTTATATTTATATATAAAGAGTGAGGTGGGACTGGACGGGATGAGGATATAGGTGGGGACAGGATGGAGACGAGAATGGAGACTATAATCTCGTCTCCAATCCTATTTAGTTAACACGAAGAAATCTCTCATCACTCCCTCTTTCATTTGCGTTAATGGCTAAATTGATATCTCGACGCATACCCGAAACAGCGGGCACCGAGATACTCGAGGGGAGTTATTTTGTTCATCTGTTGGAATATCTCAACTACCAAAGGATATTGGTAATGGTAAAAAATGTAATTGAAGAGAAGGTCAAGTTGAAGGATGAACAGTGTAAGTTATGCATGAGAGCCATTATTTGAGAGTAAGTGCAGTGTGAGGCGGCAGTTATCCATAAATGGGCCATTATTGTTCCCACACATCCAATTTTCATATGGGAAAGATCACTTCAATCCACATACTTCTCTGTGCTTATAGAAACCATTGATACGTACTATTTGAGTTAATATCGGGTGGGCTTGGACGGTTACATATAGTATCAGAGTCAGATATTGAGCGGTGTGCCAGCAAGGACACTAGGTCCCTACGGGAGTGAATTGTGAGATCTCATATCCGTTGGAAGCAGGAACAAAACATTACTTGTAAATGTGTGGAAATCTCTCCCCAATAGACGCATTTTAAAACTATGAGGCTGGTGGCGATATGTAACGTGCTAAACCAGACAATATAAGCTAGCAGTGGGCTTGGACCATTACAATGAGACATTGATCGGAGTAGGACTAGACCCTCTCCATAGTAGATACATTTTAGAATTGTGAGGCTGACGACGATACGCAACGGACCAAAGCGGACAATACCTACAAGCGGTGGACTTGAGCTGTTACAAATAGTATAAGAACTAGACACCCAGCGGTGTGCCAGCGAGGACACTAAGTCCCCAAAGGAGGTGGATTGTGAGATCCTACATCGGTCGGAGAAAAGAATGAAATATTTCTTATAAGGACATGAAAATCTCTCACTAGTATACACGTTTTAAAATGGTGAGACTAATAATGATAAGTAACAAGCTAAAACAAACAATATCAAATAGCGATGAACTTAGGCCATTACAAAAACTCAAATCAATTCTCGAAAAGCAGCTTAAGAGGCGAAAACAGTGACCCAAGTGGGTGTGGCCAGCTTCTTTTATGTAATGTAATTGAAGCGAAAATCAACTAAATTGCTCAAAGCATCATTATGAAAGTTGTGAACATCCACAGAACCATTGATAGTGGCCTCATCATATGAATTCCAATGGCACACGAAAGCTCAGGTACACCTAAAAAATAATGGAGACCATTATTGATTAGAAAGTTTATTATATCGATACATCAATTCAAGTATAGTTCAATAGATAAGACATCAATTACTATTTTAAATATAAAAAATTTTAATCTTACACTTCATAATCATAGAACAAAATAGAGAACGAAATTTTCCTCGGCCCACCGACCACCTCTCGTCATTGTTCATCAGAATTTTCGGGACAAAAAATGAATAATTTTCACACTTCAAATGGTCCCTTAGTGTTTGAGGTGTTCACTTCATGGAATCATGTAACCCTTGTGCGACTAAATTTGGTGAAATGTCACTTCATTTCTCACTCCAAATTTAATTTCTTTCTTATAAATTAAGTGGACATAATTCTTCTACCTTTATTGCATTTACATTTGTTTCTCCCACATTTTAGAAACAATTATTTATTTATTTATTTCCACAATCTTCTTCGCACACTTTACCAAAATCAATCCAAAACGTAACAAAAATTATTAAACAAAAAAGTCTTCCGCCTTCTAAAACTAAAATTACCAAAACACTCATCCATGGTTGTTTACGTTCATCATCAATGGTCGGTCGAAAAGAAATTAGCTTGAGTACAGACGACAGACTCAAATTTAGAGGGCTCATGCAAATACATAAACTCTTTTACGGAATAGATTAAGTGATAAAAAAAGGCACGTTTTCAATTAGTAGTCCATCGAATCAGTCTGAGTCCTTTAACTTTCAATAATATGATACGTGACTCTCGTATGATAGAAGGAAAGAAAGCGGGTGGAGAGAAATCCACGTTAGTGGTGTATGTAGTAGCGAGCTAACATTAATTTAAAAGAAATATGGATGAAAATATAGATAAAATATATGTGGTGATCAAATTTTTTGAGAGATAAATAAATTTAAAAATTTTATTATCAATATCAAAATTCATTTAAAATCAAAATATGTTATAGCTAGACATGTCTATCTAATATTTAGAGACGTAGAGACTAGCCTAAAACAGATCGAAAAAATCTCTGTTGAAAATGTGATACCAGCTAAGAACCGACCTTCTCAACTCCGTGCGAACTTAAAGATTCTACTGATGAATTTTGTTGGATGTTCATCATTGTCCTTTTTGATGGACCAATAAACCACCCTTCCTTTCCCTACCATCAAACCTTAATTTCTAGATCATGGCATCCTCTGTTTTGTTCATCACAATTTTCTCTGCTCTAATTTTCCTGTCCACCCAAACGCTGTCTCAGCACAACCAACTGTTCTATCCTGGATTCAATGCATCCACCAACTTGACTTTGAAGCAATATGCAGGAATCGAGAACAATGGAGTTTTGAGACTCACCAATTATGCCCCTGATATCATCGGCCAGGCCTTTTACGCCTCTCCAATTCAGTTCAAAAACTCCTCCACCGCCGCACACGGCGGTAGTAGCAACGGCAAAGCTTTTTCTTTCTCCACCTGTTTTGCCTTCTGCATCATCCCCGAGGACGATAACTATGTCGGCCATGGCTTCACTTTCGCTATTGTACCTTCTAAAAATCTCGGTGCTCTTTCACAGACGTATCTCGGCCTCTTCAACAGAAAACCCTCAACCCATATCTTCGCGGTTGAATTCGATACCATCCAGACGGTTGAGGTTAAAGACATCGACAACAATCATGTGGGTATCGATTTAAATAGCTTGATTTCCAATGTCTCTAAACAGGCTGCTTATTTTGATGATTCTGGTCAGCTTCATAATCTGACTCTCAAAAGTGGGAAGCCTGTTAAAGCTTGGATTGATTATGATTCTCGTGAAATCACTCTCAATGTTACGATTTCTCCTTTTTCTTCAAAACCCAGAAAGCCACTTCTGTCGTACAGAGTGGATCTTTCGTCAATTTTTAATGAAAATATGTACGTTGGATTTACTGCTTCAACGGGTATACTGGCTTATAGCTCGCAGTATATTTTGGGGTGGAGTTTCGCCATTAATGGCGAAGCCCGAGATCTTGAGCTCTCTTCGCTTCCATTACCCAAACAGAGGAAAACAGGGGCGAAAATCGGTCTCTCTGTTTATTTGTCTGTAACAGCGGCGAGTTTTTTTGCGATCTCTGTTTTCGCTTTTGGTATTTATTTCTTAAGAAAGCATAAGAAATCTAATGAAATCGAGCTGTGGGAGCTTCAAATGGGACCCCATCGATATTCCTACAGAGAACTCAAAAAGGGTACTAGAAATTTCAGCGAGAAGGAGATTCTTGGGTTTGGTGGATCTGGGAAAGTATACAGAGGAACCCTTCCGGTTTCGAAAACAGAAATCGCCGTGAAGCGAATTTTTCATAATTCGAAACAGGGTCTCCGGGAATTTGTGACGGAAATCGCTACAATCGGAAGGCTCCGTCACCGGAATCTGGTTCAGTTGCTCGGGTGGTGTCGGCGGGGGCAGGATCTGCTTATTGTTTACGAATTTATGGCGAATGGGAGCTTGGATAACTATCTATTCGACGATCCGAAAACAATTTTGAATTGGGAACAGAGATTCAAAATCATTAAAGGGGTTGCCTCTGCTCTGCTTTATCTTCACGAAGGGTACAAACAGGTGGTGATACACAGAGACGTGAAGGCGAGCAATGTGTTGTTAGACGGCGAATTGAACGGGAGATTGGGGGATTTCGGGCTTGCGAAGGTGTACGATCATGGGTCTGTTCCGGTTACGACTCGAGTCGTCGGAACTTTGGGTTATTTGGCACCGGAGCTGCCAAGAACAGGGAAACCAACGACGAGCTCCGACGTATACGCGTTTGGGGCTCTGATGTTGGAGGTGGTTTGTGGGCGGCGGCCAGTGGAAGTGAAGGCGCTGCCGGAGGAGATGACGTTAGTGGATTGGGTTTGGGACAAATACAGAGAAGGGCAGCTTTTGGTCGTCGTCGATCCGAAGCTTCGGGGAGACTACGACGAGGTTGAGGCGGCATTGGTATTGAAATTGGGGGTTTTGTGTTCGAATAATGAGCCGAAGCAACGGCCGAGTATGAGGCAGATTGTGCAGTGTTTGGACGGAGAAATTGGCGTCGCCGACGAGTGGAAGGCGCCCGACGGGGGGAGCAACGGTGGGGCGGTGGGGGATTTTGTCGTGTCTTTTACGTCTTTATCCATTACCTGATAAAGCTCGGGTTAATTATTATAAGCATGATTATGCTAATTTTCTCTTCTCCTTCCCATCTTCTTCCTCACCTCCGGCAAAACTTGTCACTACCGGCGGCAGCCGCCGTTCTCTTTTCATTGCCATTTTTTAGGGGTGTACATTCAACCCGGGAATCCCATAACTCGGACTAACTCAAGAGTTGGGTAGGGTTGGATTATCATTTCGAATAGGATTGGGTTCATTTTTTCGGAAACCGAATTAAATCAGTTAGATTTTGATTTCGTGAGGCAAAACTTGAGTTGACTAGTGGAATAAAAATATATAAATGTATTAGAAAATAAAAAAATTTATGTATGGGTGAGTTTGACCGGGTGGTTGTTTCACACTCACCCGTCTTTAAATTAATCATTTAAGTCTATTCTCAATAAATGTCAGCCATTTATTTTTTTGGTGAATAATTATAGATTGATTAGGAACTTTTAATATATTTTATCTATTCAAACTATTATGGATAAATAAAAAAATTTAATTTTTTTATAAGTTTTAATATATTTTATTTCAAATTATATCCAAAGAATTATAAATTATGGATAAATAAAAAATTTTAAATATTTTTCGGGTATTTAGGTGTCTTTAATTTTATGACAATATTAAACTATGTTAATAAGTTACAAGTTAGCTGTTTATTATTATTATTATTATCTTTGTGAATAATTATAGATTTATTTGTGTTTGTTGATGAACTTTTAATATATTTTATCTCAAATTGTATCCAAATAATTATAAATCGTAGATAAATAAAACTTTTTATAATTTTTTTTGACAACCGAGAAATCTCAAAAGTGAGAATGTTGACATGAGTAACGAGAAATCCGGTGAAAATTTTCTCAACCCTCTATTGTACGGTTGGGTTGGGTTGAGAAAATTTTATGGTTGGTTGGGTTAGTCATCCAATCAACTCAATGGGCCGCTCCTACCATTTTAGCCATTTATTAAACTCAAATTTGTAATGGTTATTTAACTTCTTTTTGAATAAAGATAAATGTATTTTGTAACTGATAATGTAGAAATGTTTTTTTTTAAAAAAAATAAATATATATATGATTTTTATTTATAAATTTTATGCATTTTTACTCATTATTGCCACATCAATATTGCCACATCAATATTGCCACTTCAATATGTGGCTCAAATCCATTGAAAAATGGATGGTTGCACTACTATTACCTCAACATTAAATTAGTAAAACAGTAAATCAGTAAATGTTTCCTTTTTATTTGGAGTGCTGGTTGATCCTCCACTGATACAAGTAAAATATTTGAAATTAAATCTTCATTGAATTAATTAATGTTTATCAACAACTAAAATATTGACAGAGGTTGGTGAAATATTGATAAAAATAGTGAGATCGATAGCTTGTAGTCAGTTTTATCTATACCGAGGTGTGAAGTAAGTATAACATATGGAGTATATGTGTATACAAATGATAAGAAGAAAGGTATATATACAACCAAACTAAAACTAAACTACCCAATTCAACGTCCCCTTTTATTGTTGATTACAATTCCGGTGATCTTGCGTCTGCCGATTCTCAAACTTATAAATGCAACTCAACCCCACCAAAATCTCTACAATGGCGGCGTCCGTCTTCTCCAAGTCCGAATAATGCAGCGTTTGCATCAGCAGCGTTGTCGGACTGGTGTCGAACCTCTGTTTTTCCATGTTCCTCTCCGACTGCCACCGCATTGTGTCGTGGGCCAACGGACCCAACCACCCCATCATGTCCTCCACCGCTTCCTTCCACCCCGCCGCAAGCGACTGCGTATCGCTGTCGCTCCCCATTTTCTCCTCTCCTCCTTTATTCATCCAATTGTTCCTTCTCAATTTAGCCCTCAAATTTTGCTTTATCCTTGCTGGCAACATCTCGTAAAACTTCCCACGCGCTTCTTCCCCTATTGTCGTCGGAGAGTGCAGGCAACGCTCCGCGAAGAGTATCACGTTCGCGTAGTTCAACGAAAGCCCTGTTCCCCCCACCGTCGTTGGTGGCGCTGATGTGTATACTCTGTTATTTTCCAACTTCGAGGAATTGAGTTCCTCGGAACGAAATCCGGCGACGTCGTTTACTCTAATCACACTCGGAAATCGGACCAATTCCTTTTTCCCCCTTTTCGGAATCGGCCCAGATTGTGTTTCAAACTTATATTCGCCGTCGCCGCTGCCGGACTTTCGATGTCCGCCATAGAAATTCCACCTCCAGAATCTGTCTCTGAAGATTCCAGTTGGTGGGTTGTGATACGAACAACAATCCTGCTCCGGAACATACGGGCTGAAGACGGTGGAAATTCTCGCGTATATGACGCAGATGAGTCGCGTCATCATTCCGACAGCGTAATCGAAACTCTGATTCCATAACGAAATTTCTTTGGCATGCTTCACGTCTTTCCTCTGGGTAGCCAGTTTTCTTTTCAACATTTCGAAATTCACAGGTGGGTATTGATTTGGACTCGAGGTTCTCCAATTCTGCAGCTTCTTCTCCGACGCTTCCATTTCGAACAGAGCTTCCATAGAAGAATGAAGCTCCGCCGTGGAGAACACCAGCTTCTCCATTCTTCCGATAAGTTTAGCAACGTTCTTGAAACCCGAATTGGATTTGACTGAATTGAATATTCCATCTTTCATATTGGAGAACACGAGGTCGAATCGGGCGAGGCCCAAATCGGCGCACTTTTTGCTGAGTCGAGAAACAGAGGAGGCGGCATTATTCAATTCCTCGAGCCGCTCGGAACAAGCGAGATTGAGAAGAAACTCCTTATCTTTGGAATTCAAATAGGCGACACCTTGGGAGCGGACGACGACGTTCCGGAGCTTGAAAATCTCTTCGTCGGAGAGAGATCGGTAGAGAGAAATGAGGGCAGCCATGGTTTTAGCAGTGTCGAAGGAGAGGATCCCAAGGGTAGGAGGAGGGGATTTTTCATGGAAGAAGAATTGAAGTGTGTGATGGGTAGTTCCTTTAATGGTCCCTGAAAGCCACGGCATGGTGGCAACAACCATGGCCTGTGAAAAGAGACTGTAAAAATGGGTCTGGGCAATGAAATTTAGGATTAATTGAGGAAGAAGAAGAATAAGAAGAAGAAGAAGAAGAAGAAGAAGAAGAAGAAGAAGGGAATGGAAATGGGGTGGCGATACTCGTGAGAAAGCCGGACATTTGGGTGGTGGCTCATGAAGACGAGGCCAGAGAGATGAGATTTGCGAGGCCGACAGAGCGGCGTTCCAATTCCGAACAGGAAAAGGAACAAACTTTGGGTCGCTCTAAAGATCAAAATATGAAAGGCACGACCAAATCAAGAGCTGTAACTAAATATTGAATTTAAATTGTTCGAGGGGGAAGGTGTGGATGATCGAAATTCAATTGCTTGGTCAAACTTCAACCCGGTTTTTTTTTCCTTTCAATTTCTTGGCTTAAATTATGGTTTTGGAGATCATATATTATTGTTGGTTGAATGTTAGTTGGAAACTACCAGTTTCTAATGTTTTCAAATTCAAAGCTTTGTGGTCGGTCAAGGTCAACTCAGACCAAAGACTTTCGATAAAAAGTCGCCGCTTTTTTCGTTGTCTATAATCAACTCAGACGAATGAAGGCCCTGAAAAGAGAGAGCCCATTTTGGCTCAGGGCCAGCTTCCTATTTGTAACCCATTTTTTAACAGAAAAAACAAAAATTATTAAGAATATTTCCATTTTAAGTCATTATTTAAATATTTATTAAGGCCTCATTTGCTTACCTGGAAAATAAATTAATAAAAATGGAAAATGTTATTCATATATTATTTATTATTAGAAGTTATTTTTAGATGGTTATAAATTTAGATAATTGAAAATTACATTTAACTTTTTATTTACTTTTAAGTTACATTCATCTCGTGATTAATTATAGTCATAAAATATAATAATTATGGCCAGTTAAATACCCGAGCTATTTTTCTTCTTTTAGTAATTCTATATAGTTTAAATGACATTTTAAACTAATTTAATACCTGAACCGGATTTGAACTGTTCCTTCTTCATTGCCCCTTTCTCTTTCATTCTCTCTCTCTCTCTCCTTTCTCACATGCATCGTACCAAACAAAATCCCCTCCCCACCCATCAAAACATTCTTCAATTATTAACTCTTTCCTGCAAAATTATTCTATTTTCCAACTACCACGAGACTCTCTCATAGGTCAAAGGTCAAGCTCGCTGCTACCAAATATTATCATTTTTCTACTTTCACTACAATAGCTTAAGTATGTTACAATTCCTATAGTTTAGACATGGAAAGATTCTCCTCATATTCGTGTGTAATCTCAATTTATTCATATACTTACTAACCGGCTAACTAACATATGCTTCAAATTTTTTTGAAATAAGTACAAATAAAATTGAGTTTAATGCTCTCGTACACATCCTTTTCTTTTTCTTGTGGGAAGCTACAATGATGCATATTCTTGGTGTTGCATTTCCATACATAGAAAGCTATTTGTTGAAGCATAATTGAATGAGTTGTTTGTTTGGTTTTGGGTTGAGGCAAGGGTAACAAAAAATGGCATAAAACTGTGGCATTACAACAACAAGTGATGTTAGGGTTCCGTAAGGGAATTGGAATTTATCCATTTTCATGAAACTTGTGAGGGTTTTGCAGAATTTGCAAATGGGAGATTTTATTGCACAAATTCAGACAGAAGAAGAAACAAGAAAGTGACTGAGATGGCGACCATTAGACGTACTCTAACATTTGTAATACTTAATTGTTGATGCCATGGAGTTGTTGCCAAAGCTTTGGACTCATGTACTGACACTAATAAATGGATCTGTGATGATGCGTGGAGTATTATAATTAAACCCTCACAAAAAGGGAATCAATGTTCTCAACCATACGACTTTATCTCGGTTTGGTTTAGTTTCGTTTTCGAGTATCAAGGGTTTGAATGGAATATAATCGCCTACCCCTTACAAATATCGGTCTTATTTGGACTTTTTCTCATTTTCGTCCGTAGATATTGTCCTCTTTGGACTTTCATTTCTAGACTTCACTTCAAGGTTTCAAAATGCGTCTACTAATAGGAGGTTTTCAATGTCCTCGTTGGCATACTACTCAGTAACTTGACATACCATTTATAACCCCCAAGCCCACCGCCAGTAGATATTATTTGGACTTTCTTTGACTTTCGTCTGTAGATATTATCCTCTTTGGACTTTCCTTTCTAGACTTCACCTCAAAGTTTAAAAACGCATCTATTAATAAGAGATTCTCAGTGTCCTCGTTGCCATATTACTCAATAACTTGGCATACCATTTGTAACCCTCAAGCCCACTGCTAGTAGATATTGTCACCACTCAGTGACTTGGCATACCATTTGTAACCGCCCAAGCCCACCACTAGTACATATTGTTCGTTTTAACCCATTACGTATCGCCGTCAGCCTTACAATTTTAAAACTTGTCTACTAGGAAAGGTTTCCACACATTATAAAGAATGATTCGTTTCTCTCTCCAACCAACGTGGGATCTCACATGAAATGTCATTGCTTTTATATGATATTAATACGAAGGGTTCTTCACATATTTCCATGCACATTTTTTTAACCTAATCTTCGAAAAAAAGGAAGATCGTAACAAAGTTATTACGAGACAGTCACATTGCATAAAATTCTTAATTTTTGGAAAGCAAATCTCAAGTAGAACTGAAGAATAAGAAAATAATAAAATGGGTAAAAAAAAAAAAAGGAAATGCATAGAAATAATGGAACACAAACTCTTAAATATTCCACAATAATATTCTCACTTCGATCGATAACGCACCTAATTTACAAATGTATGTATGTTTATGTATATGGGTTTTTTTATTGAAAGCAAGAAATTTTTTAATTTTTTTCAATTCTTTTTCAATTTCCTTGTGTGAGCCATATTGTTGAACTGACATGATCAGAGGAAGAGCAAAGAAAAAAAAAAAAAAAAAAAAAAAAAAAAAAAAAAAAAAAAAAAAAAAAAA
>NW_019268531.1:3206854-3235642 GCF_002738365.1 Cucurbita moschata
AAAAAAAAAAAAAAAAAAAAAAAAAAAAAAAAAAAAAAAAAAAAAAAAAAAAAAAAAAAAAACAGAGAGAAACAACAAAGTCACGGCGGTGCAATTTTATTTATCTAGCGCCGCCAAGGCGGAGCTCAAGATCCAAATCCTCAACGGAGGTATGAGTAAGTCCAATTACCTCTGATCGGAAAAGGAAAGCCACCGTGGACGGCACATGATCGGGTCTCTTTCTCTTGGTACAAACAGCAGCCTGATCCTTGAGGAAATCATGGCTTGTTTTAGGGTGTTGTTGAGGATCGATTTGGGGTTTGAAAGATTGGTGCTTTAATCTAGCCCGATCACGGCGGTGGACATTCATGTGACCACCCAGAGCTTGAGCCGACCGGAATTCCCTTTTGCAGAAGCTACAAGAGTAGGATCTGGGGGGCCAAACGCAGCCGCCGAGATGACCCGCAGCAGCATCCTCAGCAAAGGCTTGTTCTTCCCATGAAGCTTCGTTGATTGTAGTGGTTAAATTCTTCTTCTTTTTGTTCTTGTTTTCCCATATCTTCCAGCATAGTTTGGAGTCCATTTCCATAGCGCAGAAGGTGAAAAGGTATGGAATTGAGATGAGAAAATTGCATTAAATTTGATATTTAAGGTGAAATAGTGGGTAGGGTTTACTTACGCTTTGAATCATCTCTATCATGGACTAAATGCTTCCATTTTAATTCTTTTAATTTTCTGGGGAATTTACGATTTAAAATATTCACTT
The DNA here is from genome assembly GCF_002738365.1 of Cucurbita moschata. NCBI lineage: Eukaryota > Viridiplantae > Streptophyta > Magnoliopsida > Cucurbitales > Cucurbitaceae > Cucurbita > Cucurbita moschata. The sequence goes on from NW_019268531.1 coordinate 3,207,600, forward strand.
TGTCTGTGGGGCCTTCAAACTCATGTTTTTTTTGGGATTCATCACACCCTCTTGCCCTAACTCAACTCATCTCACTCAAACCATTATCACGTGACATCTCATAATCCACTTCCTTTTGAAATCCGTTACCACACCATCCAGTATCTACCTTCATTCGGGCTTCGCTAACATATCACCTGATTTCTCTTACAAGTTTCGAGGTTTTCCCACTTTTACAAACGATTTTGTTCTTCTCCCCAACCAATATGAGATCTCACAACCCATCACTCATTCGGATCTCACATGCCCACTCTAATAGATCTCGTCCTTTATGGGTTTTTCTTTTCAGACTTCCTCTCAAAGTTTTTAAAATGCAGGGAGGGAAGTTTCTACACCCTTATAAAGTATAATTATCTAGGAGATGAAAAACCGAACATTTCTACATTAAATATTGCATCATCAAACAATTATTCTACGTACATGTGTGTGTATATATATAAATAAATCATGTAGTCAAAATGTTTAGTTATGCTAAATAATATTATTTAATTAGAATTAATATCATAATATTTATATCAAAAAAAAAAAAAAAAACAATTTAAAATGAATTGAAAAATTCCTAATAGGCCCCCATGATTTCTCCAATTTGCGTAACTAGTCAGCCTATCTATTGGGCAATAAACCAAGAATTCAGAAATATAATAAACAATTCGATTTCTTGTAAGTTACAATTTGATCATTGTCGTCCCTTGAAACTCTCCATTATTCAACTTAAATTATTATTATTTCATTTGGAAATTTACTTAATCCCTACTCAACAAATAATTTTTTTGTTACAATCTCATATAAGTATATATAATTTCTATAAATCAATTCTTTTTTTTTTTTTTTAAATTTAAATAGCAGCACAGACAACTATCATGTCGTAAAGTATTGCGTGCATTCTGAAGACGTTAACAAAGAACGATATTGGATATGATTCATAAGAAAGCGATACTTCAAAGTCATGTACCATGCGGTTTAAAGAGGTCAAGTCAATGATCCTTTTCCAACGTATATGATTTTAGTAAAAATAAACATATATATATATATACACGTTTATTATGTTTAAATAATTGAATTAAATTAGTAAGATAGGATTGTGAATGAAAAGAATGAAACCTAAGCTAAGAAAATAACAGTATATATTACAAAAGATGTGTGCAAAATAGCATAAGAAAATATAATGTGACAAAAGTTTCAACATTATTGAAAATAAACAGATCACTCATCTTTTAATTCCAAAATAATAATAATAATAATAATTATTATTATTATTATTAGGACATTTTCCATTTTATAATCGACTGTCCCAATCCTTCAAATATGATTTCCTTTGCAACTTGATCCGTAAATCCAGAGAGAACCTCCATTTTTTTTAAAAAAATTTTATTACAAAATAAAAAAGTTCAAGAAAATTCGAGATGAAGTGAGCTTATCTTACATTTTAATATATAATTGAGAAATTATTTTAGTGTCGGCACGAAAATTGTTGTGTTAAATGATTATAAAAAAGGGAGCAACGACAAGAAATTGGGTGAGATTGGTCATATTTTTATAATATAAAGTTTTTATTTTCATGCATTCCTTTGACACAGACCCATGGAATAACAATAATATTTCAAACTTATCTCACCCATATTTAAAACAACCATTAACAGTGTATTTTAGATCTGATCATATTAATAACATAAATTATTATTGTATGTGTATAGACAAGATATGGTTCAAAGATTTGAGCTTAAGCAAAGGAAGGTGTTCTTGCATGTTTCGTGGGATGTGCTGACTTCTAGATCAACCCTATCATCCATTTTTAACCTATTATACACCCGTGTTTTTACGAGTAATAGATCGTAATTAAAAAATATAATGTATGTATGTACGTACGACACGTATTTCAGTAATTTTAAAAATATATAACGAAAAATAATTGCTTCAAAATGTTCCATTATGTAAAATATTAGTTCATGCAAAATTTTTGTAAAATGGGATTTTGGGTTGAAAACAAGCCAAGCCCATCACAAAATTATGTCCGTTGGGCCCAACATGGGCAGAGACATTTTCTTTTTCAAATTATTGCATATAATTATAGTGTATATTTTTATAATTAAAAAAATATATAATTATTAAATTGATTTAAAAAATAATGATAATTAAGCGTGGCATACGTGGGTCTATTTTAAACCGTGGATTTAGAAGTGGCGATTCCAAAGCAAATCGGTATATAAATAAATGTGGTGCCCACGTGGCAAGCATTTGGAAAGGTTCGGATTTGAAAAGTCTTTGGCTTCCAGAAACTTCCAGCTTAATCTTATGGCGATCTCAAGCGCGGCCACGATTTCTCCACGTGTTCACTGACCACGTCGATATCCGACGTGGCTCACGTTACATCTCTGTAAATGATACGATCCATTCCTTTTAAATTATTTCGAAATTTACCTTTTTGGGTTTTTTCTTCTTTTTTGGCTGAATTTTCTTGTGCAGATGCATCGGAATGCAAAGAGAGAAAGATGAAGTAAAGCTTTCCGTTTCTTCTTCTATTGAATAGTTTTTGTTTTCTGAATAAAATTAGAATTTCTCTTGAGTTGTTGTTTATCGGTTTCGAATGGATTAGGGAGGAGAATGCAGCAGGACAGAACTGTGCAAAAATGGCGAACAAAATCGATGCCCTTGTTTTTATGTGGGGTTATCTTCCCGGAGCTTTGCCGGATAAATCCCTTTTGCTCTCGCCGGAGCCCGTGCGGCTTCCGGGTTCGATCGACGGCGGGGATTCGTGGAAGGAAGTCTGCGGCGGTGGTTGTGGGTTTGCTATGGCCATTTCAGGTTTTAAAGCTCTCGATCCTTGGAATCTTGTTCTTATTGTTTTCTGGAATTCGGGTTTTTTTTTCTTTTTTTTTTTCCTTTGAATTTTGGTCGATGAACTGTTCATGGATTTGGGTTTTAGATTCTGGAAAGTTAATTACGTGGGGTGCGGCGGATGAGGAAAGTCAAATTTACCTGACTTCGGGAAAACATGGGGTAATGTGGATGTTTGAGTGAAAAACTTCTTTGATTTTGTTTTTATGCGTGCTCTTGGAATTGATTTGGAATCTTCTTCGAGCTGCAACATTGTTAAGGAGATTCCTGAGGCGTTTCCTCTTCCAACTGAGGCTTTGGTGGTGAAGGCTGATGCCGGTTGGGCTCATTGTGTCTCCGTTACAGGTACCGTTTCATTCTCTGTTGCAACCTAAATTTGTAAGGGAATTTCAGATGATTTCTTGTTTCTGGGAAGGTGTTATGTTGTTGATATGATAGATTATTTTGAGGATTGAAACATGTTCTCTTCCATTGTAAAGGATATTTCTCTGCTTAAGAAGTTATAACAAATGTACAGAGGCTGGTGAAGTGTACACATGGGGCTGGAGCGAGTGCATACCTTCCATGAAAACATTGCGAGATTTGGCCATTGGGGGAGGAGCTATGTTAAAGGATTCTACCGGGAAACAAACTCTACCTACAACTGAGCAAGGTAATTTTCAAGTTCTTGTGAAAATGGGCAGGGGAGATAGCAAAACCAATAGATTATATGTATTCTTGATATTGTTTCCTGGATACTAATTTGATTCATGAAATCCAACTAGTGAACTGTTTCGAAGTTTTGGTAGATTTGATTGTTTAAATGTATATGTTCTTCATAGTTGAATCTCAAGACTGGAACGTAGTTGATAGAACGGATTCCCAACTTGACAACAAAAGGGTTGGAGAGGAAACTGCAAAGCGAAGAAAAATCAATTCAGTTAAGGAAGATGCTGAAGTTTCTAGTCCGGGAGACGAGCTATTTACTGCACTACCATGTCTTGTAAATTTTGGGCCGGGAGTGAAGATTGCTGCGGTTGCAGCTGGTGGACGCCACACTTTAGCTCTATCAGGTAAATCTCTGATGCAGAAGTCACCCACATGCTCACGATTTGCAGACGTAATTTAGCGTTTTGTGGTTACACTGCATAGTTTTGTAGGGTATATCAAGTACGAAGCTATGGAAGATTTTTGATGTAAAGAAAAAAGACACCCTGATGCATCATTATATTAACTGAAGTTTCAGATATGGGACAGGTGTGGGGTTGGGGCCATGGAGGTGAAGGACAGTTAGGTTTGGGTACTCGGGTGAAGATGGTATCTTCCCCTCATATCATACCTTGCATTGAATTGCCTACTTCTGCTAAAGATAGGTCTTCAGTAATTTATCAAGGATCCAAAGCTGCTGCTGGTAAAGTGATTGGAAATTATGTGAAGGGCATTGCTTGTGGAGGTCGCCATAGTGTCGTTGTAACAGGTGAGAATATACAATATCCTTTTTTGTTTAGTATAGAAGTTCATACAGCCAGAGCTTTAGTTTTAGTGCCATCAATACCTCTTCTTTTACGGTCTGTTTCACTCTGCTTACATGGTTAACGTATCAGATACTGGTGCATTGCTTACTTTCGGATGGGGACTATATGGACAGGTCTGGTTTCTTTCCCTATTGTCTTTCTATGGCGAAGCTCTTCTCGAAGATCAAATTATAAGCCATTTTAAGCAACAAAATGCCTTAAGAACTCTACTGCAAGCGCACCATTCCTATTGCATTAAACGTTCTAATATTGTGTAATTATCTTCGTATGACGCCTTTTATTAATCCAGTGTGGGCAAGGGAACACCAATGATCTACTGAGACCGACATTTGTGTCTTCTTTATCGGGTACCCAAGTGGAAAACATTTCTGCTGGATTATGGCACACTCTTTGTATTACTGCTGAAGGTCTTATCTATGTCTTTGGGGGCAACCAGTTTGGACAGTTGGGAACTGGTGCTGACCAGGGTGAGGTACTTCTTCTGTTCTGCCTGAGCGTTTCCATGAATTTGTAAGCGATGTTGTGTCTAGATGAGAATGGAAGAAAGAACAAGTAAAGTTGTCAAACTGCTTGGATTAGATTGTCTCTGGTTTTTAAGCGTGAGATGTCTGCTTCTATTCCCACTACTAAGTGATTTTACCATCAAAGAACTTATGATGAAACTGCTTGGATTAGTCTTTAGTTTTCATAGAATTTCCTTTTATTTTGTTACTTTAGACTGTACCAAGGCTTTTGGATGCTCCGATCTTGGGAAGTAAGCGTGCAAAAAGGATTTCTTGTGGCGCTCGACACAATGCCGTACTAACAGGTATCGTAAGCGTATGATTTTACTATTCAATCTACTGAAATGAATCTGGGTTGAAGTGATCCCACGACACCGTTTTGTTGACCTCGTATGTGTTATTTCTTGCTCTAATCTTTTCCCTTACTGGTTGTTCTTAAAGACGATGGCCAGTTATTTTCTTGGGGTTGGAATAAATATGGCCAGGTACTGATTCTTTCAGCTTAAGAAGTCAGTTACGATGTCCTGCTGCATTTTTATCAATATCTTTCGCTTTTTCGCAGCTTGGTCTTGGAGATTCAATCGATCGCAACATACCCTCTAAGGTTCCCATCGATGGATGCTTACCGCAAAATATCGTTTGTGGTTGGTGGCACACGCTCATGTTGGCCGAGGCTGAACCATCGAAGTAATTGTTGTAAGTTATCAATCTGAAGGAGGTAGAACCATATGATCTGGTTAATATGTTCATTTGTTTGTTTAGACTGGGTAGTTAGTTGAGTAGCAGTAGATATCAAACTTGCATTTTCAGTCTTGCATTGTGTTCAGTAGAGGATATAGCCAGATACTGTTGTTAACTGGTTGAATCTGGGCTGCTTCCATTCTAGAACTTGAGTTGAAAAAAAATCTCTGCACTTCTTCAAACTCCACTTCTGTAAAATATAATTTAAACATAATTTTGGGGGTTGGCCTTTCAATTCTGTTGCATCATTTGTTTTTGGTATGATCAGGTGATGGATTTAGTTTAGGTGCTTGGTTGATAAGCTTCATTATTGAGGCTTCCCTCTGAAGGAAAATCATGTTGATCTTGATATTGATATTAAATTAGTAGCCAGTATGTAACTTGTTCCATGGGTCTTGTCAAAGTTTAAAGCAAGAAACATGTGTATATATGAGAGAAAAAAAGGAGGGAAATCATTCATAAAATTGCACAAGAGAAGAACATAAGATATGTCCAAAACAATTGGTACATTTTAGTTCCATTCATATAATGTAGTAACTTGGAAGTAGTGGTACTCAAATCCATGTTCATTTCACTCTCCCACCTTGAACGGATATTGTCTTTTCTAGGATTTCCTTTTTAAATCTACTGGTCCTCTCTGGGATTTTCCTTTCTTGCCCACCGCTAGCGTATATTGTCATTTCTAGAATTTTTCTTTTAAGTCTATCGTTAGCATATATTGTCTTCTTTGAGATTTTCATTTTAAGTATACCGCTAGCAGATATTGTCATTTTTGAGATTTCCCTTTTGAGCTTCTCTTCAAAGTTTTTAAAATGCGTTTACTAGGGAGAGATATTTATGCCCTTGTAAAGAATGCTTCATTTTCTTTCCCAACTGATATAAGATCTTACATTTACTGTTCGAGTTGGTGTAGACCATATATATAAGCAAATTGAAACCCATCAGATTATATGAACAGCGCTCGAGAATAATAGAAACAAGCAAACCGAGGAGCCTTGAATCAGAAGCTAATACCAAGAAACCCTCCAAATAATAATAATAAAAAAACCAAACTTGACAACAAGAAAGAAAAGATAATGAATAAAGAAAGGATATTTGGTGGAAGATTGCAAATGCCAAATGGAGATTTAGTTTGGATATAGCTTTCTGTAGCTATCAGAAGGGCCTTGGACTCGATTGGCCAAATCTTGATTGTGGGTTAGCGTGAGAAGCTGGATTCTCAAATCCAAACAAACCCCATATAACATTTCATCCCCCAAATCTTTCAATAACCCCATAAAACCAAACCCATCTCCTCTCTTCTCTTCTCTTCTCTTCAAAGAAACCAAATCAAGTAATAACCTTTGTGGTTGTAGAGGAACATGGAAGGCCTCATTCCATTCCTTTACAAAGCCATTGTCCACTACAGAAATGGCTATAACCAAGCCGATAGCCAACCGTCATGGCGCTGCGACGAGTCTCCCTCTGCTTCAGCTTCATATGTAAGACTTGCAGGTGATGAACAAGACAGTGCCTCTTCTTCTTCTTTTTCTAATGGCAGTGTTAGAATATCAGCTTCTGGGATTCAATCTCCTTTGCGTCGTTTGGTTCCCCATCGAGTTGCTGCTTGAAATGAAAATTAAAGTGAAGGGAAGTAGAAGGCTTATGTCTGGTGATTAAGGATAAGTTGTTGCTTGTAATTTAAGTTCCTAGCCGTTGGTTTTGGAAGTATGAGGTGTGTGTGCAGAAAGAAATCTCCGAAGGGAGAGCTGTGTGTGCAGCCTGAAAATAGTGGCTGTGATTGATGGTCTTGGCTGCCGTGTGTATGCTGGTTTGTTCAAAGCAATTATATATATTTTCGAGTATTTTTATTTGTTTGAATAGGTTTAAGCTTAAAAACATATCCTCTCCTTAACAGACATGTTTTAAAATTTTAAAATTGAGAAGTAAACAAGATAATCTATATGATTAAAAGTAAATAAATAAATACGAGAGTTGAGCGATCAAAAATTAATTAAAAATAACCTTAGAAAAGGAACAAAACAATTAATAAAATAATAGTTAGGTAGGCAATTTATTTCGTTTACATTATATTAAGTAAAACGTGACAAATTGGAAGTTTAAACGTCATTTTTTTATAAAAATATTAATAGAATATCTATTAAGAAAAATATAAATATATTTTTTATATTTTGATTAATAAATAATTAGTTTAAACCCCTAAAAAGGTAAATTCTAAATTTAATTTTTTTTTCATATCCCTATAAATCAAATTTGTAATTTAATCTTTGAAATCTATTATTTTTATTATATTTACATAATATTGTTTTGTTTTTTGTTTTATATGTTTTATGTATTTTTTTTACGAGATAATGTCAAACTTGTGTGAAAATATTATGAATACGAACTCATCAACAAATTAAAAAAAAAAAAAAAAAATTAGTACCATGATTAAAAAAATGTTTTGATGTAATTTGAATTAAAAAAAAAAGATATTAATTATGTAGGTTATAAATGTGAGTAATTATTTTACATGAATTTTTATGGTTATTTTATTGATTAATCTAAATCATATTAGTTTCAATTGGAGTGATGGAATTATTTATAACCTTTTAATTAAAATTAGAAGTTCAATAATATAAAATTAGAGAAAAAAAAAATATATCATTAAGTAATATCCTCTGGCTTTGACACATTTATATTGTTATATTATAGGATAAATGGTAAGTTTAGTCTTTAAAAATATTTAATAAATATATAAATTTTGTATTTTGTATTTAATATATTTAGATAAAATTAATTAATTTCTAATTTCTAATTTTGAAAGTTTGGATATTAAATAAATGCAAATAACACCAATTTTGGGATTTAACCTAAAAGATATTATCAAAATTATTAACTCGAATTAAGACATTAACAAATATTTATTACTTAGAAAATTACTATTCAAATAGAAGAACGAATTAGAAATACGATACGGAATCCTATAGATTGATATAGAGAGAAGATCGTTGGTGGGTATAACTCTAAATAAGTCACGGTGATTAAATGTAGACCAATTATTTTGTTCGTTTAGAGAGAGTTCACTCTCAACTATGGATTAATAAGCTGAGATGTATGGAACTCGTTGCTCATTGAAAACTACAAATCAAATTAATTTGTTTCTAAATTTAAAAGATCACGACTCATCATTTTTTTGGGTAAATGACGCAACTTTAACGAAAGGATATGTGTTTAATCAAAACACACAAACGCATAATTATTACTCAAATTATGTTGTTTATTTTTGTACAATTTCCTACCCCTAAAGAGATAATTATTCACGACACATCTCGAGCATCACAAAAGGAACAAAATTATATTTAATGATTAGTTTGATTGGAGAAATTAATATGGTCATCGTAAATATTGACTTTCTATCAAGGTTTTAAAATATGTCTATTAGAAAGATGTTTTCACACCGTTACGGGGAATGTTTCGTTTCATTTTCTAATCAATATGGGATCATGAATTTGAATATTGATCGTTTAAGCGTAAGATGTTAATTAAATCCGCGGGAATGGGTGTATTTTAAACGCGAGGAAGAGAGTGGTTTGGATGAGGAAGTTTGTTCTTGGCACATAAACGTGTGTTTGAGAGAGCAGAGATCCTCATTTCATGGCGGAACTCACTCAAAGGGAAAACAATGGAATCCATATAAAGTCTCCGACAATGGAAGACGAAGAGACGACCAGAAAAAGAAAAACCAATTTTCTCCATTCATTAATAATACCCTTTCTGTCTCACCAAAAACCAAAACAAATAAGGTAACCCCACCTCTGTTTTCTCTGTTCTCTCTGTTCTCTCTGTTCTCTCTGTTCTCTCTGTTCTCTCTGTTCTCTCTGTTCTCTCTGTTCTCTCTGTTCTTTCCAACCAAACTTCCAGAATAAACAACGTTGGAGATTCAGAAGCCCCAAAAACATGGACAAACTCTCGCATTTTGATCTCAACACTGGAGCAACCATTCCGGCTGTCGGCCTCGGAACATGGAAAGCCCCGCCCGGCGAGGTCGGAGAAGCTGTCAAAACCGCCGTCAAGGTTTCTCTGCATCCTTCCATATCTAAATTACACTTAGTTTAGAGTAAAAATTGATGGGTTTGTCTGTTTCTATGAGCAGGCTGGTTATAGGCATATTGATTGTGCTCATGTCTACGACAACGAAAAAGAGGTTTTCTTTCGCCTTCTTCTTCACATAATTCTGTACAAGGAATTCATAAACTCTGTTGCAGGTAGGAGCAGCGTTTAAGGAACTGTTTTCAACGGGCGTAGTCCAGCGAAGTGAAATGTTCATCACTTCTAAACTCTGGTAATCCCATCAAATTTCATTACTTTTGTTTTGTACTAAAACCCCATCATGATTACATCAAAATTAGTAGTGATTTTGCGTTCATCTCCTCCACAGGTGCAGCGATCAAGCACCTGAAGATGTCTGCAAAGCATTGAGCAAAAGCTTAGAAAATCTTCAACTTGATTACATCGATCTCTATCTTGTACGCCTTTCTTATACCCTATGAAATGCTGATATTGTTTGCTTTTGACTTTTCTAAATGGTCTCGACCAATGTCGATAGTATTCCTCACTTATATACAATCCTGAACATTGACATGCTTATTTCAGGTACATTGGCCATTCAGGACGAAACCCGGGTCGAGAGGGTTCGCTCCTGAGGTCATGGCGCCGTTGTGCATTGCGGAAACGTGGAACGCGATGGAGGGGTTGTATGCATCTGGGCAAGCAAGAGCCATTGGTGTAAGCAACTTCTCAACAAAGAAGCTTCAAGATTTGCTCAAAACTGCCAAAGTTCCACCGGCTGTTAACCAAGTTGAATGCCACCCAGTTTGGCAGCAGCCTGCACTTCACAACCTCTGCAAATCCACCGGCGTTCATCTTTCGGTACATTTTCTAAATCCATTTGCTATCAATAATCAACAGACACATGAATTTACATAGAAAATTGGATGATGGGTGCAGGCATATTCTCCATTGGGATCTCCAGGGAGCTGGGTGAAGGGTGAAATCTTGAAGGAGCCAATTCTCATAGAAATTTCAGAGAAGCTGAACAAGTCACCGGCGCAGGTGGCCCTCCGATGGGGCATCCAAAGTGGCCACAGTGTTCTTCCAAAGAGCGTAAATGAATCAAGGATTGTTGAAAACCTTAGCTTATTTGATTGGTCCATTCCCCCTGAGCTCTTCTCAAAATTCTCACAAATTCATCAGGTAAGTAATCAATGATATTCAGCTCAAAAGCCATAGATATTAATCTCATCTTTGCGTGGATTGTATTATGCAGCAACGTCTTCTTCGCGGGGATTTTGCAGTCCATGAAACTCAAAGCCCTTATAAAAGCCTTGAAGAACTTTGGGATGGTGAAATATGATACCAATATCCATATGAATTTGATAACAACACTTCCAATTTGTAATAAACATCGATTTGGTCATTCTTTTAGGACGCCATTTCATATTAATTCTGAGATTGTTTTGTAATAATTTATGTTTTCTTTTTGAACATTTTAAGTTCTTAGTCGTTCTTACCCATTTGTCTCCTAAAATCTCAATTCATTGTTCCAAGTGTGGTATTAATTCTATATATTCAGTTCCCTTCTCAAACAATTCTCAAAGAATTGTGTTGTAGTCTTCATTAATTTGCTCGACACCAATTATGAAATTTATTTGTTTTTTTTTAGTTTAATAAGCGTGACAGGATGTTATCCACCTTTAAAATCATATTCATATCTTATCTATTCAGCTATGCTTGAATTGAAAATGCTCAAATTTAATAAAAATTTAACGGCTAAGTCTTAAATATTAAAAAAATTAGAATGTTTACGAGATTTTTTATTACCAAAATAAAATTTTTGGAACCAAAGCACTAATTTCAAGACCAATTTTTTAGAATTGAGCTTATTTACTAACAATTATTTCTTAATAATTATTTAGATTTTTCTTGGAAATTTAAAAGATAGACAACTATCTTATTCAATCACAATCATGAATAACATCATTGACAAAGACTTTGACTTAAATTTCTTGACTTTTGAGTCACCAAAACAACTCGTCAAATCAACAAGTACTTTGATAAGTCTATCGGGTGCAGCGCGAACTAGAAGGAGTTTTAGAAAAATACCCGATTAAGAGTTAGCAAATATATTTTCGTATTAAGATTCAAATCTTATTTACTGTGACTCAAATTCATGGATGCAACATTAGTGAAAAATTACTCACTCTCTGAATAACTATCAAACGTGTGGATTAGAAAATCTATAATTCTCTAATACTTCACGATTACAAATTACAAATATTTTTATAGTTTCTCTTTCATACGCACTCGAATATCAGATAACTCAAACAATTTATTCCATAACCAAACCCGAACGGGAGTGATTTATTTGCTCCAAATACATATTCCATCGATGTGGAATCTCACAATCTACCATTTTAGGGCCAACATCCTTGTTAATACACCGCCTGATATCTAGCTCTTATACCATTTGTAATAGCTAACAGATATTGTCCGCCTTCACACTTTACATATCATCATCTGCCTCACAGTTTTAAAGCGCGTTTACTACAGAGAGGTTTCCACGTTCTTATAAGAATTGATTCGTTCCCCTGTTCAACTGAAGTGGAATCTCACGTCACGGGCACGTGGAGGTTTGAAATATGTTTTAATTGTGTTGACACAAATTTATTATATTCCTCTAAAATGCATTAAAAAAATGAAAACATTAATAAATACTAAAATGGAATTTTAGAATGAACAAATCGAAAATATATAAATTTGGAGATGGGTCCCATGAACTTCTGACCTTGTAGCATATATTATGAATTAATTAAATATTTGATTACTGTTCATTTGACTTTATTATTACAAGACATTTATTGCTACGTAAATTACGCTGCCGTGTCGTGCCATATTATCCTAGACCTGGTCATTATATAACTAAATATTCCTTAAAAATTATAATGTCATTTCATATTAAAACAAGGCTAAAGTTTAAGACGTGCAGAAATTCATAAGACATTGTATGTAAGTAAGTACTCGTGGCGGGGTTCGGGTTCTTCTTCAAATCATATTTTTGCACCTTCAATTTTGACGACCCTCGATATTGGACCATTACTTGTTGAGCTGAACACTACGATGAATCTTAACTTAACTTTGACGAAACATGGTTACGATCTTATATTATATATTAAATTTTTATTTAATAGTTTTCAATAGTTAAAATATGCCACTTTTCATAAGCGGAAAAAAAAGACAAATTTTAGTGATGGCACCAAATTTTTTGTTAAAGTTTCTCCAACTCTTGGAGATATTCATACACGTCAGACCGACTCAATCTAATAAATTAATAAGTCGAAGCTGATTTTGGTTGAAACTTTGATGAGAAAGGCGAAGACATAGTCATCTTCAAGTTGAATTAATAATTATTGTGTGAATCCATACAATATTATCGCACTGAAATTCTTGGTTTGTTGATTTACGATAAAAACAACGAGAAAGATCTATCTATCTTTACAGAGATAAGATATTATTCATTACGAGTTAATATCTAAATGGAACACAAGTACAATTTACGTCTAGATAGGGCACGACTTACAGCTCATTCTTTGTTTGAAATTTTAGGGTTTCCTCCCTCACGTAGTTAGGTTTTGGCTACAATTGATAATAATAACGAAAACTTCACCTATTTAGACAAAGACCTCATGAATTTATTTTTTGTTTTAACCAAAATGTTTTATATCAATGAACATGATTGTCGACACTTATATACTAGAGGGGTATATGAATGTACTGAGACCATATTGGAATGAGAGCAATCTTGAGAATAGAATGACTAAAAATGTCTTAAAAGAATTGAGAGTTACTGTCTATACCAATAAATCGTACTTTCCTTTTCGGTTGCTCAACGACAGAAACTCCAATAATTTCGTATTTCATTTCGTACATTAATTAACATTCTTAATTTACATTTATTCATACATTCAAACAAGAAACACAAAGGAAAGAAAAGACAAAGCAAACGACAGAGATCTTGTTCATACTTCCAATTCCAACTCCAATATCACTAAAAATTTAAAGGCATCCCAAAAATGGAACTGGTAACTGCACCCATGGTTAGTTTACCCACCAGAGAAAACATTGATTTTGTAAGCGTTCTCTCACGTGGCGGCGGCGGCGGCGGCGGCGCTTCATATCCATATTGACTTGCTTGATAATAACCATAATTATTGTATGCATATCCATAACCGAATCCAACAGGATAGCCAAAATAAGGGACGGCGAAACCATAAGGAGCTGGAGGTGGCCCAGGTGGCCACGGCGGCGGTGCAAACGAAATCCCACGTGAGGTAGTCCCACTCGGCGGTGGAATTGGAGGCTCGGTCGAGTGAGCGGGCGGCGAGTCGTACGGCTCCAAAAGGCAGTCAAGATGGATATTGAGACCACAAATATCACATCCGTACACCCAACGGGATGAACAATCAGTTGTGCAAACAACACAGCTTCCAAAGGGCAGCTTTTGGAGCTTTAAAGGATGGTTTTTGTCGATCACATGGTCAAGCTCTTCGGGGAGTTGGGTGCACACTGGGTGGGCGTCAAAGTTGCAATCTTTACATCGGTAGTACAGGCCCTCGACGGGTCCCAGGCAGACATTGCAAAACCGGCCGCCGGGAGCAGCAGCTTCGGGCTTAAGGACGTCCAAAGTGAGATGGTGGTGGTGGATGAATAAGGATAGCTTTTCCGGGCAATTGGCGCAGAATTCATGTAGGTCGAAATCGCAGCCGTGGCATCGGAATCGGCTGTCGGAGCCGATGGTTTTGCAGCCGTCGCAGTAGTAATCTTGATCGTCGAAGAGAAAAATCAAGGGGTGGTTTGGATGTGTGAAATGAAATTTGGTGTTCTTTGGCACCGGAGCCATCTTTCTCTGATGATCTTTTGGTTGTTGGATTTGCTTAAGGGGAGAAACAAGACCTATTAAATGCTACAATAATGCGTCTATTATTATTTTAGGATTTGGAGCTTCAAAAAATAAGTAAGATTCAGATTATTTGTGGTTGATCGAATATCCCAAGATAAAAACATTTATTTTAAATTCATATCACTATAAAATCGATCATGTTTATCTTGATTCTAAACGTGTAATTTAAAATGATAAAAAAATACTTGAAGGGGAAGTAAAATTCAGATTACCTTTTTCATCAAATACTTAACGCAAAAACACTTGTTTAAGATTCGAATTACTCCACAAGCAAAACTGATTATGTCAAACTTGAATGATTCTACATGCAACCTAAATTATATTGAATTGCAAATAAACTTAGTCATTGGCTAATGAAAAACTCAAATGCTCCTTTTATTACATTTTTCCGAGCTACCTTACAAGATAACATACAACGTTCTATAGCCTCAAAATGAAAATTCTTAATCTTCACGAGGCTTTCCAAGAGTTGTAGTTTTCGTATTTTTATGACCATAATTAACCACTATGTAAACTTTAGGGCGACAATTAACCATTAAATAAATAAACCTTAAAATATATTAAAAAATACCATAACTCTGATTACCATCTATCCTCAATTTGTAACAATCTAAAAATAAATGAATCGTACTTAAAGTATCTCGAAGCCTTTGTTGCATAAATGAAGATTAATTGTTCCTAATGTGACATTAATATTACATGATTGAGATACCTTGGTTCATATCAAATTGGTTAAGGTATATATATATATATATATATATATATATATATATATATCTTATGGATACATCTATGTATTTATTTTATATTTTAAGGAACATAATCAATAATCAATAATCAATAATCATTAATCATTGTTACCATTTTAATATTAAATTTAAAAAATATGAAAAATTTTATATCGTATATTGCTGAAAAATATATATGTTTAATAATAAATTCATAGGACTTTGGAAAAAAAATATGTGCTAAATGTAAAGGCATGATCCATGGGTTCTTTAGTTGACTTTAATTTACCAACTTGTGATTAAATAAAGACTTTGACTTAGTTTTGTTTCGCTTACGTTATTATCAAATTATAGTTCTAATCTGGGTAATTTGTTCTTTATATTAATTTATTATTAAAAGTTTGGTATAATCTTCATTTCATTTAATATATAGATAACATCTAATTATATAATCTAAAAATTCTTTTCTTTTCCTCTTTTTTAATATCTTATGTTTAATTAGATTATTTAAATTTTCTAAAGTCTCATTACACATAAAATTCAATTTAATATCTAATATGCCAATTTGATTTTTAAAACTCTATACATGCAAGTCAAAACTAGCCAAGTCTAACTTAACTCGATCCAAGCTCGATATGAAGTTAAAGTTTAACTAGTTTAGCTCAATCCAACCTATTCACTCATTGAATTGGATATGAATCACTATTTTAAAGATTGAACCAACCATTTTAAATCATATTCGATCATGGATTCACACGTCGAGCTAGCCCCATGAACTTATGATTAAAAGAATTAATATTTGATAGGCTTATCCAATGGATTTAGTCAAACCCGACTCAAGTTTGACGCAAACTTTGATGTAATAAAACAAACTCATGAATTCTCGAAGGTTGATACGCGGATCCAAACAATTCCCCTTTAATTTATCAGACTTGATTCCATTTGGCTCCATCTAATGATGTCACGAAACTTTCAAGACATAAATCGAAAATTTACAGATACATTAGATATTTTAAAAGTTTATGAACAAGTAAGCTCGATTGGAGTCACTTCAAAATTAAAGACGAGGGATAAATTGTTAAAAACCAATGGATCCGAAAAGAAAACCATTTATAGCACCTGAAGCTATATTTCCTATCAGAGAAAACATTGTAGTCCCGAACAGTGATCCCCAATTTGACGACGACGATGAAGATCCATGTCCATGCCCATGCCCATGTTCTCCACCATGATATGGCGGATAATTGGGGATATTATTATTGTATGGAAATGGATATCCAGGATACCCATAATAAGAATTCGGAACACCCCAACGGAATCCATACCCATAATAATAATTCCCTCCAAAACCAGGCGGAAACCCACCATTAAAATGAGGCTTCTCCGCCGTCGACGGCGGTGGAGCATGTGGTATCCCACGTGTCCCGCTGCTCTTCTTTGGACCGTACGACTTCCGAAGACATTTGATATGTACGTTGACTCTACAACCATCGCATCCGTACACCCACAAAGAACAACAATCAATTCCACAAACCCCACAATTCCCAAACGACGACTTCTGGAGCCTCAAGCTATGGTAGTCGTCGATGACGTGGCGCACCTTCTCCGGCAGCTGAGTACAAAGTGGGTGAACATCAAAGTCGCAGTGGCTGCAGCGGTAGGACACGCCGTCGATGGATTCACGGCAAATGTCACAGATGGTCGTCGTCCGGTGATGGGTTTGGGGTTTAGAGAGAATGAGAGAGAGTGGGTGGCTGTGGAAGGAGGAGGAGAGTTGGTGGGGGCAATTAGCGCAGTACACGTGGATGTCGGCGATGCAGACGTGGCATCGGAATCTGTCGCCGAAACCGGTGGTTTTGCAGGCGTGACAGATGTAATTGGCTTGGTCGGTTGTGTTGTGAATGAGATGGTGGTTTGGATGGACATGGGAGAAGTGGGGGTTGAGATTCTTGGTCAATGCAGCCATTTCTGTGTCTATTTGTGATAACACACATTGAGTGGGAGGCATTTATAGAGACAACAACGCGTTTTGTGTATGCATTTTACTTCCACCACCATCCTCTTGTTGACTTACAAATTAATTAAACCCCAATACTTTTTTTAACTCAACTCGGAGTCTCTAAACAAGTGTAACACATAGACCGACACGGTCAATGCAAGGTCGAATCAAATGACTTGGCTTAGTGTATAGATAAGTCATTTGTGTCGCAGACGATTGAATATGTACGTGCAAGTGGCATATGTGGTCGAACAACCTTGGATTCCGCACAAGTAATATTCGGTTGGCGAAGACATATCCTATTGAGGATTGTTGGGAGTGAGTCCCACATTGACTAATTTAGAGAATGATCATAGGTTTACAAGTGAGGAATACTATCTTCCGTGGTAGTGGTAGGAGGCTTTTGGAGAAGCCCAAAGTAAAGCCATGAGAGGTTATGCTCAAAGTGGGCAATATCATATCATTATGGAAAATTCTGATTCCTAACAGATCCCATCGAAGGTTTGACAAAGCCACAAAGCAACGCACGCGAAAAATATATATGGTATTTGAGTTCTCCTTGAGGTTGGTCGTGAGTGTGTTAAGATCATGATGTTGCATGATTGAAAAAGTACGACCATGTCACTTAGTATCATACTCGAACTCGAGAGTTGATTGGATATAAGTTTTTTATCTTATTTTTTATTTTTTTCAAAATGGTTCGTACAAATATAGAAATAACTAAATGTCTTAGGGACAAAACAACTCATAATTATTATTTATATTCATGTATGTACTAAGTGGACGAACCGTTTTTTTGTTATTTTATATGAATGAATAATAAGATGCAAAAAAAAGACATAAAAATTGATTAGGCGACAAATTCTTACTTTTTTTTATCTATAAAAAAACATTAATTTTTCTGATTATATTATTAAAATAGATCTAAAGTGGATTTAAGAAAATATCATACGACAAGTTGTTCGAAAGTGTAGATAACTCGTTCGAACTTGTTATAAAATTAATATTTTTATTATTGTTTTTTGAGTTATATTAAATTAATTTATGAGAGTTGTATGGGACATTATATTAATATTTGTAACATTATTTATAGAAAGTCAATAACGGTGGCTCTTTTGAACCAACTAGGACATAAATACAGCCTAAGATATAACACGACAAAATAGCAAGCCTCTGAGCAATTTCCCGGAAAGTAAAAAATGTTGGGGCTCATTCCTGTAATCACCATAATTATTTTCCACTTTTTTAAAAAATAGTTTTTAATAACTCATTTTTATTTTTATAATTTCATTAAAAATTCAAAATTAAGAAAAAGAAAAGTTTAATAAAATTAAATAGTTATTAAATATTAATTAAAATCAAATAAGGATATTAAGACCTAATTAGCCTGAATAACCTTGAATATTCACGTGTCCAAAGGATATAATTGTAAATTCTCATCGTCTAATTTTATTATAATGTACAAAAGCAAGTTTTTTAAATTTGTTTTAGCCCAAAGCTTCCCCTATAGAGGTTATCTCATAATCTACTTCTTAAGAGTTAGCGTTCTTGTTGAATTGGCATAGTGCCTGATGACTACCTCACAATCCACCCCTTAGCGTCCTTGTTGAGTTGGCACACTGCCCGATAACAATCTCAGAATCCACCCCCTCTTAAGGTCCTAGCGTTTTCTTTGGCAACCCGGTGTCATTTAGCACACCGTCCGGTGACTATCTCACAATCCATCTCGTTTAGGGGCGTAAAGTATTCGCTGGCACATCGTTCAATGAATAGCTCTGATACCATTTATAATGGCTTCAAGCTCACAACTAGCAAATATTGTTATTTTTCCATTTAAAAATTTCTTCTCGAAGTTTTAAATCGTGTTTGTTAGGAAGAGGTTCTCACGTAATACTTCTTTCCCCTTTCCAACCCTAAGTGAGATCTCAATTTTGTTGTCACTCTCTCTATTGTTGTTGTTTCTTCAAATACTTCGTATATCACATCATCCCAATCAATCTTTTTAATCAATCAATTAAAAGAGGAGTACAAAATGAACCCAATTGTTGTATATACACTACAAACATTTGATTATATTATTATATATGAACGCAATGAAAAGGGAAAAGAGAGGGAACAATTGAACAGAACACCATTAGAAATTGAAGGATTAAAAACCAACGGAACCGAAAATAAAATCAGAGAAAGCACCAATCGCCAAATTCTCAACCAGAGAAAACATCGTACTCCCAAACATCGATCCCAAGCTCGGCGGATGATTATTGTTGTGTGCAAATTGAACAGGTCCAGGATACCCAATTTGGTAATTCGGGTATCCCCAACCGGGAAAACCACCGTGGTTAGGAGGTGGCCACGTCGCCCACGGCGGCGGTGCATGGTGGTGCATCCCACGTGACCCAGATGGCCGGTGGGTGTTCTCCCGCGAACCGAAGGGCTTTCGAAGGCATTTGAGATGGATGTTGACCTTACAAGCGCTGCAGCCGTAGACCCAGAGAGAAGAACAATCAGCTTTACAAACAGAGCAGCGGGCAGAGGAGAGCTTGTGGAGGAAGAGCTTATGGTTGGGGTCAATAACGTGGCGGAGGCTGCTGGGGAGGTGGGTGCAAAGTGGGTGGACGTGGAAGTGGCAGTCCTTGCAGTGGTAGAAATTGGCGTGGATGGATTCGCAGCACACGTCGCATACCCGATGTGTTCGAGAGGGAACATGGGGGTTGCGGATCATGTGAGCGAGTGGGTGGCGGTGGAGGAAGGAGGAGAGTTCGTGGGGGTAGTCGGAGGAGGTATGCATCGTCGGAGGATGGTTTGGATGGGCATCAGCCATTTCTCTCGATCAGTACCCACAAACAAAAATAGCGCCTTTGTTGCTTGGGGAGCACTCTTGTTTATATGGGTCTCGTTGCTTTTGGCAAAGACCAAGACTTTTAGGGTTTTTATTAAAAAAAAAAAAAAAAAAAAAAAAATCCTTTGATTTATTGTTGCTGGTCACTGTTAGATGTTATTGTTTTCTTATATATATTTCCGTATAAAACCATGAATGAAATAGAATCCATGCACATCACTCTCAAGTTGAATTTGTATTTTGCCGTGTTCATTTCGAATCATTTGAGTGACATTCAAACTTATAGAGGTGAAAGTTTAAGCCCAAATAATTATATATAAATACACATTGCCTAGATGTTTACTTATTCGATAAGATTTCAAAACTTACCATTTTAATGGATGTTAATTGAAAAAATAATTTTAAATAGTTTTGATATTTTCTCTAAAAAAAAATATTTTTAAACTTTCATAAAAAGTTTAAAATTACCTTTAATTTCGATGGAAAATAGTTAATATTTTATTTCAAAAATATTTTAAAACTTAGTTTCAAAATACCCTCTAATTTTTATGAGTGCTTTAAAAAATATACTTAAATTTTTAGAAGATTTATTAAATATCTTTCAATTAATTTTTAAAAAAAAATACTTTTACCGTTAATAATACACGTCTAAAAAACACTCGTAAATTCAAAAAAATAATATTAAAAGTTTGAAATTGTATTGGTATTTTTTAACCTAGTAAAATTTGTTTTAAACAAAAATGGAAGGGTATTAATTTTTTTTTTTTGGTAAGGTTTAATGATATTTTTGAAATATTATCGAAAGAATATGAGTGTTTTCGAAATAAAATATTAACTAAAGTCAATGACAAGAGTAATTTTTTTTAATTTTTAAAAAATATTTAAGGGTATTATAAGAACAGTAGTAAAATTTTATTAATTTAAATAAGAAGAAATCTTAGTAGAATAGAGAAATAGATAAAAATCTGATTAATTCCAAAGTATTAATTAACAAAAATTACATAAACAATTTTATTTTATTTTTATTTGTTTTTGCTTTATTAATTTTTTTTTTTGTCTGGTTTCTGAGTTTAATAGGGACAATGAATTACTTAAAGTAGTAATTTATAAGTTTTTGTGATAATAATTGACGTATTTTTATTGGAATAAGCTCGAATTTGAACTGAAATGAAAAGGCAAGACATTTCAATTTCCAGTTACAATAATCGAAATCCGACTAGAACCCAATAGGGAACCCAAAAATAACACTAGACATCACGCCAACTGTCAGTCTGCCCACTAGAGCAAACATTGACTTTCCAGGCTTTCCCCCACTAGCCGACGACGGCGGCTGAGCTGCATTTACTGCTTCACTCGTCTGATGATTCCCATTACTGTGCACAAATCCATAATTTGGATACATAAAATGGTAATCGGGAACGCTGTAAGGGGCGGCGTAGCCATAAGCCCCATTATGCCCTCCCATTCCAAAATTACCGTACGGAAATCCCCCACTATTCCACGGAAAATCGCCGCCAGGAAACGGAGGCGGTCCGGCTGCCCACGGCGGCCGTATCCCACGAGACGTTGTCTGACTCGGCGGCGATACGTCCGGTCCAATCAAGCAGTCAAGATGGATATTGACTCTACAGATCTCGCATCCGTACACCCAAAGAGAAGAACAGCCCTGTTTGCAAACAGAGCAGCTACCGTACGGAAGCTTCTGGAGCTTCAGAGAATGTTTGTTGTCGACCACATGGCGGAGCTCTTTCGGGAGTTGGGTGCAGAGTGGGTGGGCGTCGAAATCGCAGTCTTTGCACCGGTAGAACAGCCCCTCAACCGGGTCCCGACAAACGTCGCAGATTCGGTCGTTTAGGCGAGCGCCGCTGGGCTTACGGAGAACCAGAGTGAGGTGGTGGTTGTGGTGGATGGATGAGGAGAGTTTGTCGGGGCAATCGGCGCAGTATTCGTGGAGATCGAAATTGCAGGAATGGCATCGGAACCGGCTGCCGGAACCGGGGGTTTTGCAGGCATCGCAGATGTAATCGTGGTGGCTGTCGGAGTGATACAGCAAAGGGTGGTTTGGATGGGTGAAATGGAACTTGGTTTGGTTCGGCACCGAAGCCATCGTGGTTTGGGTTTCAGAGAAGAGCAGAGGAGATATTAAAGGCGGAGGAGAACGCGTTTTTTTTTTAATTTAGCTTCTCTTATTATTTTGTTGACTTGCTCCTTCTGGTTGACTAGCAAGTTGCCATGATAATAAAAATATTAATTATATTTGAAAATTTTAATGTAATAATATCTAAACTTTTAATTTTAAATGCATATTCATATTAAAAATATAAGAAATTTAAAACCTATAGTATGTTATAAATTGAATTTATATTTATCAAATTGAGATAGGTTAATATAATATATTATATTAATTATACAACTTTTTAAAATATAAAATTTTTAATAATAAGGAGTTATATTATTTTAAGCCTTTACTTTGACCTCTTCAATATTTTTAAACGTGTGAAATTTAATCTATATACAAAAAAAATTAATTTTTTAAGGTTAAATTAATAAAAAAAAATATACTTTCTTTCAAAAATATTTTTAAACTAAAAATTTTAATACATCAAAGTATTGAAAATATAATATATATATTAGATAAAAAAGTGTGAGACGAACATAACTCTTCACAATGGTATGATATTGTCTACTTTAAGTTCTCATGACTTTGCTTTGTGCCTCTCAAAAGACTAGATAGTATTTATTGATTATAAACACATGATCATCTCCAGCAAAAAAGAATATATATAGTCCGATGATTTTGATTGAAATGTTTATTCTGTAGTGTTCAAATGTGTATCTTCTCGTTAGCAATGATAAGGTTCTAATTGGGCCTTAGATTCAATCGTGGCCCAATAGAAACGACTGGGTGAGGCCCACGACCGTTGGTTAGTGGTAGAACAGAGATTATTATTTTTTTAAAAATATATTTTATATTTGAAAAGTGGAACGCAGAATCTGAGACTGCATCTCCGCTAAGAGCGCAGGAAATCGAATCCTGGACTCATTATCATTACTTCCACGAATGGCTTTGTGCCGCATAAATCTTCCTCACCGGTGTTCTTCCGGCACACCGCGCCTTGGCCCCACTTGGTCCCTCCAAAACCCTAATCCTCCTCCTCCTCCTCAATTACTTTCTCCTTTTCCATCTCTTCTCAATTCCAATAAGGTAACGCCTCTTCCCCTTTTGTCGCCTCCCCGATTCTCCCAAACTTGGTACTTATTTATCTCCAATCTTTGTTTTACCATTAGTTATCCTATTCCAGAATCCGGGGCCGAAGCTTTATTGCCATGAACGCTCACATGGCCACGGAACCCAAGCCTGTTTCAGATGATAGAATGCTCGTTAGTACTTCCTTACTCTTTATCTTATTTTGCATTTTTCTGTTTCGCTTAATGTGAGGCTTATTACTAAAGGTTGTAGGAAAATTCGTAAGTACTGATCAGAATTTTGTAAAATGTGTAACTTATAGTTTTAGACTGCTAATTGGATTTGTCGGAACGATTTAATTCGTTTTTTTAATTAAGTGTAGTCGATGGATTTACAGGTTTATGTTCCTCCTCATCCGTTGATCAAGCACTGGGTTTCAGTTTTGAGGAATGAACAAACTCCTTGCCCCATTTTTAGTGAGTATTGATGTAGTTCTTAAAGATGTCTTCTTATCGTACTGTAGATGTAGTAAAAAAAACACTTGTAATTTGCAATGATATGTAGTTTAGGTTGCATGTTTAGAATTATTCGAACTTGGCATGATCGATCTGACTTGTGGAGTGATTTGAATCTCAAACGAGTGTTATTGCCTTAAGATATTAGATCAATAAGGTAATTTGAATTTTAGTTCCCTGGATTTCTTATCATTGAGGCTAAGTTTTTTTGCAATTCTACATTGCATGTCTAGAATCATTCAAGTTTGACATGATCGATCATCTTACTTGTGGAGTGATTTGAATCTCAAACAAATGTTCTTGCCTTGAGATATTTGATCAACAAAGTAATCTAAATCTTACTTTCCCTTATAGTGATGTTCTTATCACCTCGTCTTTCCTGTCTTTGTTAAATTTGTCAATAACAATTTTCATTTCTGAGCCATGAGAAAAACTCCAGGTGAAGTTTTCAATTGAAAAACTGTAGGATGACTGAGATAGTCGAGTTGTGTATTTGAGTAGTGGAAGGCAGTTTTCTCTAGTAAGCTTTCGCTTTTTGCCTATGCCATCAATAATTTGTGGAGGATATTTATGCTTTATTTATTGCAGAAAATGCAATGGCAGAGCTAGGAAGACTGCTTATTTATGAAGCTTCAAGGGATTGGTTGGTTAGTTCTTATACTACTTGAATATTACATTCGAGCCTTCCTTAGTAAACCATTAAATGCTTAGATAAATAAAACTAACTATTATTATTATTTTTGTATTCATGTAATATAAAACTGTTCTGAAGAGAGAAGAACATATCTTCAAGTCTTATTCAAATAAATGTCAGTTTTAGTATATATTTGTATTTACTTACAAATTTGTGGTCCTATCCGTATCAGCCTACTGTAACAGGGGAAATACAGTCACCCATGGGTGTTGCTTCAGTTGAGTTCGTCGACCCAAGAGAGCCTGTGGCGGTTAGACTTCCTTTTTTTCCCCCCCTACTCTTGTTCTGGCCTATTGATTAGTGTTTATACTTCCAGTTTGTTGCCGCCACTCTCACCACAAAAAGGAAAGAAAAGGACAGCAATACAGTTTTGCTGTTTTATTTCTGTGGAATTTCTTGCATTATAGCCTAAAGTTGTTCATTTTACTTTTGCCTTTTCAGATAATTCCCATCCTCAGAGCTGGTCTAGCTCTTGCAGAATACGCATCATCTGTATTGCCTGCAACAAAAATGTACCATCTTGGTAAGGGCAGTAGGATAATGCCATGATGTTCTGATCAGAAAAGATTCATGTGAAGACTGGCGTGTTGTAATTTTGTTTATTTACTTTATATATTTTTTAATCAATTTATTTAGTTACGTCGATATGATCTCAATTTTCATCCCTTTTAATTTCATATTTTCTTTCAAATTAAAGGGATAAGCAGGGACGAGGAGACTCTTCAACCAACTATATATCTTAACAAGTGAGCTTTCCAAGTCATTATAAATATTAATTTGTTAATGACACTTGTTTGTTGCATTTTTCATGCTTTTTCTCTACGTATTATTAAAATTTTTACTTCTTATGGTCATCTCTGTTCTACGACCCTGAGATAAAGCAGTGTCAACTTTCCCTTGTTTTACTAATAAAGCTCTAGATGAATAATGAGGTTTGGAATACCATACCAGTCTTTTTCTCTCCGTATTTTTTTTTGAGTTCAACATATTGGGATGAGGATTCAAACCTTTGATGTTTTGTTTGAGGATATGATGCCTTGACTTATTGAGCTATGCACAAGAGTATATTAACTCTTCACAATTTCATTTTATGTTGTTTTGACAGGTTACCTGAAAATTTTCCTGAAGGTTCTCGAATTTTTGTGGTTGATCCCATGCTTGCAACAGGTTAGTACTATACTAATTAATGGAGCTCCTTTTTTTCTTTTTCATTCTTTGGATAATCATGGTTGCTTAGCTTAGTTGATGTGTACTTGACTTATTCCACGAGACAACTACTTGAGCCAACAACAAATGGTACTGTAAAGCTCATAAGAACGTACATGTTTTTGTCACCGCAGTTTAAATTCATAGCTCTGGAAGTTGGGCCAATTGATGGTTATTAATTCTTTGTATTGCTTGGTAGTTATTCGATTGACGAGAAAGTAATTCTGATCTCTGTATAATTGAACTTTTTATCTTTTGCCTGTTGTTCTAGTATTACTCGTTCCCCTTTCTTTACTCTCTTGTCATTCCTGTCATGACCTCATTTAGAAACTATGTTGTTTGAGAATGTTATAGCATCCACGTAACTTGCACTTGTGTGTCAAGTTAATGTTTACGGGAATCATCATTTAATATAACGGTGAATTGGGCAGTTATTTTATTTACTTTAATATGTTTTTCTGGGTATCATAATTTCAGGTGGCACAGTTGTGGCAGCTCTTGATCTCATAAAGGAACGTGGAATTGGCAACAAGCAAAT
Organism: Cucurbita moschata; assembly: GCF_002738365.1. NCBI lineage: Eukaryota > Viridiplantae > Streptophyta > Magnoliopsida > Cucurbitales > Cucurbitaceae > Cucurbita > Cucurbita moschata. Next base: position 3,233,936 of record NW_019268531.1, read on the forward strand.
AAAAGTGGTATTGAAATTAGCAAATCTCTTGCTTTTGTGTCAAGTTTTTTTGGGTATTAACTATCAAAATCAATGCGTCATGGTTTTGCACTGCAGCAGTAGTCAATAATTTTGGATATTGTGTGTCCTTGATGATGGCCATCTAAATAAGTCTCCTTAAATCATATTCAACTGTGAATATCTGAAGTTCTGAAGTCCATTATATACTAAAATTGGATTGTCATATCGCAGATATCTGCTGTTGCTGCACCTCCCGCTCTAAAAAAGCTTAGCGAGAAGTTTCCAGGGTAATCACCCGTTCTATTTGATTCAATCTTAAAACAAAGTCAAAAGTCTTCCACTAATCCTTGGACGTTTGTGATCTTCAGGCTACACGTATACACCGGAATTATTGACCCGACAGTTAACGAAAAAGGGTTTGTTTTATTACCAAATGATTAAGTCTTGATGTTTAGCAGTTTGAAAGTATGAACAAATCTTGCGCACAGTACAGAGGTTGACTAATTGGTTGTTTGCAGGTTTATAATTCCTGGACTTGGAGATGCTGGCGATCGCAGCTTTGGCACATGAAACAGTTTCATTGAGCATCAGAAATTCTGTTGCTTGGTAATGATCTACTTGATTATATGGCGATTGTAAGATTGCGTATACTCAAATGATAATTTCTGAATGTCACGGCAACGAAAGAGTCAGTATAGGAGAATTAGGGGAAAAGCTATATTTATGGACTTAATCGTTCCTCCCTCCTCCATCGATTTTAGTTGTAGTTGTAGTTGTGTTTTTCTAAACTAATATGGTTATTTACAATGCTTGGATTTTGTTATGGTTTCTGAAATCTTTACCATCTAGTTCCTGTAAGTATAATCTTTACAAATCCTTTACTTTCTTGCCATGGTCAATAGCCAGTTCAACCTCCACTGCCACCGCCACAGCCACAGTCACCGCCACCACCTCCACCTCCACCTCCGGTATCACATCCTCCTTCCCCGCCGCCGCCACCACCACTGTCATACCCTCCTCGCCCACTATAATTTTTATTTTTTTATTTTTTTATTTTTTAAATAATCTGGTTAGATCGGTTGACTTTGGAATACTAGAGGGACAGAAGCGATTCATTGACCTATTAAATGTTGGTTATACTTTCTTGGTCGTTGATTATTGAACAAAATGTCTGTCTTGGAAGATAATTGAGTATAATATTATTTTCACAATCATATGGTCGGCTGTTGAAATTATGGATGCAACTTCATGGAAATGAGAAATTTGTAATTGTTTTCTTCCCATTTTAGTCATGATTATGTATTTTTTAAAATAAATATTTGAATTTTTTGTTCCAATTATAAGCCAAAAAACTTTATAAAACTTTTTTTAAAACTCCAAAAATTAACTTAAATGAATTTTCTCTAAAATTTTATCATTTTCATATCAGGTAAATATTTCATAATTTATACCAAACTTTTTTTTGTCAAGATATTTGCAGAAAAACTTATAATTGCAAGAGAATCAAACACACTAATTTATTTCAACACAACCAATGATAAAACACAAATTCTTTACTAATTTTCTTCACTTGTACACCAGATATCCATTCCAAACATAAATGCTGCTACCCTTTACCATCAATCGCCACAGCCGCCTCCGCCGCCACAGCCCCCACCACCGTCGCCACAACCCCCATCACCACCACCCCCACCGCCGCCACAGCCC
>NW_019268531.1:3236352-3254489 GCF_002738365.1 Cucurbita moschata
CCCCACCCCCACCGCCACAACCCCCACCTCCTAGTTCTAGTTGAACGTCGGTGCCACCTTCGGAGCCATCACCCCCCCTGCAGAGGAACTGCAGGAAGACGCCAACAATAGCGAAGGAAACGAAAGCCACAATTACAATAACAGTGGTCCGATCAACCATTTTTGGTATGAACTTGAAGCTTGAATTGCAATATGAATTTTCAACTTTTTTATAATTGAATTAGGGGTTGGATAACTGTGGAGTTGAAATTTCCAAAGAGTTGCATATGACACGCAAACTCAATTGTTTTATAAACTATATGCATTCAATTCTAAAAATTATATTCTAATTAATTCACTAAGTCATTCATAATCAATATAATTTCTTAAATTCTTTTTTTAATTATAAAAAAAAAAAAAAAAACAAAGACTAAAACTCAATTCAAACATCATTATAGATCGTGTTATCCAAAACTCCATATGCGTCACATCATAAATTAGAATAAATATATAATCTCTAAAGTATAATTTTTAGAACTTATTATAATTTAACATACAAAAATTTAATTTACATACAAATTTATTTCAAAGAAGTTCTAAAAATTATTAAGATTCACACCTAATTAATCATAATACATATATATACGCCCACCTCTGAAAGAAAGAACTAACGTCAACAGCCACCGCCGCCGTGGCCTCCACCTCCAAAATGAACCCCTGCGAGGTGTACCCCACCATGTCCATGGTGTACGTCGGCATGTCCATGATGCAATCGTCCACCATGGGCAGCACCGCCGAAACGAGCACCTCCTTCGCCGTTACTGCCACCCTCTGTCCCATGGCAAAGTAAACTCAACAGCGTGAAAACTACACAAATGGAAACAACCACTGGGATTATAATAAACGCCGGGTTAACCTTTTTTTTTTTTTTTTTCTTTTCCACCATGAACTTGAAGAAGGTTTGCAATGGATTTGGTTTGATTTATATGGCACACAGCTTGAGAGATTGGAGAGATTGGATAACGCATTTTACACGTAAATGGAATTCAATTTTGAAAGATTCACATCTGTCACTCTGGAAAATTCATTCGTTCAAGGTTTGACCTTTTCTTACAAAACCATATGTTGGATTAAAAAAATTTGAGTCCACCTATGTGTCCATGTGGTAACCAACTACATCCACTTGGTACGTAAATCAGATACACATCAATATTGAATTAAACATGGTTTTAGAAAAATTAGGAACTTTTTCAAAGACTTTGCATGACGAGTACTTTTCGAGATTTTGAATCAAAGATCAGTATGTGCTGACACAAAATATTTGAATGACCGACATACATATAACAAAATAAAAATACAAAAGGAGCCCTCTACCATATGAACTACGACCAAAATTTGTAATGATTCATTCATGATTCTTTTTACTAGTCTTTGGTCTATTTAATCAAGTCCAAAAGTGTAACAGCTAGATGTAATAAAATTGAGATGTAGGATATCGATCTCTATGCCTCTCGCATGCGAAGTGAATGCTCTACTATATAAGCTACCTTCCCTGAATTTGTTGACCAAAATTTGTAATAATTCATTCATGATTTTTTTTTGTCTATGATTAAAGCATAATAACTAGATGTAATGACATGGAGATGCAAAATATCATTCCTGTGCCTCTCGTATGTTAAACGAATGCTCTACCATATGAGCTACGTCTTCTCCCTTCAGATGAGTTCAGGATTAAGAATGAGTTTCGAGTCCCTTAATTGTCTCCACATAGTAGCAACATCCTATTATAATCTACTGGACACGAGTAGAAGAAAAGGGCATAACAGAAACTTAACCTAGATTCTTAAACATCATCAGTTCAACACCTTGGCGACCGACATTCATAAGTAATGGGTCCTAGAACTCGATTCAAATTGTATTAGCCTGGACTACTTCATAGAACATGTTCTAAAAGTGTGGCCAAACAAGGTTCTTTCATCGCCGGCAACCCTCTTTTTTTAAGGTATGGTTAAACAAGGTTGTGTTGGATTGGTATTATTAGAAGTGCAATGCAAGTGTTCGTTGAATTTGGAAGATAGAAATTTGAGTCGTTTACAACTGAGCAACCTGCAGTGGCACTAAAATTAGAAATGGGAAGAACACAAACATTATAAAGCTTTCACACAGAAAGAAAGAAAGAAAAAGAGAAAGAGCTATGGAGAGTGGGAGGCTTCATTCTTCCGTCAATCGTCCAAAGGCAGCTCTTGGAGGATGGAGAGCCGTCAGATTCATACTTGGTAAGTTAATCAAATTTGTTTGTTTGTTTGAGTCTGAGGAAAAATTTTATGTGATGTCGTATATTGGTTGGGGAGGAGAACAAAACACGATGCATGGAAACCTTCTCCTTGTAGACGCATTTTAAAGCCTTGAGAGAAGTCCGAAAGGGAAAGCCCAAAGAGGACAATATCTGCTAGCCGTGAATCTGGGTCGTTACAAATGGTATCAGAGTAGACACTGGACCATGTGCCAGCTTTCTCGCTGTTCTCCGAAGGGGATAAACACGATGCGGTGTGCCAGTAAGGACACTAGACCTCGAAGGGGGTGGATTTGAGGGCGGTCCCACATCGATTGGAGGAAGAAAAGAGTGTCAGCGAGGACGCTGGGCCCGGAAGGAGGGTGGATTGTGATGTCCCACATTGGTTCGGGAGGAGAACAAAACACCATTTACAAGGGTGTGGAAACCTTCTCCTAGCAAACTAGTTTTAAAGCCTTGAGAGTAACCCGAAAGAGAAAACTTAAAGAGGACAATATCTACTAGCGATGAATCTGAGTCGTTGTTTGTTTGTTTGTTTGTTTGGTTTGTTTTGTTGGGGTTATGAAATTTTTTTTTGGCTTTGTGGAAGGCAATGAGACGTTTGAGAAACTGGCGTCGATGAGCTTGATAGCCAATTTGGTATTGTATCTGCACACGATGTACAATTTGGACAGCGTTGATTCGGCTTATGTGTTCCAAATCTGGAGTGGCACCACCAATTTCGCTGCCCTCGCCGGGGCTTTTCTTGCTGATGCTTATTTGGGAAGGTTTTATACTCTCCTCTTTGGCTCCTTCGCCTCCCTCCTGGTACTTTTCTTCTTCTCTTCCACCCCTCTTCACCAAATATATACATATTCACCTTTCAAAATTCATGGATTTTTTGATATGATTACTCAAATCATTTAGTGATTGTATGGTAAGTTGATTTAATGTTGGTTAAAGTTAACGTGAGATCCCACGATCGATTGGGGAGTGAAACGAAACAATTTTTGTAAGAGTATGGAAACTCTTCCCTGTCAAACGTGTTTTTAAACCTTGAAAGGAAAGCAAAAAAAAACAGATAGCAGTGGGCTTGAGCTGTTACAAATGGTATCAGAACCGAACATTGGACTGTGTGCTAGCGAGGACGCTGGCCTACAAAGGGTGGTTTGTGAAATCTCATATCAGTTGGAGAGGGGAACAAAATACACGTTTTAAAACCTCGAAGGGAATCCCAAAATGAAAAGGTCCAAAAGAACAATATCAGCAAGCTGTGGGTTTGGACTGTTACAAATGGTATCAGAATCAGACACTGGACGGTGTATCAGCGAGGACGCTGGCCTTCAAGGGGGTGGATTGTGAAATCCTACGTCGGTTGTAGAGGGAAACGAAACATTTCTTCTAAGGGTGTGGAAACATCTTTCTAACATACGCGTTTTAAAACCTTGAAAAAAAGCTAAGAGGGAGAGGCAAAAAAAAAAAACAATATTTATTTGCTGTCACTTGGACGGTTACAAATGGTATCAGTCGGCCTGATAGAAGCTTGTCTAGAAGCGACTAGTTGCTTCCTGAATGCCTCTTGACTTTAGTATGGTCTAGTCTTTCTTTCCAATGCCTCCTTTCTTGCCGCCAATCGAGAGTAAGCAAGTGACCTTGCTTGCATTCTAAGGGAAGCAATTTTGCGAGTCTACAAAGCTTCGCAGTTCTCCCTCCCCTTTGCCTCATCATGACATTAGATCTATAATGACTGACGAGTCGGAACATTACGAATATAATCACGCAGAGCGCCGGACCGTCGGACCACGTCCTTGTCAATTCTCTAAACAAAACAAGAAGGCTTATAATATTATGGGCTGAATGTGGTGATATTAATTGATAATAGGGAATGGGAGTTTTGACACTAGGCGCTGGCTTCCCTGAAATGAGGCCCCCACCCTGCAGACATGGCGAGTCCAACTGCCCACAGCCTCACCCTTGGCAACTCGGCTTCCTCTACCTTGGCCTCGGACTACTTGTCATCGGAGCCGGTGGCATAAGACCCTGCAACATCTCCTTCGGCGCTGACCAATTCGACACCAACACTGAAAAAGGCAGAGCCAAGCTGGAAAGCTTCTTAAACTGGTGGTATCTCCTCTTCTCTGTCGCCCTCGTCATAGCCCTAACCCTTGTCGTCTATGTCCAAACCAGCATAAGTTGGACCCTCGGCTTCGCCATTCCCACCGCCTGCTTCGTCTTCTCCATCCTCATCTTTCTCTTGGGCCGCCGCTTTTACATCTGCAAGACCCCTCAAGGCAGCGTCTTTGCCGACATCGCGAAAGTCCTGGTCGCCACGTGTCGGAAGCGCAATGTTCCAAAATTCACTCAAATTGATCACTTTTTACATGACCCTCCAATGGATTCCTCTAAGCTGTCTCACACGGACAGGTTTTTGGTATTTGACAAGGCGGCTACGGTGGTTGATTCCTCCACCGAATTGGACGAACAGGGGAAATCCAAGAACGAGTGGAAATTGTGCAGTGTTCATCAAGTGGAGCAATTCAAGTGCGTTGTTGGGATTGTCCCCATTTGGGCAGCCGGAATTCCATGCTTTATTTCAATGCAACAAATGGGTTCATTTGGGATTCTACAAGCCATTCAAATGAACAGATTCATCGGACCTCATTTCCAAATCCCACCGGCTTGGATGAGTCTCACACCCATGATTGCTCTGTCCATTTGGATTTATATTTACGAGAAATACGTGGAATTCATGAAGAAAAAAACCCATAAAAACAAACGCTTCTCCCTGAAAACCAGGATCGAAATTGGGATTGTGATGTCGGTTTTATGTATGGTGGTTGCCGGAATTCTCGAGAATATCCGCCGTAGCTCGGCAGAGGAAAATAAGTCGTTTGTTTCACCGTTGCACGTTTGGATGCTGATACCGGAGTTTGCTCTGTCGGGTTTGACGGAGGCTTTCGCGGCAATTGCTGTGATGGAGCTTCTGACTACGCACTTACCGGAGAGCCTGAGGACGGTGGCCGGAGCTATATTTTTCTTGAGCTTGTCGTTAGGTAGCTATATGAGCTCTGTTCTTATGGCTATTGTGAGCAAAATAAACAGAGTGGAGGGCGGAAAAAGTGGATGGCTTGGAGGTAATGATCTTAACAAAAACCGCCTTGATTACTTCTTCTACGTGGTGGGTGTCATTGCGGCATTCAATTTCTTCTACTTCCGCTTCTTTGCCACTCATTTCTTACCCAAACCGAACGTTTGATCCACCGCAGAAGCCTCATGAAAGTCCGTTAATGGATCAAAAATCTGGTCGTACATAATCAACAAGTTATATATATATATATATATATATATATGTATGTATGTATGTGTATATGTGCAGTGATTGATGTTGGATGATGAAACTCCCACGTCTATTAACTTAGGGAATGATTACGAGTTTATAAATAAAGAATACTCTCTCTATTAATTTGAGGCCTTCTTGTCAGCCTAAAGTAAGGTCATGAAAGCTCATGTTCAAAGTGGACAATATCATATCATCGCGGAGTCGTGTTCGTGGGTTTTTTCTTATTCATTTTTATTTTTACAACTTATAGCCATATGGTTGGATTTAATAAAATTGTTGTTTTGAAACATTCAGACGGTTTGATTTAATTTTTATTTTATTTTATTTTATTTTAGTAATGAGAGCATAAAGTATTTGCTCCATTTTTGTCTTTATTTTGACCGGAATAATTGTTTTGAAATAAATTTAAAATTTAAGAGAAAAAATAAAATTTTGGAAAGTTTTGAGTCTAATTTAAAAATAACTTTTTTTTATTTAATTTAAACTAGAATAAACTTAAAATTTGAAGACTAATTAAATATAAATTTAATAAATCTGTATTAGAATATGAGGACGTGGACCATTCATGAGGTGACAAGTGTGCATTGCTATCTGGCAACTAAAATTTAATCCCAACGGCTACTTCAGTTCCCGCGTCAGATATATATATATATATATATATATATATTTGAACAGACTGTATTTCAGTGTTTTTTTTTTTTTTTTTTTTTTTTTTNNNNTTTTTTTTTTTTTTTTTTGTTCGTTAAATTCTTCACCTCTTTCCCAGAAAAGCCTCTCCGATCACAGCCTTTATATAAAATCTCCCAAAAATCACTTTTTTAAGCCAAAAATCCAAACCCCAAATAAAACCATGGCCAAGATCGACGCCCTTCGTCGGTTTTTCCTCCCCTGTATCTTTCCGCCCACCGCCACAACCGCCACCGCCGCCACCGCCGCCCCCAAGAAACGTCTGAGCACCTCGCTTCGTGACGACTTAGAAATCTCCGCGTCCACCACCGCCAATGGCGGTCCAACCCACGATCAAGATTCTACAGCCACTACTCCCGACAGCGTCACGCCGAAGTTCGCAGCGGCGGCGGCGGCCGCCGCCGCCATCGTAGCTCCACCACGACCTTCGAAAACTATGGTGATCGGAACTATCTTTGGCCATCGGCGTGGGCACGTGTGGTTCTGCGTCCAACAAGACCGCCTCCGAAACAAGCCCTTTCTCCTACTCGAGTTTCCGATTCTAACTCACCAACTCGTCAACGAAATGCGATTCGGACTCGTCCGAATCGCCCTCGAGTGCAACCGGGTCGAACTCGGACTCTGCCCGCTCCGTTCGATCCCCATCTGGGCAATGTCCTGCAACGGGCGAAAACTCGGGTACGCTGCGAAGAAAAAAGCCGGCGACTCGATCCGGTCCATGCTAAAGACAATGCAATCCACAACAGTGGGAGCCGGAGTAATGCCATCCGGGTTCGGGTTCGGGTCGGGATCGAAAACAGAGGAGGTAATGTACATGAGAGCTAATTATGAGCACGTGGTGGGGAGTGCTGACTCGGAATCGTTCCATCTTATTAACCCGGACGAGTTCCCGGGACAAGAACTCAGTATCTTCTTGCTCAGATTTCCAAATATGGGTAATCAATAAAAATGGTTCCTTTACTTTATTTATGAACTTCATTTCTGTACATTTTTTCCTCTGTTTTTATGACCCAACAGAGTTTTTGGTTCTGTTTTTCTTCGGAGGATTTTCAGAAATGAAAACTCTGCGTTTTCTTGCTCTGGAAATTCCATACGTGTTCTTGTTCTTCATGTTCATGTTCATATGAATGGATAAACATTACTTTTTAAAAATTTGATGTTAACTAGAGCCAGCTCTCCATGTATATATAAATATATGGTAAGGTTGAATATTAAATATGGCATATGATTCCAGCAAAACTATGATTATAAAAATGAATGGACACCGTATCTTTGTTTATAAAGATTATTATTATATTAGAAAAGGGGATGAAGATGTAATTAGTAGATATGGAAGAATATAGTGAATATTAAAATGATGGATCAAAGCAAACACTCATAATGTTGCTTTCCACGAACGAGGGTTTCTTTCTTGAATGATTTCGTCTCCAATTTTTGTAATTTATGGGATGACGAAGGAATTATTAGGAGAGAGTTCCACGTTGACTAATTTAGAGAATGATCATGCATTTATGGATTTATAAGTATGATTGTCACGAGACCTCTGGCTCAAAGTGGATAATATTGTACCATTTGAAGGGACACTGGTTCCTATCATAGCATCAGGGATATGCTCTTAATTTAGCTATTTTAATAAAATCCTAAAATGGTGTACTTTGTTAGAGGACTCTAAAAGGAGTTGAGCTTCACTTAAGGAGACTCTCTATAGGTACATTCTTTCCTCTAGTCTGTCATTGAAACCAACCACAATTGGTATCATTTTTGTCTCTTTTTGAGTAATTTCAGTGGTCTTATACGAGAGCTCGATATCCTTAATGGGGATCTCCATGCGGATTTATTATAAGCCCTCACGTGTTTGTAAGTTATAGAAAGTATTATATGGCTAATGAGCAAAGTCCGAGTGTGGTTCATGGAAATTCGGTAGATTTTTGTTCGGTTGGAACTGTAAGGCTTCCAAGTTATACTTCTATGTTTATATGATATGATTCTCCCAATAATCATTCCATAAACGTTCGAAAATCGATTGTTTTGGGTAATAACCATTCGATACAAATTCAAATTACTTTCATGTAAGTCGTAGTAATCAAAATTGATCTTAAAAATAGAGACTAAAAGATACATTTGAAATTAATTTTTTATAATTTTTTTTAGTAACAAAAACCAGTTTGCATTTTGCACCACGTACCACACCGTTGTACCACGTTGGCACACCATTCGATGACCATGTTCCCCTCTCCAACCGACGTGGGATCTCACAATCCATCCACTGTCCATGAACTGGATCTCACAATCCACTTCCTGCCCATGTCCTCATTGGCATAAGGTTCAGCGACCGACTCTTATACCATTTGTAACAATTCAAACTCATCGCTAGTTGATATTGTACTCTTTCGACTCTCTTCTAGACTTCCCTCCAAGGTTTCAAAATTTCTCTACTAAGAAAAAGTTTCCACAACCTTATAAGAAATGTTTTATTTCCATTTACGATCAATATGGGATGTCATAATTAGTTACACAACTTTCACATAAAATGATTCAAATTATAAGCATGAAGGCACCATAGATATACCAGCTGAAGTCATGAAATGAATTTACAGTAATACATTAATCTCAAACCCTAAAAGCTTTACTCGTGGGGATAAAACAATAGAGCATTAAACTAAGAAAAACTCTAATGAAATTAACACCCATTAATAAACATAAAACAACAATATTAACAGATAAATCAATTTAATGAGCAAATAACCCATAAGGGTTTTTTGTTTCTTACCTTGTTCATAATCTTCTTGTGCTGATTCAAATAGCATCCGAATCATACTTTCGAGCTCTAGTAGAGACTTCGAAACGCTGAAAGTGTTAGTAAAAATTAAATTTATATTTGATTTGATGGAAGCGAACCTATTCGAATATATTGTCAATCAGGAAGAGATAATCTGCATCCCAAGGACCAGCGAAGCACATCATGAGAGGATAAGTAACATATTGAACTCCCTAAACCTCAGGATGCAGATTACCAGATCCTAACTCAATCATTGAAAATGAAAGGATTTTGAGAAGAAGAAGAGAGAAGGATCTGAGGTGTTGTTGTTGTTGTGCATTATGATGAGAATTTATATAAGGGTTTTAAGGCCATTGATTCCCCCAATAATCTTAATTTAATATATTATTAAGTGGATACCCATGATAGATAAGGTGCTGTCTCTGGAACAGAATGATGAATGATGATTCTTTTTGTTCTATTGCTGCCCGAGTGAATGATTAAATGCCCATTCTTTTCTTGCACAATCATTGTTCTTCTTCCTTTGACTGCTTTTTCAGAGGGTATCTATCTATCCCGATATACTTTCTTTAATGTTTTGTTCACTTTGACCCGTTATGTATCGACCGCTGCTAGTGGATATTGTTCACTTTTGTCTATTATGTATCGTCGTTAACTCCTATTCCAACACTTTGATACCATTTGTAACCGTTCAAGCTCACTGCTAGCAGATATTTTTCCTGTATCAATTGATTTAGTATTGATGCTAAATACTTTATATCAAAGCGAAGCAAAGATGCGTGAGTGAGTAGCTATTCTAGGAAAGTAAAAGGAGTGATAGAGAAGCTTATTAATTTATTTGAACCCAAAAGGATGGCTTTAATGAACATGTGTAATGATCTGGGATTCTTCAACTTTTTTTCCATCTGGAAATCATTAATTGATTAAAGGAATAGCTGACGGGATTATATCCCAAGTATAGATTAGATGGTCACCCTCAGCTTTTGTTTACACACTCTAAAAGGCCCTTTCATTATTCTATGTTTATGCCCATCCAAAAAGGAGCGCCAATTTTGTTTCCTCCTTTTTATCTGCTGCTTGCTTCCTGTTCCTCGTCTCTGTTGTTTGTGCCTTTCCATCATTGCTCAGATGCCAAAACACAGGGCCTCTGTCCCATTCTCAACATCATCAATCATATTCATGAACCAATTCGATAACAACTTTTTACAAGTAGAGTTTAAGAGGAAGATCAAGAGATGTTTGTGGTACAAGCCACTTAGAACCGGGGGATCAGATCCTCTTCTAAACCAGCTTGCTAAATTAGTATCCAATTCAACCTAAATGCTTCATGACAGAGGTTTCCAGAATATATCTAATTGAAGATAGTTTTGCATAACTTCTTTATTCCAACAGGTGGAAAGTATTGTCCTTTCTTCTATCCAAGATGGAACAGGTTCTCCCCTCTCAGATTCGTCTACAACAATGGAGGCTTCTTCCTGGAAGGTATGGGCCTTGGGAGAGATGGGGGAGGGGCGCTAACAGCAACCACTAGATAAGATCAGACATATAGTCTTGTTTTCAGAAAAAAGGACTAGATTTAACTCGATAAAATATCTCACTTCATAGTTTTACAGCATTGGTAAAGATAATCCAACAATCCAACGACCATAATCAGTTCAAGTAATATGAAGATCATAAGACATGTCAGGCCAAGCACGATGAAATTGTTCGACATCTATAGGATGCATCGAGTCTAAAATAAGGTGTTTCATTTAGGAAGCCTCAGCAGCTGGTTGAGTCAAACCAGACTTCACCAACAACTTGCTTACGGACTCGGGTGAGCAAACTTGATACTTGACGTTTCCAGCAGGTGAGAGGAAAACCTCAGCTAATTCAAGCTTTTCAGATGTAAGACTTGTGCTATCCATGGTTTTGCTAAGCACCTTAAGTGCAAGCTGTATGGCCTCTTCCCTAGTGATATCATCCTTGTAATCCTGTTTAAGCATCGACTGTGCTGCCTGGTTGTTGGCACCAATTGCCGCAGCCTTCCAGCCACCATAGTTTCCACTTGGGTCACTCATGTATAGTTGGAAGCCATAGTTTTTATCCCATCCTGCAAAAAGAAAAGAAACGCCGAAGGGGCGTAGACCACCAAATTGGGTGTATCCTTGCTTTGTATCACAGAGAGATTGAACCAGTTGCTCAACAGGCATTGGCTCTTGGTAAGCGTAAGTGTATCGTTGGGCTTGAACCCTTGCAGTATTGATCAATATGTTGGCATCGGACATAATTCCAGCCACAGCACATGCAACATGATCATCAATCTTGTACATCTTCTCAGTGGAAGTTGAGGTCTGCAGGAGTTTGGATGTCACCTTCTTTTCGCCTACCAACACCACTCCATCTTTAGATAATATCCCAATTGCAGAACCTGCATTTCCAATTGCCTCCATTGCATATTCAACTTGATAAAGACGGCCTTCAGGAGAGAAAATCGTCGTTCGGCTATCATATCTTCGAGACATTTTCTGATATTCTGTTGGACAGAGAAATAGAATGGAGAATTAAGGATAGATAATCTGCAGGGATGATGATCCCAATCAAATTAGCATGGATGAGGAGATGGGAGGCAGACATGGCACGGCATGAATATGATGACGCATCATATTTTCAAAAACATTGGGAAAACTTCACAAAACACACCAGTTCGATACGACTCATTACATTTCTACCCTCAAATTACTAATTTGAGCAATTACACCACACAAGTTGCGTAAGTGAGACTCCATTGAATAACCATTTGATTTTTTATTTTTGAAAATTAATCTTATAAACACTACTTCAACAAATAAGTTTTCTTTGTTTTGTTATCCACTTTGTACCAATGTTTGTATCAATGTTTTCAAAAGTCAAACCAAGTTTTGAAAACTTAAAAAATATATGTATATATATGTAGTTTTTAAGAACTTGTTTTTTTTTTTTGGATAAATTTTTTAGTATTATATAACAAAGGGGATAGGGGGAATTGAACTTCTAACCTCAATAGATATAGTACATGTCAATTACCATAAAAATATACTTAGCCGAGTAGTTTTTGTTTTAAAAATTTGACTAAGAATTCAAACGTTTCTTTAAGAAAAATGAAAACGGTAGTCAGAAAATTGGGAGAAAACAAGCACAAATCTCAAAAACATAAAACTAAAAACGAAACCATTCTGAAAATGGTCTGGAAAAATTTGGACCCTTACCGCTTGTGTTTCTGTCTAAAACTATCAATGAGTGAGCAGCAAACACGAGCTCAAATTAGTTTCCAGCTTCCTAAAATATTAGGATTTCATGCATTTTATATAATAGCAAGTAGATGGAATTAGATGAGGAGGCCAAAATGAGGGGTGTAGGAAAACGAAAATGTCTCGAAGGGAGATAAGGGCCGAGAGAAGAAATCAAGATAGTAAGCGCTACAACCAGAGATGAAGAACATATTTCCTCTTATCTTCGTATCTCTAACACACAAAGTTTCTTCTTTATTTCAATATATCTCTATTTACCTCTACCTTCATTTCTCCTTTACATTCTCTTCTCTCTACTATGCCCCCACCACATTCTCTTTCTCTCAATTTAACACATTTTGACCTCCCTTTGCCAACATTTTGTCCTCCTCAATTTAACCTCCCATCTTCTTTCCAAAGCATGAAACCATGACATTATACAAAGATGGAGAACCATAAGCACATTTATATGCTGTGCTGACAAGTGAAACCTTAAAACAGAAACACTAACAGGGTACAATTTTGTTAAACCTCCAATTGGGATGTTTGAGCTAGAAGGGGAAAAAGGCAATTTCGTCTCAAGAAACAAGGATGAGTAGTTGTTTATTATGGGACTGCTAGTAGTTATTATATTTGAATTTTGTGTGTTAGGGAGTTATAACTTCCTCTGCTGGTTATGTTGTTCTACTCATATGGGTGGTTTTCTAAACACAGCAATTTTAGTTCTTGTCTTGTGGAAGTGAGTCAAGTGTGGAGATTGTGACCGTCTCTAATTGGTCATAGTTGATAGATTGTATGTTCTCTTTGGAGACTTCTTAAGTAAATAATGGAAACCTATCAAATTTCTTCAGCAATGCAACTTAGAGTATGTAATTGTTTGAATTGAAATTTTATTGCTGCAATTGTAACAAGCCCCAATATACGGGTAGTTTATTCAATATTTTCAAAAACAATTTTTTTCCAGAAAATTTGTATAGTACTTTTGGTTTGTTCCCCCATCCCCTATGAGATGCAATGCTGCTAACTTTCTCTCTCTCGTTGTCCCTGGCTTATCTGCGGCATGTGTTTGGTTACTTGTTTCAACAGGTTTAGCTGTTCCGAGAAAATTTTATAATAAACATTGTTTAGTAATTTCTTCTTCTAACCTAAACTACATAACAAACTCACCCACTCTAAGTGTACAGATTGTTTGTTCGGAGAAAACATAACATACAAAGTCGCAAGAAGAAACGAAGGATGATGAAATTAAAGGATAAACAAGAACAGACGCCAGACCTAATGCACCATTACCAACAATAATAACTTTCGACAGATTCAGTAGGACTACACCGCGTTTGAATTGGATCCGAAATTTCATTTCCAAAAGTGCAAAGAGAGCTTAGAATCGAAATTACATATACAGATTCCGCAATTCAAAATAGAAGATCAGTAGATTGTTCAGTAGACAGTCCATCGGAAAACAGTTGGTAGATGTAGAGATGAGAAATGCATACCTTCGGGAGAGAATCAGAGAGAAAAGATAGGC
This sequence comes from Cucurbita moschata, assembly GCF_002738365.1. NCBI lineage: Eukaryota > Viridiplantae > Streptophyta > Magnoliopsida > Cucurbitales > Cucurbitaceae > Cucurbita > Cucurbita moschata. Next base: position 3,250,183 of record NW_019268531.1, read on the forward strand.
GCGGCGGGAGGTTTCGTCGGGATGGTTGAAGGAAAGCAAGAATGGAACGGGTGATTTACAGAATAAGTTTCCTTTTTCTCCAAGCCAAGTTTCCGCTTGCTAACGAAGTCGTCGATTAACCCAAATTCTTGTCGTTCCAAAACAAGTAGATTTTTATTAAATATTTTCGCTACTAATATTATATTTTTCTCTTTTTTATTTAAACAATGAACAACTTTTATGTGAGGCATAAATAAATAAATGGACAAAGTAAGTGTTAGTAAGCACGGATCACACAGTAGTATGATATTGTCTAATATTGTCCATTCTAAGCCTAAGCTCTTATGGCTTTATTTTGGGCTTTCCTAAAAGGTCTCGTACCAATAGAGATAGTAATTCTCACTTATAAAGTCATGATCATTCCCTAAATTAGCCAATGTGGGACTTACTCTCAATAATCTTCAACAATCCTCCCCTCGAACAAAGTACACTATAAGCCTCCGCCAATGTGGGACTCGCTCCCAATAATCTTCAACAATCCTCCCCTCGAACAAAGTACACTATAAGCCTCCCCTTAATCGAGGCTCGACTCCTTTCTCTAGACCCCTCGAACAAAGTACACCCTTTGTTCGACACTTTAGTCACACTTTTGACTAAACCTTCGAGGCTCACAATTCTTTGTTCGATATTTGAGGATTCTATGGATATGGCTAAGTTTAGAGCATGGCTTTGATACCATGTTATGAATCACGAACCTCCATAATGATATGATATTGTCCACTTTGAGCATAAGCTCTCAAGGCTTTGCTTTGGGCTTCCCCCAAAGGCCTCATACTAATGGAGATAGGACTCACTCCCAATAATCCTCAACAGTAAGGCCTCCCGATTAAAAACGTGTTTAATTGTATTTAGTTTAAGCCAATTTCGAGATCTATCTCCCTAAATAACGAGGTTCGTTTGCTTCCATAGAGTAAGAATAAAAAATTTCATACTAATTAGTAACACTTAAGACTCATCGTCAATAAATCAACATGTTACTTTACTCATTCGAGTAATTAGATAAAATGGGTTATTAGATAGCATATAGAAATAAATTTGATGAATGTTTCTCCAACACTAAGTCAATTTAATCTTTTTTTTAGTTGATATAGTTTAATTTAGTTAGAAATTATTGAGACAAAATTCATTATATTAATATTGAAAGGAATCATTCTAATAGGCAACGGTATACAAAGGCATGACCACCCAGGATGGATTGTGTTTTTGGAATTGGCAACTCTTTGGGGTTAAACTCTTCCTGTACAAGATAAAAAAAAATACTAGTAGTAGTCTTCTCCTGGCAGTAACGACCAAAAAATTTACTGCCACAAAATTTCTAAAGAAAAAAAATGAATGGGACGCTCTAAGTTGTCGTATTGACCGGTAACCTATTTCTACGTATCTCGATTTGGTACCACGTAATAGAGATCAGATCTTGGTCGAGATCTAATGAATACTCGCTGGAAATAGTACAGTGACTCGAATAAGCGCTCAAATGGAAGAATCACACATTTGAGAGCAGCTATGAGCGGGAGGAAATTTGTGATAGAAATGTTTTCAGGGTCTCGTATGTCATGAAGACGATGCCTACACTTGGGACAACCTTGTAGTACTCTGGCAGAATCCCTCGGTACAAACCTTTAAGACCTTCTGACTTCACTATGTGTTTAAATGTTCCATACAAGCCAGTGTTATAAACACGGGCTCGCCCGCCAGCACCTTCCAATTGCATCCTTCGTCTCACAAGATCCAAAGGGAATGTTGCTGAAATAAAGCAGGAAGAAAGACAAATATGTTCACCAAAATGACTATCATTGCAGGAGAATATGATGAACCAGAAGAACCAGAAAATTCTATCAGTTTGATTCACTGTACCAAAATCATCAAATGAGAATGAGTAAGTAGGATTGAAAGAAACCAAATTTACCTGTTGATGATGCTATGCCTGAAAGACTACCACAAGCAAGACTGACCATTACAGTGGAGTCATGAGGCCTGGTGTCAAATCAAATGATCATTATACCAATACCCACAAGTATAAAACCAAAATGTAAATAACTTTTAAATAGAATACACCCAAATATAACCTAACCACAAAGTTCTTACCTTCGAGATTGCCAAAATGATCTCAAGCTCTCGTAAACTGAAAAGCTGATGGCTATACTTGGTCCAACACCCTGTCCCACGTGCAGTTTTATAAGGTCGTTGAGTCAAGTGAATGGAGCAAATATGCAGGTATATGTATAACTATCAAAATGCATACCAACAAGGTTGCTCCAAGTCCTTTATACAAGCCAAAGAAACCTTCTTCTCTGCAAATGGTATGGAATGCATGCGAGATGCCTCTGTAATAAATGGTATTTCTCTGTGGAGTTTAAATATGAAAAGGGTTACTCAAACAAGGAAAAAAGAGGTAACACAAGGATTGGATGCTATAAGTTTATAACTACAACATGCCATGCTAAAGATTTATTTTTATTTTTTCAAGATACAACCAAACTTTTCAATATGGAATTGAAAAGTTAAGAAATATTGTCGCCTCCAAGTATAAGCAAAAGCAACCTCACAAAAATGATAAACCAACCACAAAACAAATCACACCCAAAACAACTTGGCCATGGCCACTCCCTTCATAAAAGAGAAAAGGATTATAGGTTTTGTTGGTCAGAGTCTACCTTTGGGGCCTCGGTTAAAAGGAGCAATAGAACCTTCAAAGAAAAAAAACTCTCGCCTTCAATACATTTTTAGAAAATATTTTTAATCCGGCCGTTGGTTGGTGTAAAATTTTTTACCTTCCTTTCACTGACTACAAGTGAAATGCTCTAAAGAAAAACTGGATGGTGTTTAGGCAAATGCAGCATTTTGCAACCCCCGGGCGTATGTTTCCTCTTTCATTGAAATTTCTACTTCTTGTCCCAAACAAAAAATAAATAACAGTTACCACCACCAGTAGCAGCATCAACAATAACAACAGTTACCTGTGCAGCGAGTCTGGTCCTGACAAGGTCCAGTGGGTATGTAACAGAGGCAGCTGTTATTCCAGCCAAACCACCGCCAAAAAAATGCACAAGAAGATCCGCGCTGGCATTGCCCTGATATCTTTCCCTAACCATTGACTGAAGAAACTGCAAAGAGGAGAGAAAAGACGAGACGATTGGAAAACTATTCGAATGCTCTCGGCCACCAATTACCAACAAAGCTTCTCAAACAATCTATTGCTCACCTTCTTGTATTGTTCATAAGCATAGAAATTGACTGAAGAATACGGTAGGCGGTGAGCTATAGTGACCAGATTGCCTTTCCAAAATGCACGGAATCCCTCTTCATGGATGATACGTGAAGCTTCATGCCATAGGCTGGTTTTCTTCATTGCCGCAACATCAGAGTGCATACCTTGCACCTGGTAAAGTTGGATCGAGCAAGGAAGTTAACAACTAAATTAATTCGGGGTCAGAGCAACAAAAGCACGCTAATCTATCAAGTGAAACCCAGCATTTACACAACGGCGTAATCGAGGTCTAGGTCCTGACAAGAATTTATTGCCTAAGCATTTCTCATCTTCATCCATCTATTAATGAAACCCGAAGCAACATACATAACAAAAGAACCCTGGTGGACCCATAAACAAGGAGCAAGAAAATGATTACCCCAACCCCATAAGTTTCTTCTTTCCCAGGTAATGATTAAAAAAGAGACCAACAAATCAGAAAAAAAACATAAACAAAGCCTTCCGAAATCGACTTAAAACTCGGATAAAGAAGAATCATACCTGAAAGAGAATAGTGAGGCGAGCAAGAGGCGCCGTACACGTCTTGCTAAAGGCACCCGCAATACCACCGGCTAGAAGCTGCTGCACCGTACCAATCTGCGGTTGCTGGTTCAACGACGGCTTGTTCTGGCCTTGTTGCTGTAAATATTTCCTGGCACCGCCGTCGACGACGGCACCGTGAGCAGAATTAAGAGCCTTCTGCCCTCCTTCGACCACTACACCAACTCGAGCTTCCATATTCATTTTCCGTTTTCAAATCCGTCCTGGAAGGTGACACAAGAACGGCTGATCTTGATCTCACATCCGTCTTAAAAGACAAAGAAATCAAGAATTTGGGAGAAAAGTGACCGTGGAAGAGAGAGAGAGAGGAAAAAAAAAACCCTAGAAGAAGAAAACTGAAGAAGAACAGGACTTGTGGACAATGGAAAATTGACCTGATGGGTTTATTAGTGGTTTTAGTTTTGACAAATAAGCCAAGCCAGCCGACTTCCACAACCACCCCTTTTTTTTTTTTTTTTAA
>NW_019268531.1:3255473-3296159 GCF_002738365.1 Cucurbita moschata
CCCTTTTTTTTTTTTTTTTAACTAAGTTAGTGTTTTTCAGTCAATTTAATATATATTTTTTTTAAATAGTAAATATGTGATATAAAAATAAATTAATTAATATTCGATTATTCCACTTAAATAAAATAAAATGTAATTGTTGACTTAATTTTAAAAAAAAAAGACTTTATTATAATATGAAATTTTATTTAAATTTCTTAGAAGAAACTTTAAAGCATAGGAATGAGAATTTGAATTATCATAGCAATGCCACCTAAATCTTAGCTGTATCGTTTGTATTTAAAATAATAATAATAATAATATGATATATTTGAATATCTTATTTGCAAAAGAAATTTAATAAAAAAAAAAAAAAAGGCTTTTACCGCTTGGCTCTTTTAAATGCTTCTTTCCTTGCAATTATATTGGCTTTTGAAGTACTTAAACGGTCATCGGTCTAAGTTACTTCAAATTAATTTTGTCACGTCTTATATTTTTAAAATGTATCGGCTAGGGAGAGGTTTCCACACCCTTATAAATAATGCTTCATTTCTCTTTCTAAACAATGTGAGATCTCACAATCCACTCTCTTTGGGAGCCCAACATCCCTGCTAACACGTTGTCCGGTGACTAGCTATGACACTATTTGTAACAACTCAGTCCCACTATTAGTAGATATTGTTTGCATTGACCCGTTATGTATAGCTGTTATTCTCATGGTTTTAAAACTCGTTAATATGAACTACGACCAAGGAATTTCCATACCTTAAGGTCCAATTACAAGGACGAGAGCCAAGAAGCTACAACAAACCTTATACAGTTATATTCAAGCTATGATGAGCTTATCAAAGGAAATTATAGAAGACGTTGGAGACCTTTATATGTTGTGCAAAGTTAAGCTTCAAGAAAAAGATGAATTAAATGCACTTTAAGTTGCATTTAATGAACTCCGTTGAATTTATGAAACTAGTCCAAGAATGACTAGTAAACACATTCCATTCATTGCACTATTTAATTATACTTTCATTATTTGTTTGTCATATTCAGGCTAGTTTTAAATATGGGAGATAAGATTATATTGTAACCCACATCAGTTACCATATTCCACCGTTAACTAGTCATTTTAATATGGAGGTTATGGGTATTTCTCATTTACTAGTCCATTTAATCTGGGAGTTACGATATCACATAGGTTAAGGTTGTCAAGGCTATATAAAGCCTTTCTTTTTTTGTTTGATTAGACATCAGATTTTGGAATAAGAAATAGAATTTCTATTTTAGCTTTATTGAGAGTTAAATTCTTTTTTTTTTTTTTTTGTTGCAAATTTCTGTGTTTAGAACTTGAATCATTTAAGCTCCACAAGATCAATCTTGCTTGTGGAGTGATCTTGTGGAGCGATTCGAATCTCAAACAAGTGTTCTTACGTTGAGATATTTGATCAACAAGAATCATTCAAGTTAGACATGATCGATCTTGCTTGTGAAGTGATTCGAATCTCAAACAATGTTTTTGCCTTGAGATATTCGATCAACAAGTTAATCTCAATCTTACTTCCCTTGGAGTGATTTCCACATATGACTAATCTAATAGGAGGAGGTTTCCATATCTTTGTAAAAAATGTTTCGTTCCCCTCTCCGACCAATGTGAGATCTCACAATGATTTTCGTTCGTACAAAGTTGAGAAAGTTTGTAATAAACACATTATGTGTGTATATATATATATATAGTAATTCAACATTACAAAGAAACAAATTAGGCCAACTCCAATTTCATGTCAGATTATAAAATTCTTACACGTAGCTCAAAATTTGTGAGTATAATGTCTGAATTAACAACCTCGCTGCCCATGATGTCCTAAATTGAACATCTTTACCCAACAAACCACACACACACAGGCATATATGTATATATATATATATAAACATCAATCAAAACCACTCATTTACAAACCCTTCACCGTTGGCTTCTAACCCAAGGTTAAAATGCTGAGCTGCATTGATCGGAAACGGCTCTGTGAGAGTGATCCCGCCGTGATTCTGGTGGAGCCCCAGAGTTAAGGAAACGTTGCCGGCGCCCATCGTGGTGGCTCCGGCAGGCGGGTGAGGGTGGTGGGTCGGAAAGAAATTGGAGTTGGATAAGTGGAGTGGGTGTTGGTCATGGTTTGAAGAAGATGCGTTATTCAATGATTGGTTTGTGGATGAAAGATGGTCGTCGTTGTTGTTGTTGTTTAAGGGAGTTCCATTATTGGCGTCCCTGTGCTGAGATTTCTGAGCTTCCCTTGTTTCTAGCATGTGGATTTCTTCCACCATTGGCTTCCATAGCCTCACTCTTGCATTGATGAACCAGTTTGATACCTGAACAAAACTCCCACCACAATTTAATATAATCCGTCCAAACCCACGACTAGTAAATATTATCCTCTCTGAACATTTCCTCCCTTCAAGATTTTAAAACGAGTTTATTAGAAAGAGGTTTCCACAATGTTTCGTTCCTCTCTCCAATCAACGTGGGATCTTACAATCCACCCCCTCGGGGAGTTCAACGTCCTTGCTGGCACACCGCCCAGTGTCTAGCTCTGATAACATTTATAACAGCACAAACTTACCGCCAGTAGATATTATCTTCTTTGGACTTTTTTTCCGGGCTTCCCCTCAAGGTTTTAAAATGCATTCACTAAACAGAGGTTTCCACACCCTCATAAGAAATATTTCGTTCCCCTCTCTAACCCACGTAGGATCTCACAACCACCCCCTTAGGGAGTCCAATGTCCTCGCTGTCACACCGCCCGGTGTCTAGCTCTAATAACATTCGTAACAGCACAAACCCATCGCTAGTAAATATTGTCCTCTTTGGGCTTTTCTTCTGGGCTTCCCCTCAAGGTTTTAAAACGCGTCCACTAAATAGAGGTTTCAACACCCTTATAAGAAATGTTTCGTTCCCCTCTCTAATCAATGTTGGATCTCACAATCCACCTCTTAGAGGGCCAACGTCATTGTTGGCACACCGCCCGGTGTCTGACTTTGATACCATTTGTAATAATTCAAGCCCACCGCTAGCAGATATTGTTCTGTTTGTATTTTCTCTTTCAACTTTTCCTCAAGATTTTATCTCACAATCCACTCCCTTAGAGGGCCCAATGCCATCGCTGACACACAGCCCAATGTCTGGTTCTAATACCATTTGTAACAGCTCAAACCTATCGCAAGTAAATATTGTCCTAGGTGTATTTTTGAGATTATAAATGTAACAGCTCACCTGCAAGTAAATATTGTCCTAGTGTATTTTTGACATTATTTTATATTAATCAATATAGGGATGAAACACACCTGGCTTCGCGAGAGACCAGTCTGGTTAGCCAGCATGAGCTTGTCGGTATCCGTAGGATAACTGCAAGGTAAAAAACCAAAGGCTAAGTTGATAGGTTAACAATAAGCTCAATCATTTCATTCATATTCTTCCACACAATTCTTACGGATGGAGGAAATGTTCAAACAGCCAAGCTCGTAGGACGGTGACAGCACTCTCGGGGAGGCCTCTCTGCGGGCGCCAAACGGGTTGGTGATCCACGAATCCCCCACTGTTGTTGTGAATAGATCTTTGACAATACGGGTTATAAGGCGGCGGCGGCTGCTGATGCTGCTTGTTCAATTGGAGCTGGTCGGCAATGGCATTCTTTAAGAATCTGAAGTGCTTAAACATAGCTTTCACGGCTAAGTTCACGTAGGGAGCTGCATTGCCAAGCCCACCAACGTACTCGAATGTTGTCACCACTGCCTGCATCTGCTGATAGTATAGCTTATATCTTCTATAAACCTGTGCAATAGAGAATCAACAAAATTACAATCCATGCCTGATTTGATACCATTTCAAATCACTAAATTTTGAAACTTTTGCTTATTAAAGTATTGATATTGAAATTTTTAGTCTGATTTAGAAATCGGGTACTTCTCTCTTCCTACACGGCCGCGCACGTATCCAAGATACAAGAATTCCATAAAAGATTTAAAGAAAAACGAATCTAGCAACTAGGCTATGAACACAGCTCAGTGATTAAGACATCTATTCAACGACTTAAACAACAGAATATCACGATGATGAAAGCATTGAAAGTTTCTTTAAAATAGATTCCCTTTTTAAACGACTTTAGACAACAAACATATCTATCCTCTTAACCTTGGTTTAACCGAGATTGTGCGGTGGATCAGACAGCTTAAATAAGAAACATAAGAAACAATGGATGTTTGTGCATATATTCCCTTTCATTAACTTTATCTAAAAAAGACATATGTTGTTTAAAACATCAAAGACCACACATTTGATCCTCAGCTCCTCAGTACAAAAAAGAATCTAATGCACATAAAATAAGAGAGATTATTTCAAATTCAAAACCCCATTAATTTAATAACCAAACAAATTAACATATTCCATGTCGGTTTAACCAATGCCCAACATCCAAATTATACTAAGATCTTTCTTTATGGAAAATAAAATAAAATAAAAATCCAAACTTTATAGTAGTTAAGAGTCAATCATGGATTCCATTTGACATCTTTTTTATATAAATTAATTTAACAAATTAATTGGCAGGCTAGGCTATAGTATTAACTTAAATTTAATACGTTAGTCCAATCAAAATCCGTCACGTCAACCGGTGAAAGTCATTTCATTTGGTAAGAAGTAATTATATTAAAATGCATGTATATAAAGTATTAAGCAATGGAGAACAAGAGAGCAATTGAATTAAATTAAATTAAAATTTAAAGGGAAAAAAAATAATAATAATATGTTGTATGATTATGTAATTAAAAGAAGTACCTCGTCGAGCATGGTAATAAGCCTAGATTTTCTCCTCCGGCTTTCAATTCCATCGTCGGTGGGGTGATGATGAAGAGCGGCGGTGGGAATATCAGCGCCCAAGCTGTGAAGAAGAGGGTCAACAAGGGGGGAATCAGGCGGGAACTTGTCGGCGTAGTGGAATAGGTCGTGGAGTAGCTGCTGAGCTGGCTTCAAGAATTTGGAGGTAAGAAGAGGGGCGGGGGAAGAGGCGTAGCGGTGTTGGAGGTTGAGGTCAAGGGACAAGGGTGGTTGTTGGTCGGGGAGGAGCGGGGGGAGATGGTGGGCGGCGGTGGCGAAAGCAGCCGGGGGAGTGGGAGTGGGAGTGGGAGGGTAATGATTATGATTATGAAGATTAAAAGAGGGGTTTTGATGAAAATCAAAATCGGGGGAAATTAAAGAAGAGGGATCATCATCATCACCACCACCACCACCACCACCATGATGATGATATAAAGGAAGGAAATTGGGATTATTAGTAGCGCCACTCCCAACTCCTACTCTCAGCTTGTCTCGCCTGCTTTGCTGTGGGACATGGTAGAGTTCAAAACCCTCCGCCATGGCCGACTCAAACAACAAACCCAACACAATTTTGGATATATAATATTGTAGAGAGAGGAGAGAGAGAAGGTGGGTTGCTGCAAAATTCAGAAGTGATTGAGGATTGGAGGCGTGGGATTCTCTCTATCAGTTTCTGTAACAAACAAATTTTAATTTCATACACTCTTTCACAAGTTACCACTCAAATAAAAATCCCATCTTTTTTTCTTTTTCTCTCTCTTCCATCTCTTAATAGGGTTTCACACTTCTGGACAAGAACTGGGCAACCGGCTATTCCCGGTAAAATAATCAAATTCCACTCTTTTAACCTGTGCAACTTTCTAAGTTCACTGCTAGCAGGTATAACATGTTTGCATCGGGAGTGAAATGTGTGGTGGGTGTAGAATAAAAACAGAGATTTTTTTTGGATCACTTACCCATTGCTCTCCACTTATCCATTGGGTTCCTGTACCAGGAGAATCTAATTCACTTCAAACCCCTCCTTTCTGTGTTTTTTTTAGAAGATATCTTTGAATGTTTTTTTTTTCGACTTTTAATTATATTTATTGTTTCATATTATCCATTTTTACTGTGTTTATGTTTATTATTATTATTATTATAAATGATATTCTTTTTAATTTTTGGAACGATTTTGAAACTCAATGCTACTTAGGACGTGACTTAAAAGAAATGAATTGTTTATACGTTTATGTGAAAATGTATTAACACAGGACAAACGAAACGACTGAATTGGTTAGTTTTTGACCGATTAAGATCCTCAAAAGATTTTTTTTTTTTTTTTTTTTTTTTGAAGATAGTACAAAAAATGTTAAAAAGTTGGAAGGTTGAATCTGAGTTTGGAAAGTATGAATGAGTAGATGTAAATATAATAAAATTTAGGAAGATGGGAATAAATAAAATAAAGAAAAAACGAAGAAGAAATGACAAAAATTCAAAATACATCGTACAAAAGTCCTGGATACAAACTACCCCTTTCAACACACACACACTCTTCACCCATCAACTCATTTTGACCATTATTTATTTATTTATTTTATATATAATTTTAGTTAAATAAGCCTGAGAATATACTTGCTAAAATGGAAACGTTAATATTTTCTTTTATGTTTTTAATAAAAAAATAAACGAAAGGATTTAAATTTGACGATGATACCCCATCATTGAAATGGGCTCGGGAAACGTACTAAATTGAATCACAATAAATATTTTTGGTCCCATCTTGTCTGTGTCATCCTTACACCACCATACTAACGAATGGTGTGTCAACGAGGACGATAATTCTGAAAAAGAGTAGATTGTGGGAGAAATTTGGTTGATAGTGAATGGGATTGTATGGTCAAAATATCCAGAACTGAGTGCTTTTAAGACATCCCAGAGCGGTAGTAAGTTAGACAAAATATCAACAATTTTCCAAAAATGTCAGTCTTTTTTTTTTTTTTGGTCAAATTGGAAAAAAAAAAAAAAAAAAACAACAAAGTGGGGCACTGTTGAGGGAGCTGGCGGTGTCTCAGGTGACGTCCTCATCTCTCTCTTTCACATGTAATAATACGTTACCAATTTGCTCGAAATTGGCGTAACCTCTTTCACTTTTTACCGACTTGTTACGTATCATTGGTAGCTTTACGATGATGAATATCGAAATAGCACGTAGGAATAAAAACATGGAAGGTTTCTTTGTCCTCCTAATTTCATGGGTCTCACTAATTATGTGTCGATTTTTAAATTTTTATTTTTATTCTAAATCACTGTTACTCTTAATTTACCTTCTTTTTTTCTGGTCGAAACCGAAGGGCAATAAGTAAATAAATATTTTAGGTAAAAAGTTTAAAGTAAGATGGTAACTTTTAAAAGAATATAAACATTTTTGGCATAAGTACTTTTTTATAGTTTGGCTTTTTTTTCTTTTTTTTTTTCCTTTTAAATGCTTTCTCTAGGAATGAAACATATTGTATGCTTTATTCCTATTTGGCCTTAGACTTTTTAATATTCTATTGTTTTTATTTTATTTTATTTAACTTTAACCTTTCAATAATATTATTCTAATTTTTGTTATAATTATTTTAGAATATTTCGTTCATCAAAATATCATCTAGTTTTATGTTTAGATATTTTTTAATTTATAGAAAATTAATTAATGTTATGTTACAAACCAATAATAATAATAAAAAAATTATGTCATAGATATTGGCTCTGTGTCTATTAGAGAGAGTTTTTCACTTTTATAAAAAAAATATGTCGTTTTACTCTATAGGTAAAATCTAACATATTAGAAAAGTAATCTATTGGACTTAGTTGTAAGATCTGGCAATTTGTTGTTTGGTCAACAAGCTTGTATTGGGTTTGACCTAGAGGCGTTAGGTTACAAGAGATCGTTGGAACGGACGAGATAAAATCATGCGCACAGGACCGACTAAGTTATTTTGATATAACTTTTAACTTTTCAATATTATATTATCCCTCGACTCCGTTATCAAATTCTAATCTTTTCTCAAACTCAAATCGTATTACGTATTTAGAGAGGGTTTCAACTCACATGTGATTTGGGTCAAGATCATACCTTTGGGTCCCCTAATGAACATCGGGAAATGAACAAGGAAATAAAGTTACCATGGGGTAAAAAAAAAAAAAAAAAAAAAACTTTGGAGTGACGTCATGTGATGAGATGATGGGGAGAGTAAATGTAGGTGAAAAAGAAAGGCAACTTTACCCAATTAATAAGGGACTCAATGCCCTTAGCTAAGGAAGAGGTATCCTTAATTATGTTCCTTAACCGTCCGATGAATCCTCGAATCGCGGATTCAGACAGGGGTTGATGATGCACGTAATTAATGTCACAGTCACTGTTGGCGGCTATTTACTGCCTTCACCCACCAAATCTACCCTTTTTTAATGCGGTAAATTCTCGTTTCTCTAGGACAATTTGGTATTTTTACTGACTGCTGCCTACCTTTTCACACCCTCTCTCTTTTCTTTAATATGTTCATTTTTAAATTTAATATGTTTTAATAAATTTCAATTTTTTTCCTAAATTTATAACTCTTATACATACAAGGTGTAAATCTCTCCCTAATAAACACATTTTAAAATCGTGAAACTGACAATAATATATAACGAGTAAAAATGGATAATTTCTACTAAGAGTGAGCTTGCATTGTTATAAATGATATCATGGTCAAACATCGAGTGGCGTGCCAAAGAGGACATTGGACGGCCAAGAAGGGTGGATTGTGAGATCCTATATCGGTTGGATAGTGGAACAAAATATTCCTTATAAAGACGTGAAAATCTCTTACTAAAAAATACTTTTTATAAGACGACAGAGGAGGATGATCCTTATTAGTTATTATTACTAATAAAAATGGTTACACATAATTAGATAGCAACTTTATTTTTGTTAAAATACATAATTACTATTTTACCCCTTAAAAATATACACTAAAATCTCCATTAGTCACTATATAATACCAAAGCCAAAACGCGTCCCAATTAGTCTTAAGCCATGGACTCTCCATTTTCACGCGCTTCATCTTCGTTAGAATCGGCGACGCACACGCGCCGCTGCACGTTCTTGTAAGAGTAGCGGCGAGCGATGAGTATATAGACGCAGAGATTTGCGGCTGTGACGGCGGCCAAGAGCCAGTAGAACTTGTCGAGGCGGCTGCTGTTGAGGTCCTTGCCAAACCAACTGCTTTTACCGGTCCGCCTGGTTATGTCGTCGACCACCGTGATGAGCAAGCTGCTGAGAAAACTTCCGGCCCCTATTACGCTGAGGTAAAATGCGATGCCGAGGCTTCTCATTGAATCGGGAACTTGGTCGTAGAAGTACTCTTGGAGGCCGACGATGGCGAAGCCGTCGCCGAATCCGATGATCAGAAACTGTGGAGCTAACCAGAATACGGACATTGTTAGGGAGCCTGTTTTTGGGTTTTCAGCCACCACCTGGTTCAAAATTGGGCAAAACCTTGTAATTCATTGTTACACAACTTTGGTTTAATTACAAATTTAATTAGTGTCATTTCTTTAAAAAGTTTTTAATTTGTTTAAATTAAGTGTCAGAGTAGTCTCTTTCCAACTTATATGAGATCTTACTATCCATCCCTTGGGGCCAGCATCCTCGCTGGCACACCGCTTGGTGACTAGCTCTGATACCGATTACGTATCATTGAATGCTCTGTTCCTCTCTCCAACCGATATGAGATTTTACAATCCACCCATTTGGGCGCCCAACATTCTTGCTGGTACCTTGCTTGGTGACTAACTTTGATACCTTAGGTATCGTTTGTTAGATGAACACGACTCTCCACAATTGTATGATATTGTACACTTTGAGCATAATCTCTCATATGTTTCCTTTGAGCTTCCCCAAAAGGCCTTGTACCAATTGAGAGAGTATTCTTTAATTAAAAACTCAAACTTAGCCATGCCAATAGGTTGGATGATGGAAGTCCACGTCGGCTAATTTAGGAAATGATCATGGTTTATAATCAAAGAATACTCTCTACATTGGTAATGAGGCATTTTGGGGAAGCTCAAAGCAAAGTCACGAGAGATTATGCTCAAAATGGACAATATCATACCATTGTGGAGGGTCGTGTTCAACTAACATCTGTAATATGAGATTTTACAATTCACCCTTTTGGGGCCTAGCATCCTCGCTAACACACCGCTTGGTGACTAGCTCTGATATCGGCCCCCAGTGTCCTCTCTTGCATACTACTCCGGTGACTAATTCTGATACTATTTGCAACCGACTAAATCTATCACTAGTAGATATTGTCCGTTTTATCCCATTACGTATCACTGTCACCTTTACTGTTTTAAAACACATTTATTGAGGAGAGATTTCAAGCTTAGTTTTGAAGCGGGGGAAGTTGTAAAAAATGGTTTAAGAATACCTGGAGTCTCTTATGCTCAACCAAGGCTGCAATGATCATTGTAGCAATCACAAAAAGCATTCCGATGCCTATTCTTTGGAGGATGTTAATACCTCTCTCGTTGCCGGTGGCTCGTCGGAGCATGGGCACCAACAGCTTATCATAAATGGTGAGGGACACGATCATTCCTATGGCAGTCAGGCAGAAGATGGTGGTCGGCGGGAGGATCAAACCGTCGCCCATCTTCCGGTTCAAGTTGGCGGCTTGTTTTATGAAGAACGTCGAGGTTTGAGCTATGGTGACTCCGAACGGCAGAGTCGCCAACCAAATGGGTATCATGTTCAATATTAGCTTCATTTCTTCCACCTTCGTCACCGTCGCTAGCCGCCATGGACTTTGCTTCTCCGCCGATCCCCCCTTGTCTTCATAAACCGCCGCTTTGTCTAGAAATCTATTACCCAATCAACAATTTTGTTATTGCACAATATTTAGGACATTCAAATTTGAGTTTAATTTTCTTAACTTAATTTCTACTCGGGTTAGAAATCAGGCTTATCCACAATGATATGATATTATCTTTTTCGGCTTCCTCAAAATGTCTCATACCAATGAAGATGTATTCATCCTCCACTGAGACCTATGGAGCCCTCCCTCGAACATAGTAACATTAAGAGCCTCCCCTAAGACCTATCGAGCCCTTGAACAGCTTCCCATTAATCGAGGCTTGACTCCTTCTCTAGAGTTCTCAAACAAAGTATACAATTTATTCGACACTTGAGTCACTTTTGACTACAACTTCCAGACTCTTCTTTGTGAGTCACTTTTGACTATACCTTCGAGACTCTTCTTTATTCAACATTAGAGAATTCTATTAACACAGTTAAGTTAAGGGCATAGCTCTTATACCGTGTTAGGAATCATGACTCTCTCCACAAGAGAAAAGAATATTTTTTAATTTCATGACCATTTCCTAAATTAGCGAGTGGGTTATCTTTGTTGAATGATGGAAGTCCCAACTGCACTAATTTAGAGAATGATCATGGGTTTAGAAGTGAGGAATAGTAACTGCATTGTTATGACTCTTTTTGGGGAAGCCCAAAGCAAAGCCATGAGAGCTTATACTCAAAGTGGACAATATCATACCATTGTGGAGAGTCCGATTCGTCTAACCCTCTTAAACACTAAATAAAAATAATATTTTGATTTGATTGCTTACTTGAGGTTTTGGGTATGGCACAAGAACCTCCCATGGGCGGCGTTATTAGCTGTCCTGGGAAATTCATGCAATAAAGAAGGATTGGAAGGGAGTGGAAGCTTTCTCTTCCGAATGGCCGCCACAACAACCTGCAACAACGGCGTCAAGGGGCTTCCAGATGGCTTTCGGTACCGATAAAACGGGCGGCCGGCGACAAAAATCACGACAGAAACCACCAGCACCGCCGTTAGAATGACATCTGCAGTTCCCCACCCGAAGTGATCCTGGATATAAACAATGATGGTAACGCCAAACAAGAGGCCAGAACAGAGCCCGAAATTCCACCAATTGAAATAAGACATTTTTTTCTTCCGTTCTTCCGAATGATCGTCATCGAATTGGTCGGCTCCGAAGCTCTCGAGAGATGGCTTGTGCCCACCAGTTCCTATGGAGATCATGTAAATTGCGAGGAAGAAGATGATCTCATGGCTCTTCCGTGCCTCCGGGCACACCTGATCATCGCCTCCACAGGGTTTGAAACTTGGAACGAACGCCGACATGGTTAACAGAGTCAACCCCTGTTTCAACAATCACTCACATCTTAAAATTGGGTAATAATAATAATAATAATCAAATGGGGTATTGAAAATGAAACCGACCAAAACGTAGATAACGGAAGAGAGGAGAACGGTGGCGTAGCGGCCGAAGTAAGCGTCGGCGAGAAAGCCGCCGAGCAGAGGCATCAAAGTGGTGACACCGGCCCAGTAATTGACGCTTCTCGCCGCCGTCTTCAGCTCTTGATGAAGCACCTTGGTTAGGTATATAATCAAACTCGAAGCGATCCCAAAATAGCTCAGCCTCTCACCGAACTCGATGGCTGCAATCCCAAATTTCAATTTTGTTAATAATTAATCAAAAATTGATCCACCGGTGAAGAACAGAGGAAGAAGTAGTGCGTTATACCGATGATGAACAGAGAGGCTTTCCAAGCGCCGGTGGAAGCTCGGAGAGGCAGCCTCCCTTTGTAATCAAGAGAAGAATCAGCAACCCATTTGTCATCGCCGCCATTAGCTTCACACTCCAAGCTTTTCGACATCTCACACATTTGGTTGTCAGTTCTCCCAATAAGTTGGATGTGGACAACAACCGCCCAGTATCTTGGACTCTACTTGCTCCACTTTCCACTCCTTATATAAGCCCCAACATTTTTTAAATTACAAATTTACCCCTTATTTTTTCTAAAAATTACGAATCTATTAAAAACAAAATTAAAATTAAAAGGTACCTAAATTGTATAAGTTAATTAATTTACCCCTTATTTTTTAATTTTGTGTTGAATTTGTTTTTTTTTTAGATAAAAATTAAAATATAATATTGAAGTCAAACATATCAGCCATTAAGAAACTTTAAAAAATTTAAAAAAATGAAGCATTTTCACCCACTGAAAATATTTAATAAATTAAAAGCTGTCTCCCATGTAATTGGCCCTTAATTTTGCCCTAATCATTCACTCGTTTAATAACTTTTTTTTAATTAATCACATTTTTAATAGAATATGAATAAATAAAAAATTATTTCACCCACCATCGTCTATTAATTACTTTATTAATTATGAAATCTAGAAGGACAAAGAAGGAATCCCTGTTCTTGTGTTTAATGAGATGGGATAATCATGGACATTAAATTTGTTGATTAATTTTTTTTAAAAATTATTTTTGCCTCTAATAATATGATGGATGATGCAATTAACCAATATCATCCTTAATGATGCTTCAACTTTAGAACAAAAAGTAAATTAACCAAAATTGGCTGGATCGGTGATGCTCGTTTAGCAACTTAATTGGCTGGATTCGAGTGTAATCATATTTTTTAGTATTAGAGGTTGACTCAACAAAAAAAAATTATAACCCGTGAATTGAAGGGAATTATTGGTTTTTTAAAAATTCAACCCAACCTAAATTGTGTAACCCAATCAAAATGTAGTTTAGATAATTCGAGTTATCGAGTCATATGAACTCTCCTGTCATTTTTTTTTTTTGGAGTGATTAAGTGGGTAAGGTTGAAGAGATTAGGTGGGTTTACTTTTGATTGTGGTCATACCACTCTCTTTAAAGATGATATCAATTTGTTTTAGAAGATCTTTAAATGTCCTGTCTCACCCACCTAATGGCTTAGCCATATGATCAAATTCAATAGTGTGTGAGGTTTTATTGCGGCCTCTAGTGGAGCATTATATGTTGACTTCCAAGTGAATGATAATGATAGATACAATGTCAAATCTATATGTATAATTAAAACAAGCCCAAATTGAATTTCTTTAAATTCAATCATCATTCAATCTCAGCCTTACACAACTTAATTCTAAAACCTATTTTGTATTTGGATAATTCTAAAACCTATTTTGTATTTGGATAATAATCATCTTCTTCAGATCGCTTGTGATTGAGATCCCATATCGGCTACAGATAGGAACAAAACATTCTTTATAGCGGTGTGGAAACCTCTCTCTAACAAACGCGTTTTAAAACATTCTTTACAAGGGTGTAGAAACCTCTCCCTAACGACAATATGTAACAAGTCAAAACAGACAATATTTATTAGCGGTAGACTTGGGCTGTTACAAATAGCATCATAGCCAAACACCGAATGGGGTGTCAACAAGACTTTTGGTCATTAAGGGGGTGAATTGTGAGATCCCACATCGATTGGAGAGAAGAACGAAACATTTGGCCAATAAGGGGGTGAATTGTGAGATCCCACGTCGGTTGGAGAGGAGAATGAAACATTTCTTATGAGGGTGTGAAAACATCTCCCTAATATACACGTTTTAAAACCGTGAGGCTAACGGCAATACGTAATGGGCTAAAAAAGACAATATTTGTTAGTGGTAGGATTGGACGGTTATACGTACTTAATGGTTCATAGATCAACTCAAAAGAGATTTTGACTAATGTATCTAAATTTTAAACATTATAAACGTTAGATTCGTGGAGACAGAATGAAGATGATAAGCGGAATATACTTCACATTTGCAATAGAGTTGAGACTCTAATGATGACGAAGAACCCTTAAAATTTGTGGTAGCATGTTAGCGATACCACTAATGCTCTCAAGCCAAGATCAGATGCACCCAAAATGAAGAACTATTGTTTCTTGTCTAAAAAAATGAGATCAAAAGAGAAGGGAGAAAGATGAAGAACAGCAAAACTCTACTTCAGAGAGATGAAAATTTGTCATTTTGTTGGAAAAAGGAACAATCAAAGGCAACAAGCAGCAACAGCAGCTGCAGCAGCTGCTTTGGTTTTGGGTTTGGCAATGCGTGTGAGATTCATGGAGGTCAAATCCATCATTCTCACTCAGATTCTCCCTGCACTTAAAATTTTATTTTATTTTCCATTCATTCCTAAATTTAAATTGCTTTCTAAAACTTTCCCACTTTTTGTTTTCAGGAATATATTCCAAATCTTGAGTCAAAGAGTTAGGATACAACGTTATCTCCAAACCCACCACTTCTTTTTCCTTCTTTTCATGCCTTCTTTAGACCTTTAGAATAGCTACGAGTCATCTATGTTTGTCTCACGATACCGTTATCTTAAGTTGTTCAAGCTTGAGGTTGCTTCCCTCATGTTTGATAGCGATGAGACATTTATAGTTACCCACGTATGCAACTTAGTTGATGTTGAAGAGTACTAACTAATTGCATACCTAAGCTGACTTTATGTTTCGTGATAAATATGATTGCACACGAGTTTGTACTAAGTAACAAAAGCGTACAACTTTATTTATTTGACCCTACAAGTTGAGTTCAATGGTACCTAAGTTCGTATGGTATATGACGAAGGCTATGGATAAGAGATAGACTTGAATGATAAGGTAGGTTCTAGCCGCTGCCGACATCCAACTTTATAAATAATTAATATATAACTTGATCCTAACTTTTGAATACTATATTATTTTAAGCTGAAATTAAATGTTTTCCACTAGTTATACAGCTTTTTCCATTAAGGCTGAGTTCTTTTCATCGTGTTTTAATAGCGACTCCCAAATATTATGGTAAAAATGCACGTAATAACGATTCTGTTTTTCTCATAACATGTAAAAATTTCGGGCAATTTCTTACGGTAATGAGTAGTTTTGGGGTGTATAATTTGGTAGCTACGCACAAATAATATTCACTTTCTAACGACAAAATCCAACAAGATAAAAAGGAAAAAGAAAAAAGAGAGAGAATCCATAACCTTGAGACACCTAATTGGTATTCCTTTTACATCTAAATGAAAAATATTAAACCAAAACAAACAACAAATTAGCATAAACGTATGGCTCATAATTAACCCCAAAAAGGCATTCTTTGGATTAACACCACAAAAAACGACAGGACAATATATTGGTAGCTGACTCGGAATCATCTTTAGAGCTAAAGAACGTGTAGTGTTCATAGTTTGGCCATATCATATCAACTAATACAAGGGGTAGTGGCTTGTGGCTTGTGTTGTCCCCTCAATCATCAGTAAGATTGGAACTCTTCCTCCTAAGTGGAGGGGACGATCCTATCCTAAACACATAATAGTTTATTATGTCAACCATCCAAGCCTACTGCAACTACATATTGTTCGTTTTAGCCCGTTATGTATCGCCGTCAGCCTCACGATTTTAAAATGCGTCTGTTAGAGAGAGGTTTTCACACCCTTGTAAGGAATGTTTTGTTCCCCTCCCCAACCAACGTGGGATCTCATAATCTACCCCCCTCTCCAACCAAGGGAGTGGACACCGAGCAGTGTACCAACGAGAACGTTGGGCCCCCAAAGGGGGTGGATTATGAGATTCTACATCGATTGGAGAGAGGCTCGAGTGCCAGCAAGGACGCTGAGGGAGTAGATTGTGAGATCCCACGTTAGTTGGAAAGGGGAACAAAGCATTCTTTATAAGGGTGTGGATACCTCTCCCTAACAAACGCGTTTTAAAAACCTTGAGGGGAAGCCTAAAAAGGATAATATCGGCTAGCGGTGGGTTTAGACTGTCACAATACCAAAGTTTCAACTTAGAAGAACATACCTGCCTGGCCCACAAAAGAGAAAAACTTTTGGGTCTGAATCATTCTGATAGTTGAAGACGACCCTTCAAAAGAAATTTACCTTATCCAAGTAGGAGAAAGAGATGGTGATCCCAAGTAATCCAAACCAAGATTGGTCAGTCAATGCCATAATAATGACTTACTGTGATTGGGGTCTCTGTGGAACGTGCGTTGGTCTTTGATTGCTGGTGCTTTAAGCACGAATGAAAGATAAGGAATCTGTATTCTGGTTCTGAACCTTCTGGAGGCCGATGCTGTAAAGAAACAGAGTAATCCATTAAATAGAAGTGATTACAATGGTAGCTGGACAATCTATATTTGTCAAATAAAAGGGAGTTTACTGCTTCAGATTAGTGCCTTATCTTCGAGACAGATCATAAAACTCGACAATAAACCAGTTCTTACCAATTCTCAATGCCTAGAAAGCCATGAGAGCTTTTGAAATCTAAAAACACTTTCGAGCTGTTTATGCAAGAGATCCATGAGATAGCAGGATGAATATATCTTATTCTTTATCCAAGAGATCCATGGATTCTTCCTACTCAAGCAAGAAGGTTGAAATAGCCGCCCACCTATGCAGAAGTCAACTTCTTACCAAGAGCCAATGACAAAAACTATTTTGCAACATGCAAATTTCTTATCTAACAATACCACTAGTGGCATTTTGTGACAGAACCCAAAATCCACTGAGATAAACTTGAGTGGCTTAAAGAAGAGATGCACAAAAACCCACAATGCAAATACACTTTATGTAAAAGATGTGGAAACCGGAAGATTGAAGGGATGTGGAAACCAGAAGATGGAAGGGATTTTGATGGTTATTGGTTAATATTAAAGGCACTATGGATTCATCTTATTGGACCAATTGAACATATTTCTTAGGCTAAGAAGACAAATGAACCATCAACAAATGTACAGCGATTTTGTCCAGTCAAGACATTCCATCCCTGTGGAAAATGATATCTCCAATTTATCAGGCTAAGCATGCTAGAGTTCCTATACGTCTATTTGACATAGAGTGCATGAGATATGTGCGCCATTAATATTATCAATACAAGTCAATCAATAGATGCGAGGCCATTAAATGACTAAAGGTATAAAGAGATTGCTAGCTACCAAATGTGACTTCGCCACCAATCCATTACTTAGCACTCAATTACAAAGATTGACAATAAGAAATTCGGGCTCTTAATTTTAAGATATCAACCACAAGGTCAGAACCAAGTAATCTGATATACTTGTGAGTATATCATTGACTTGTGAAATAAAGGAGCAAGAACTCCAACAGCTATTGGTAAATTACAAGAAAGCTCTCCAATTGGAGACTAAAAGAGATAAACTATAATGATTAAAAAGGATGCCTATTTTCGCAACAAAACAAAGCAGTAGAAAGAACAGAGTCCATGAAACGATCAAAAGAAGAGGAGATATCACTGAAAATATGACTGTTCCTTTCACCGCCACAAAATCTTCTTTGGACACAGTGAAGGGGCGACCCACCAAAACAGATGGAGATCAAAACTGTTGTTAGGGAGCGTCAGAGACCAACCAAAAGCTTCCAAGATAATTAAACCAATAACAGGAAGCAAAAGGGAAATGCACAAGAAGGTGTCCAGGACATGATGCTCCAAGAAGGGGAAACATTAAAAAATAGATTGATTTGGAATAAGTAGATAGCCAGAAGCCCTGTTTTCATCCAAAGTATGACAGCATTCAATCCATTTCGGAGTCCACAATATGAATCCCCTGGAGGATAGACCTAGGGTCAGCTATGGGATCGCAGATAAGAAAATGAAGCTCATTTGGGTTTCATGGTTGACTTGAATTGTATAATACTCCTTAATGCTCAAATGGTATTGTTTCTTCTTCTTCTTTCCTCCATTTGCAAATGATAAGAAATGTAGAGTTTCAAGTCCAATAATGAAATATACGAAAACCTAAGGAATTATAAGACGCGTTCCCATTGATAGTGATCATAGACGAAGAAGAATACATATTGGTGGGTGTCCCAAATATCTCCCACCCACATGCTTAGTTCCTTCAGAAAAATTCTTCAAGTTATTGCTGGGGAATATAAGAGAGCATTTGTACAGATTCTATGACATACACAATTGGATTTCAACAGACGCCCAAACTTACCCCAAATCCTGAAAATCTATACATGAATTCTTCTCTTCTTCTCCAGCCACTACAACTAAAGGTCGCTCACATAACATTAAACCAAAGGATCTCAGCTTTTTCTCCTAAAGGTTGGGGCCATAAACTCATAAAGGGTGCAAGACATAATCTGCATACACCAATTTAGTTGAAGTAGCATGTCTGGATATCGGCCTTGAATTTTTTCATAGTATTAACTGTTAAGGCCTGAAAGATAAAATTGAAAGAAACATTTAATAAAAAAAATATACCTTTTTGGTCCGTAAATTTTGAGTACAGTTTTTATTTTTACCCCTAGATCCATAAGGATCAGTCATTCTAAATCTTCATCATCAGATTTGTTCTTAGATCCAGTAATCAATCATTGTTTTAAGCATTCCAACACTGAGGTATTCAATAGCCTGGGAAACTTTGAGCAAGAATATTATCTGAGATCCATAGATCAGGCCAAACCCACTCTTTTACCAATCCCAATAATAACAGTTGTATTATTCTTCATGAAGTCCTTGAGACTTCAAAGTTGAATTCAATAGAAAATAAAAAAGGAAAAGAAAATACAATTAAGTGGCGGACTTGATCATTTGAGACATCATTATTTACTGGTAAAGAAGATGAATTCTATGAAGAAGAAAATAACCACTTAGAGATGTGAGCAACCAATGCACCTCAAGAAAAACTGCTAAAGAGAATCAAATTTTGACTGGCGGCTCCAAGTCGGAAATGCCTTCTTCCTTATTAGACAGTGTTGATGTACTTTGAGAAAGGCTGTCCACGCCATGCTGCTAATTTCCAAAATGCCATGAAAAGAGCAACCCACAAATATGCAAATACATGGGCACTGCCCGGGCATGAGTAAACACTAAACAGCATTTGATGAGCATTTGGATGGTTGGAGCTCCAACACAAGCTAAAGATAGGAGCATTTGATGAGCATTTGTTTAAACAAAGTTTAGATGACTGTGATAAAGGCTTTTAGACAAATTTTGGGAGCATAAAAAATTCTGAATTCAATAAAATAACTTCGGGTTTGCCTTATCAGTAAGATGGTTCGATCAATCAGGTACAGGTCTAATAGAAAACCATTGAAACTGTTGCGACAATTTTACATGGTGAATTTCTCATTTACTGTTTCTATAAGTTTTTGGATTCTCTTGTTAAGCTTGATTGCCACAAAAAGTTGAATGTCATGTCCGTTCATGGTTGAAGCATTCTGCAGTTATAAAATCTCTCCTACTTTTTTTATGCTTTTATGAAAGGAGAATCTAACTAAACTAACATCAGCCTACCAAGCTCGTAGCGCTACACTATTCTCTTTGGGCTTTTCCTTTCAGGCTTGCTCTCAAGGTTTTTAAAATGCATTTGCTAGGGAGAGATTTGTTCTCTTTGGGCTTTTCCTTATAGGCTTCCTCTTAAGGTTTTTAAAATGCATCTGCTAGGGAGAGGTTCCTACGTGTTTAAAATATCATCACTAGCCCAATAGAGTTAAGCCCAACCATTGTATGAGTGACTATATTTATCATCCCAAGAAATCCCAAGCAATACAAAGTAGTTTCTACAGAGTTTTTGTAAATCTCTTCTCGATTGGTCTTAATAAAGTGTGCTTCTCGATTCGTCTTAATAAAGTGTACGAGTATTTCCCACAGAGAGTTGTGTTCAACACTACGCACTTGTAAAGAATGTTTCATTCTCCTCCCCAATCGATATGGGATCTCACAATCCACCCCCGAACGATTGGTCTTAATAAAGTGTGCGAGTGTTTCACATAGTGAGTTGTGTTCAACACTACTCACTTATAAAGAATGTTTCATTCTCCTCCCCAATCGACGTAGGATCTCACAATCCACCCCCCTTCGGGGCCCAGCGTCCTTACTGGCACTCGTTCTCTTCTCTAATTGATGTAGGACCCCCTAATCCACCCCCCTTCGGGGCCCAACGTCCTTGCTGGCACACTACCTCGTGTCCACCCTCCTTCAAGACTCAGCATCCTTGCTGGCGCACCGCCTCGTGTCCACCCTCCTTCGGTGCTCAGCTTCCTAGATGGCACACCGCCTTGTGTCCACCCCCTTCGGGTTTCAGCTTCCTCACTGGCACATCGCCCAGTGACTAGTTCTAATACCATTTGTAACGCCCCAAACCCACCGCTAGCAGATATTGTCTCTTTTGGCTTTCCCTTTCGTGCTTCCCCTCAAAGTTTTTAAAACGTGTATGCTAGGGTGCTAGGGAGAGGTTTCTGCACTCTTATAAAGAATGTTTCAGCTAGAGAGAGGATTCTACACTCTTATAAAGACGGTTATATTCTCCTCCTCAACCAATATGGAATCTCACACTTAAAGTAACGAAATTGTAGAGTAAATAGATAGAACTAAAAGAGTTACTAAGCTAGTGCATTATACAAGACATTTAAAGGGGATATGAAAATAAAGTATTTCTCAGTCATCTCAAAAACTACACATGTAAACAGGATATGCTCAAGAATGTATAACATACGTACTTTGAAAAGTAGCATCTACCTCAGCTAACCAGCCTATGAGACAATGATCAGCCAAAAAAACTCATCATGGTGGCCTTTCCAGTTCACTGCAGCAATTCTACTACAGAGTCAAATTGGAACTTTCCTCTTCAGCCAAAATGATAGCCACACTGAAATGACTCCTAGGAACTGTCTCCTACGGCCTCTCCAGCTCGGAGACAGCCGTCTTAAACTCAGCCCGCTTACGCATCTCATATATCTGGCGTTCGCGGCACAGCCAAGCCTTAAGCAGCTGCTTATCTTTCTTGGATCTACGCCCATTCGAATTAGGGTTGTAGCCTAAGAAGCGATCGGAATTCGATTGGGAAAGTAAGAGAGGTGGTTTGAACCAGCCAGAGACAGAGAGAGAGAATAAGGGCGGACGAAGAGGGCTCGGAATTGCAAGAGGAATTGGGAGAATCGACATTTATTTGCGGGAACTTTGGAGCTGAAGAAACGAAGTGGCAATAATGGTTTTCACAGTTGCAGTGATGAAGAAACGGTGGAGGAAGAGTCGCCGTTGAGATATTCACAGTTGCAGCGATGGCGGCACCGGGTGGCGGGTAGGATTTTATGGGCCCTATGGACGTCTTCGATACCATTGTACTGTAATGCAAATGTGCCATTTGTGCTCATGTTTTCAATAAGCTCGACATGATCAATCTTGTGTGAAGTGATTGGAATCTCAAATAAGTGTTCTTTCGTTGAGATATTTAATCAACGATCTTGTAGAGTGATTGGAATCTCAAAAATATTCTATCAACAACTTAATCCTAATCTTACTCCAGTTATAGATCGTATCATTATAATATTTTTAAAAAATAGTTTTTATTTAAGAATAAATTATAGATATTATTAATAGTTTACAAATATTTTTTTAGATTTTTTTTTATCAATTAATCTTTAAACAAAATAAAAATAATAATAAACTATGGCACACAGGTCAATAAATCAAGGTTTCGCGGCAAAAAAAATTAAATATGATATTTTTTGCAATAAAATAAAATGAAAAAAATTTGGTTACGGAAACAATTTCTAATATGAATATAAAATTTTATAAGATCGGGGTTGTCTCCTTTCTTAGATCGTTGAAAATCTGCACTATAGTACAGCTCATAATATCAATCCATTAATTCTGGAATAATTTTTTTTTGTCAAAATTTGAAGAATAAAATATTCATATATTAATTATTTAAAAAAAATACAAAAGGAAAACATGTTGGTTCCATTATAATGGACAATGAATGAGCAATGTGGTTTGTTTATTATAGAATAATGAATATTTTTTTGGTTAAATAATTATGAACATTATTATAAATATAAAACTTATACATAAATGATATTATGTTCCCTCAATTGCAATCTTAATTCTATATCTTATATTTTCAACGTCACACCACACGTGTATACCCCCAATTTTTCCTGCTTTTCCCCAAACAGTGCCCATTAATTTTATTAATTAAAAATCGACCCCTGCTTCTCCGACGAACTTTCCTTTCCGCCCACCGCCCACTCCAATGTCGGATCCAGAAGCCCTATTTATTTCCGATCTCCCAAACTCTGTAAATCGCACCTCCAAAATTATGGCTCCATTTCTATTCCTTCTCTTCATCTTCGCCAATGCTCTTCTCGGTTCTGTCGCTGTCGGGGCCGCTCCACCACCGACCGCGGCCGAACCACCTTCCGGCCGAAAGCTCGGAAAGCACCACAGTACGGCGGTTGTTTTTTCGAGTCCGTCTGAAGCACCGCGAAGTGAAAAGAAAGTCTCGACGGCGAACGACGGTGGTACGGGGAATGAGATTGAATTGGAAAATCATGAGCATCATAAGTCGATAGATAAGTCTGTCGCCGGCGGTGGCGTGATATTGGGCGGACTCGCCACCACGTTTTTGGTGGCGATTGTATGTTACATTAGAGCTACGAGGCGACAGAGTGAAGTTAGCCTCTGAGACGACATGTCGTACGAGTTGTTTGTTGGTAATTGCATTTTTTGTTTTTTTTTTCTAAAGGAGGTTGCAATTGTAATTAATCATAAAAATATAAAAGTGAAAGGATTAAATATAATGTATTGTTCTCTTTATTTTGGTGGAATTTGATTGGTGAATTGCACCAAATAAAACAATATTGGAAATTGCTATTTAAGCGTTTACTTGTGTGTGTTAGACAAACACGACTCTCCACAATTGTATGATATTGTCCACCTTGAGTAGTCCAAAAGACCTCATACCAATGGAGAGAGTATTTTTTGTTTGTAGATGTGGGACTTTCATCATTCAACAGCTCCCTTTGAACAAAGCACACCTCCCCTTAATTGAGACTCGAATTCTTTGGAGTTTTAGTCATTTTTTATTGTCTTTGTACCTTCAAGGAGGCTTGACTTCTTTTTCTTTTTGGAGTTCTTTGTTCGACGTTTGAGGATTTACCAATGCCTTCATACCTTCGAGGAGGCTTGACTCCTTTTTCTTTTTGGAGTGCTTTGTTCGACATTTGAGGATTTACCAATCTATTGACACGACAAAGTTTAGGGCATGACTCTGATACCATGTTAGACGAACACGACTCTCCACAATAGTATGATAGTGTCCACTTTGAGCATAAGCTCTCATAGCTTTGCTTTGGGATTCTCTAAGAGGTATCCTACCAATGGAGAGAATATTATTTGTTTATAAACCCATGATGGGACTTTTATCATCCAACAGTTTGAACTAAAAACAAACAAATTATTTCGTTAATTTAAATTAAAGTATTATCGGTTAAATCCTAATTTAGTCTTCAAAATTCAATTTAATGTCTAATTATACGTTTAATTTTCAATTTTGGACCCTAAAAATTTTGTAAATCTTTTTAAAAATATCATTTGAAGACCAATTAAAATTTACACTTTTAAAAATTTTAAGACTTTATTTATTCTTTTATTTTTTGTTCCATTGTAATTTTTATTTTTAAGATATAATAATTTTGATTTCTAAATTGTCAGAAAATTTTATTTTAACTCTAAATGTTAAAAAATTTCATTTTTATTTTTGCTATATTATTTTGGGGAGTTTACATTTCGTTTATTGTATTGTTTTATTTTCTTCAATAATTTTAATGACATGTTTCCCAAGTTATTTTAAAATATTTATTTTCTTTCACTTCAAAGTCCCTCTAAACACATACAATTAAACTTTCAAAATAAATTTTGATTAAAAAGTAAAACAAAACAATATTTTTATTTTAAATTATTAAATATATGTTTATAGTAAATTTTTAACATTAAAAAAATGTTAGTTTAAAAATTTCAAAATTACTTTTATATCTGTTTATTATATACTAATCAGCCAAAGGTCAAACAACGGGGATGTAGCTCAGATGGTAGAGCGCTCGCTTAGCATGCGAGAGGTACGGGGATCGATACCCCGCATCTCCAATTTTCTTAAAATTTTAATTTTTTACTATTAAAGAATAATTTTATGTCCAATTGTTTTATAACATGTGGGCGTGCCGGAGTGGTTATCGGGCATGACTAGAAATCATGTGGGCTCTGCCCGCGCAGGTTCGAATCCTGCCGCTCACGGTTTTTCATTTTTATTTTGTTTTTTTTTTTATATTATTATTCCTCGTTCTTTTATTTTGTTTTCTCTCTCTCTCTCTTTTAAATTTAATTTAATTTTATTATTCCTTGTTCTTTTATTTTATTTTCCTTTTTTTATTTATTATTCCTCGTTCTTTTATTTTTAAATTTTTTTTATATTATTCCTCCTTTTATATTCCATGTGTTTTTAAATACATGATTTGAAATAAGCATAAACTAAAAAAACAAAGTTTTTCTTAATTTTAATTACCATTTTGTTTGGTTCAGTTTTTGAGTTGTTATATAAAGTTTTACTGGGTACATATCGGAAGAATTTGATGATAATCCTTATAGAAATTAAATGTATTTTCTCATTTATGGATTAATTTGGTTCTAAAAATCATTTTAGTTTCAATTGCTTTTCTTATGTGCATTTTTAGTTTATTCCTCAAATCTTATTGATGAACAATTTAACCTCTAATTAATGCTTAATACATTAAATTGCAGTGCACATGTTAATTAGCTATTTAAAACTTAAATTACTTTAGTCTTTCATTAACTTTCACTTTACAATTTTAGTCCCCAAATTTAAGGGGATGTTGCTCAAATGGTAGAGCGATCGCTTGACATGCGAGAGGCATGGGGATTGATACCTCGATTTCTATTTTTTTAACCTGACTAAAGACTAGAAAAAAAAAATCATGAATGAATTATTACAAATTTTGGTCTACAAATTCAAGGGGATGTAGCTTAAATGGTATAGTGCTCGCTTAGCATGCAAGAGGCGGGGATCGATACTCTGCATTAGTAAGTTTTTGGACCTAATTAATTAGACCAAAGACTAGAAAAAAGAAAAAAAATCATAAATGAATTATTACAAACTTTAGTCTATAAATTTAAGGGGATGTAGCTTAGATGATAGAGCGCTCACTTAGCATGCGATTGACATAGGAATTGAGACCGTGCATCTCCATTAACTAAATAGATCATAAATTGTTATAAAATTTTAAATTAATCTCAAAATATTTAATTTGGTATCTTTGAAAATTGTGATGATATATTAAATAAAAATATTATTTTCATTAATATTTCAATTTAATTTAATAATTCAATAATCTAAAGATTTATTAAATATAAATTGGATAAAAATGAAACTATGAGCATAGACCATTTAAAATTTACTTAAAATTAACAAGTCATTAAAAAGTTTTCTTGCTACGAAAGTCATTCATTAGTAGACGCCCCTTGCATATAGAGAGCCACCAAAACTTGCTCTCTCTCTCTGGTTCTGGTTCTGGTTCTGGTTCTGGTTCGTCGGAAATGAATTGGAGAAGTACAAAGAATCTACAAAGCAATACAAAAATGGTGAATGAACAATCGGTTATGGCCGTCATCAGGGCAACTAGGCCTACCTTTCGCAATGACAACGACAAGGTCGCCTTTGCGGTTCACGCCATATTTCTCGCCTCCGGCTGCGTGCTCACTGCCACCGGACCTCCTGCTTTTACTGATGCCGCCTTTTCTTCTCCCTCAAAGGGTATCACTTCTTTGTTTATTGAAAAATTAAAAATTCTTCCCATATTTAGTATTTCTGAGTCTTGGATTGGGGTTTAGATGAAATTAGTATCGAGGGCTGGAACGAATTAGAGGATGAGTACGCATACGTTTACGCAAACTTTGAAAAGGATGCTAACTGGAAGAAAGTGATAGTGAAGTGCCTGGTGATGAACGGGAAATTGCTTATTGATGCCTTGACTGATGAGAATTCCGAGCCGCTCCATCTTGAAATTGAGTACGCTCTCCCAGATATCAGATATATATGTGTATTGGCAAATTAGTACTTTGTCCTGTTTCAGTATTGAGTGTTATTTCATTCCTATTGTTCTTTTAGCGTTGAAGACATCGTCAATCCGAATGGGGGAAGTAACTATTCAACGCAGTACAGAAATTTGGATACCCTGGTGAAACGCTTGGGCTCGGGAATATTGTCAAAATTGGGGGGTTCTTCGAAAGCCACGACAAGTAATCCAGCAAGGTAGTGATTAGATCAGTAATCAACACGTACGGTTATTTTAATTCTTCATTTTTCCTGATGTTATTGAGACGATTACTCTTTCTTGTGATTCTTATTTCTTGGCGTGTTATAAATGTGAATCGAAATTATGTCTCTGGTAATCGTTCTTTAATCTGGTTCTTGGCTGTCTACATGCTTTTTGCAGGGCTGAGAGTGAGAGTAGTGAAAGATCATCTGTAGTTGTAAATAAGCCTACTTCTGGAATTCCTGAGCTTCCTGGTCCACTGCTCGATCCTTCCGGGTCTTTCTCTCTATCCACACTCACGCAATCACAAAATGTCATGACATAATTTGAGAAATATGTTGGGTCTCGACTTAAGTTCTTAACTATTGTATGCTGCCATGATTTTACGTTTGTGTTGGGTGCTATTATCACTGTCTCCAACATTCAGATTTGCTAGTCTTTAAGTTTCTAACAGTAATTTGAATGCATTTTCTTTATGATATCTTGTTTTCCCCTTTATGGTTAGATCAAGAAGATAATGGTTTATATGCTTTGTGCTTTGATTGATTTGATACCCAGTTCCTCTCAGTGGTTTATAGGCTTTGATTGATTTGACACAAGAAGATAATGGTTTCCTTTGAGAGAGATTGTAATAGTCTTACTTAATGTGCAGGAATTGTTTTTGCTGAATTATTGTGACGGTCAAATATTTAATGGCAAGCATTTTGTGCCCTTGTCCAATCCTTAATTGTATCAACTTAGGAATTTTCTAAGGTTCCATGTTTACAAATAATTTAGCTATGAACCTGTATCCCATGAGTGAGTGAGTTGACATAGTCTGAATGTGGCTGTTTTTGCTATTCTCTTAGAGTTGTAATTCCTCCTATTAATCCCCTTGGTGGTGGCGATCTTTTCCCTGGACCTGGTGCTGGAATGTACCCTACTGGGTAATTTATTTAAGTTCGTCTATCATTTGTGTACGTATGTGTAACAGTCCAAGCCTACTGCTAATAGATATTGTTTTCGTTGGGCATTCCCTCAAGGTTTTTAAAACGTGTTTGTTAGTTAGAGGTCTCCACAGTCTTAAAAAGAATGTTTGTTCCCCTCTCCAATCGATGTGGGATCTCACAATCCAATCCCCTTCGAGGTTCAGCATTCTCTGTGGCACTTTATACTCTCTCTAACTGATGTGGGATCTCACATCGATTGGATAGGGGAATGAAACATTTTTTATAAACGTGTGGAAACTTTTCCCTAGCAGATGTGTTTTAAAAACTTCGAGGGAAAACCCGAAAAGAAAAACACAACGAGAACAATATTTGCCAGTGATGGACTTGAGCTGTTACAGTACGATTGTCGCAAAATATCATGTTAATTTTGTTTTTATGTTTTTTTTTTTTTTTGTTCCTATTGATCACAGAGGTGGCTTCGGCGGCGATGGAAGCATGCTTTTAGGTTGGTGAATTGTTAAGTCTTCTAGTATTAGATTGAAAATAAGCGTAATTTCACTATTTTATCATGCAGGACCTAATGACCCGCGATGGTTAGGAACTGGTAGAGGACCTGGATTTGAAGGCGGGCAGCCGTGAGTCAATTAGCTCTCACTCTCACTCATATAGACACACACAAACACTCACCTTTGCATTATGACTGCTGCTAATTCCAAGTGTCTTGAAACAGGGGTGTTCCTCCAGGTGCTCGTTTTGATCCATATGGTCCACCTGGTGTTCCTGGTTTTGAACCCTTTCGGTTTGCTAGGTATATGGAATTTTCCTTACCGTGCCATTGCATATTGGGGTGGGGGGGCTCTCTTTGAATCATTAATTTCTATCAGCGTTTATCATTTGCTGAATGCCTGCTTTGACAACGACTAAATTCAAACCATGTATCTTGGCATTCTAAATTAGGATATGTTCATACAAACAACTTGTTTCTGAATACATTTTGTATGGAGCGGCAGAGTAATTAATTAACTGGGATGCTTCTTCTTCTTCCTCTTCTTCTTCCTCTTCTTCTTCTTCCTCTTCTTCTTCTTCCTCTTCTTCTTCCTCTTCTTCTTCTTCCTCTTCTTCTTCTTCCCTTTGTTACAGAAATCCTGGGAGACCTGGAGGGGGAACTCATCCGGACCTGGAACATTTTGGAGACGGTTCAGATTTCATATAGTCCGCCATAGTTATAAAGCTCTGAAAGTTGTTGAAAGTGTTGGGGAAAGACGATAAATTTGAGGGATGGATGGTCTACCCATTTTATGCATATGCTTGTATTGAGTTCCTTTTTTCTTCTGTTTTAGGTGGCCAGTAATGACTGTTATGTACGGTGAATATAGGAATGGTGTTTACTGAATTTTACACGTGTCAAAAAACATTTTAACTTCAAACTTTTACACCCATATAAATAATAATGTATGTATTTACCTATTATATTATTCTCTTGCTATATTTGGTTATTTATAAATACATATTTGATATATATACTCATAATATATATTTTCTCCAAACAAAAGTTGTACACAAAATATATATCTCAATATATCTATTATTTACTTGCGGAAACCTAGTGTGGCATATGTTATTATTTTTATTAAAATAATAGTTTGCTAATTATTAAATAAAAAAATGTTTTAATTTTTTCTATAATCATTGAATAAAAGGTATAATATTTTTGGTTTATAAACCATCCAGTATTTCATTTGAACTCTAGATATAAAAAATTGTCATTTAAACTTTCCTTTTTATTTTGTCAATCGTAATAAACATTTGTTGCAAGGATCGAGGTGTGCATTTTATTTCTTTTATTTTATTTTATTTTCTTGCACAAATTTAAATTAAGGGTATGATCAAAAGTGATATTCAAATTTATTTTGTTCCACAATTTTACGTTCAAAATCGCTTTTAAAATCAATTTTTTTTATTAAAATTGTGAAATCAATCAATTTTTTTTGGCTATTATTTCAATTTATTTTTGTATTAAACAAATAATTTTTATTTCCGCGTATTCTTCAAACATGTGGGCGTGCCGGAGTGATTATTGGGCATGACTAGAAATCATGTGGGTTCTCATAAGCCTAGACACTTTTCAAATTTTTATATTAAAATTACTGTACTTTCTATACTTAGCCGTCATAAGCCTAGACACTTTCAAATTTTAAACCATGGTTGCATGTTTGAATGTTCGAGTAAAGGTTAAATCATGGTACATAATTACTCTAGTTCCTCTTATTAATCTCACATTATTTGTGATCATCAATAGAGTCTAAAACTTAAACTTAATTTTTAATATTAAAATTGTATGATTTGAGAATTTACGATTAAAATTTTTTTATTGCAAATTTACATAAGCATATTACTCGTCTTAATTAAGAACTAGAGACTTAAAAGAGACATGCATAAAGTTAATAGTCGAAAGAAAAAGAAAAATAATAAAAACATTCAAACAATTAAAGCCTAGAATAAAAATGATGAAAGAAAAAAATCAATTGATTTTGACAAAAATAAATTATATAAGATGGATGTGACGATACATGTGCAGGTCTTATAGATGTTCGAACAAAGCAAAAAACAAAAATATAAAATAAATATTTTATTTTCAACAACAGTTTTCAAAAGGGGATGTAGCTCAGATGGTAGAGCGCTCGCTTAGCATGCGAGAGGTACGGGGATCGATACCCCGCATCTCCAACTTTTTGGTTATTTCAATTTGTTTTTATGTCTAAGAAATTATATTTATTTCCGAATATTCTTCAACATGTGGGCGTGCCGGAGTGGTTATCGGGCATGACTAGAAATCATGTGGGCTTTGCCCGCGCAGGTTCGAATCCTGCCGCTCACGTCATTTTTCCCTTTTCCTCGTTATTTTTCCTTCTTCGCCTCTCACGTTCACTTTTATAGACTGAAATTCAATTATTCATTTTTATTTTTAATTTAGGGACGAGTAATATATTTGCAAGAAACTTTACTTCATCTATCAATTAATTATTTAAATTTTATTTTTTAGTTTTCATAACTTTTCAACTTAAGAAAGATACCAATTATATATTTTTTTAAATATGAAGCAATAAGTACCTTATTTTTAAAACAAAAATAAGAAATAATTATACATAATAAAAAAAAAAGCCAAGAAAATAAAATATTCCGATTCCTTATTCTTTCCCACATCTATATTAGAATGTTCACCGCCATGAACCTGACTTTGATACCACCTATAATACCAAAGACCACCGTTAGCCGATATTGTCTATTTTATCCTGTTACGTATTGTCGTTAGGCACATAGGTTTTAAAACGCATTTGTTAGGAAAAATTTTTCACACCATTATGAGTAATGTTTCATTTCCCTCTCCAACCGAGGCGGGATCTCTCACACCATTAGTTTAACTCCTCGATAAATATTTATTCATAAGGGTTATACTTTGTGAGTACCCTATGATTGGTGTTTCACATCCAGAGTTGAAATCGATAAAAAAAAAAACCGTTTTCTCCATCAAATGATGTTTCTAGCCAAAACTCGACAAATAATATAGTGGCAAAGATAGACACCGACAACTTCCTTCACGTGCAAACAATGACAAATGGATGCAGTTGGGCGTGCGAGAAGAGCTTGTCAGGAGGGCGACAATGGTGGATTGTGTTGGGTGACATGAGCGTCTAGGCTGGAGCAAAAACATGCACAAAACCGTTTATAGAAAATAGGTATAAACATGTTTTAAATGTTTAAATCGATTCACTAAAAAGTTTAGAATTTAAATTGATAAGTTAAATGGAAATGGGTGAAAATAGAAAGATAATAATAATATATAGGCTATTAAAGATAAGATGATAATAAGATGATTGAGGTTGTTTTCTGTCACCCTGTTGGCGTCCCACGAAGAAGAGACATTTGAATGTTAGAAATGGCATCCCAACTTTTATTGGCCAAAATAAGAAATGGATCTCTGTTGCTTTTCTTTTATGGAAACCATTTCTATAGAAATGGAAATAAATTCAAGTTGCCCAACCTTTTCATTTAATGCCGGTAGATATTGTTCTATTAAGACTTTTCTTTGAAGGATTTATCTAAAATTTTAAAACGCTTCTATATTGAGAATTATTGGGAGTGAGTCCCAAAAGTGACTAAAGTGTCGAACAAATGGTATACTTTGTTCGAGGACTCCAGAGAAAGGAGTCGAGCCTCGATTAAGGGGAGGCTATTCGAGAGCTCCATAAGCCTCAGGAGAGGATTGTTGAGGATTATTGAGAAGTAGTCTCACGTTGGTTAATTTAGTGGAAGATCGTGAGTTTATAAGTGAGAAATACTATCTCCATTGGTATGAGGCTTTTTAGGAAGCCTAAAGCAAAACCATGAGAGCTTATGCTCAAAGTGGACAATTTCATACCACTGTGGAGAGTTGAGAGTTGTGATTCCTATATTAGAAAAAGACGAAATGTCCTGATATTGTTCGTTCCGGTTAATTTCATAACTTATATAATCATTTTATAAAGCAACTTTTTATATTTGTTATTAGTTGTTGGTGATTTTGGATATAAAGGACGAGTCCAAAAAAAGAAAAATGAAACTAACGATAAAACCATCTCGTGAGCGTCTCGAGACGTAACTTAAAATATAATCAAATTTGGCCCCATCGTCCTTAGCCAAGGAGGCCGATGACAAGGGCTAGGTCGAGCTATAAGACCTACTTCTTGTAGAACCCCTATCCAAGGCGCCATCGGTTGACATGTTTTCCTTCTCTATTTAAATTAGGGAAGAAAACGAGAAATTCTAGATATAACTCCTATAAATATATTCTTTTCACTTATTAGAAAAAAAAAGTTAAATTTCATTCCCTAAAATTGACTCCCACATTTATTTATTTATATATATATATATATAGTCAATTTTAAGACTAGAATTAAATTACTCTTAAATGGTCGAAGTAATTAACACCTTCTTATACAAAATTTGGATCAACTAAGAGATAAACTCATGATTGAAGATCTAGGAGCAAGATTTGGAACATTGTTCTAAATTGAATCACTCCACAATCGAACTTGATCAAGACTTGATTGAATGACTCAGATGCAATTCTACCACAAAATTGATTGAAACTTATAAATGACAAAATTGATGATGGATTTAGAAGGGAAACGTCTCCATTTGAGATCTCGATTTCATTCATTCACGAATCTCATATTTACCTAACATATTGTGGGTATTTAGAGTCACAAAAACGTTTGTGGCCGGGAATGACAAAATTGATACTTGGATTTCTAAGGAAACGTCTCAATTTGAAATCTTGATTTCATTCCTTCACGAATCTCATTTTTACATAACATATTGTGGGTGTTTATAGGCTACTGACAAAAACGTTTATGGCCGAGAATGACAAAATTGATGCTTAGATTTCTAAGGAAACGTCTCAATTTGAGATCTTGATTTCATTCCTTCACGAATCTCATTTTTATGTAACATATTGTGGGTGTTTATAGGCTACTGACAAAAACGTTTGTGGCCAGGATTTATTCTCGATCCTCTTTAATCTCCACAGAAGACGAAGTCAAATTTACCATTTTACCCTTACATAATTGATCAAATTAAAAGTAATATATTCCAACAACAAATATTGATGTGCTTTTCTCCCATAGGTTGGAATCCAATATTATCAATTAGGCTTTTATAAACGTCTTGTTTAGAATATGAGAAAGGGTTTGAATTTTTGAAAAATATTTTGAGTTTGTGAAGAAAATGTTAAAAGGAAAGGGAATGTTGAGCACATGGTTAGTGCAGAAAGAAGGTATATGTGGAGGAAAGGTGGCAAGGGAAGTGGGTGAACGTCAGGCACACACCAACCCATGCGGCGGCCCTCTGCGGCAAAGCCCCAACGCCCACGCGGTGCGGGGCCTCCCCTGTCGCCATCTTCTAATAACTCTCATTTCAATCCCACTTGGATTAGTGTAATTCAAATCATATCCTTTTCACCAACATTTCATTTGAATCCCATTTGGTTTAATCCTTCCAACTTCTACTCTCTTCAACTCCAACTTTACTCCATCTCTTTCACATGATATGGGCCTTAGGCAAGAGGGAAGTTAATGACCTCCACAACATGCAAACATAACCCGTGAACTAGGGGCGAGAAATCCTTGTTTGAAAATGAACGAGGGCGTGTGAGAGAAATTTCTCCTACCTAAACGGGATCCGAGATTATATTCCCTATTCCTGTCCGTCATTTGTAACCGTCCAAGCCCATTGGTAATAGATGTTTTGGCCCGCTACATATCAACATTTTTTAGGGATGATTCGTCCTTTCTCCAACCGAGATGAGATCTCACGATTCACCCCCTTGTGTGCCAGCATCGTCCCTAGAGATATTGTCCACTTTAAAACATCATTGTAAAAATGTTTTGTTCCTCTCTCCAAGAGACGTGGAATCTCATAATTCACCTACTCTGATTTTGTATATATTTGTCTCTTTAATTATTTTCGTACAAAACAAAAATAAAATATAATATGATGTAATATTAAAATTTAAATTTTTGGTGATGGAATTTAACGTTTAATCTATTTAATTTATTGAATTTAAAAATATAAAACAAAATCTAAATTAGATTTGAGATAGAATTAAAAGATGGATAGGTTGGAAAATAATTTTTTTTTTCCCTTTTTTTGTTTTTGGTAGAAATTAGATTTCAATAATAATTAAATAAAGAATAATTGTTTCAACTAACAAAACGACGCCTTTTCTTTTCATTTTATAATTCAACCACTATTATTAAATTCATCTTTTCAATATAAAAATTAAAGAAACAAAAGGGCAAAAAGGTAAAAAAAACAGCTTTTTATGAAAAATAAAATAAAATCATTTGAGATTAAGCTATAAATTTCTTTTTGTCGTTATCCATTGTCGGATAAATCGTGGCAGCAAATGATTGGCAGTTATTGAGTGTCCCACAAAGAGGACTTGCTACTCCACGTGTCATTTATCCAATCAATTCATTTGACAGCTTGAAAGTCGAGAGAAAAAAAAAAAAAAAAAAAAGAAATTTAGAGAGAGAGAGAGCGAGAGATCGAGGCAAATGAGAAATTCGCAGAGATTTTGACAGAATCTGTGTTTTTCCATTTTTACGGTCTTCCTTTCCTTATAAATTTGTGGGGGAAGTGCGGTTTCTTCATCGTTTCAATTCTGCGTTCCAGCATTCCCCTGTTCTTCCCCTGTTCTTCCCCCTTCCCTTCTCTGCTCCTCTGTTTTCCCCCCATTTCCATTGCAATCTTCTTCTCTCCATTAAAGGGTTTCATCCGGAGACGGGTTTGATTGAAGGGCTACTCCGTTTTTCACTGATTAGGATCAAAATGGAAGGAAAGAAGCATGTGGGTGCCGAGTCCGAGTCCGAGTCCTCTTCTTCTCGCACTACTGACCCGTTTGGTTCCAAACACAGCTCCTATTCTTCCACCACTGGGATTTTTGGCTCTATATTTGCTCCTTCTTCCAAGGTA
Source organism: Cucurbita moschata (assembly GCF_002738365.1). NCBI lineage: Eukaryota > Viridiplantae > Streptophyta > Magnoliopsida > Cucurbitales > Cucurbitaceae > Cucurbita > Cucurbita moschata. The sequence goes on from NW_019268531.1 coordinate 3,290,693, forward strand.
TGTACCACTCTCCCATTCATTCTCATAAGGGTTTTGTTTCTATTCTTCGTTTTTCTCCATGGATTGCGATTCTGCTTGTTCTTATTCAGGTGTTAGGGAGAGACTCTCTGCTCTCTCAAGCCAAAGAGGGAGAGAGGGATTCTGTGAATGGGCCATGGATCCCCAACGCTGAAGCTCAAGGTTTGTGTTTCGTTTTAGTGTCCTTAATTTCTTAAGTTTGAAATGATTTCAAGTGTTCTGAAAAGGGTTGAGAATGAAATCTTCTTAAGAGCTAGTTTTGGATACAATTCATAACCAAGGCTTCATACTTGCAATATCCAATGATTCTGAGCCAGTTTCTGATTGTTTACACATGAACTTTGTTCTGAAAATTGCTTGATAATATTCTTTTCAAAAGATAGTCATTGAGATGTATATGCAGATGATAATGGTAGTCATAGACAAAAGGAGAGACAGGAGAAGAAGGATAAAGACATGAGTTCCATTTATCAGGAACAAGGAGCTCAACCATGTCATCTTAGCTCATCAATCTATTATGGTGGCCAGGACGTTTATGCTCATCCTCAGAATTCCCACAATTTCGAGGTGAACTCTGTGGTAAATGTATTAAACACATCACTTTGTAGCTTTATATCTTTCATCACATGAACATAATTCATTGTCTACTTTCAGATTTAACCAATTTCGTATAGTTTCTCATTCATTTTTTTCGTTCATACGATCTGCTTTGACTTATTCTGGTGATATGTTTCAGTTCAAGGAGGGGGGAGAAGATGATTCTGGGAGTGCTTCAAGAGGAAATTGGTGGCAAGGTATGACATAGAGATATATGTTGAAACTTATCTTTCATTCAAATACTCATATTTTGTTACCATTCCTTGTTGTTTCAGGGTCTCTCTATTACTAGACCACCAAACTCCACAAGCTCTCCTTAGAATTTCAAAGTTAGTTCGAGTATCTTATATCAGTTTCTTATCGAGCTTTCTTATCGAGGTTTCGATCGATATCTTCGCGACTTTGGCTAAGATGGTGTGATTGGTTTGTATATTTATCTGTGACAGGTTAATATGCAGGTACATAGGATCATAGAGCTGAAGAACTACTTCTACTTCAACTCTTATTGTATGAAGGTAGATGCGAGCGAGATCGTTGTGAGAAAAAGCTGGTTGTCGTTTTCCAGCCGAGACAACAGAATCTCTTTGAAGTTAATTATTAATAGTTATAAGCATCTTTCTCAATTTTACTGTAAAGAACGCTGCTACTGCTGGCTGCTTCTGTTTGTTGTTGTTGTTTAAACCTCCATAAAGGAGATCTGGGTTGCTGTTTGTTTATTAGTATCACATTGGAAACTGAATCGAAATCTTGAATATACATATATCTTTCTCAGAATGAACATGGGAAAAATCTCTGGTTTTCTCTCCTTTTATTCCTTGGAAAGCCAAACAAGGCTCAAGTAGGAAATCGACACAGTTGTATGGTCGAATCTATGAGATCCTATATCGGTTAGGAAGAGAGAAGAGAACGGAGCATTCTTTATAAGGGTAAGAATGGAAATCTTTTTAAACCCCTCGAGAATAAACTTGATAGGAAAAGCTCAAAGCTCAAAAAAAGACAGATGATGGGATGGGGACAGACAGAGATTCTGCTGCCACAATTGTTGGAAATGTTTGATGTTACTTTTGGTTCTGTTCTGTCCAGGCCACTCATACTTCAGACAGTAAATAATGTGAAACCAACATCATCAATGAATCTTACGTTAATTTTTTATTCCTTTTTGTTTCATAGTCAAAACACGGGTTAGTCAAGAAGGAGATGAAGCATTTGATTCCTCATATTGACAGTCATTCACACTTCATCAACACAAATACACCTCAATCTGAAGAGAAATATACATCTTCTTATGCCTACAAAATGAAATGCAGAAAAGTGATAATTCAAGTGGAAAAAAACATACAGCCATGAATCTTAGCTTCCTCAAAACCATCCTTGGATTTCACTCGTCCGCAACCGATCCCTGTCTGGGTGAGCTTGCTACTCCCCCCCGGTACTGAGTGTCGAGTTTTGAGTTTGTGAACGACTCGGGTTTTTCGATTTTATTGCTGAATTCTTTTCCTCCTCTCGCTTCAACACTAAGATAGTCAGTTAAAACCTTTTTTACTCCGAACCCGCGCTGGGGAATCTTGGTGCCGGGAATGAGCGGTGATCTTTCTCCCTTAGCAGGGCTGGCTGATTGTGCAGGTGAAAAGCTTGGAGTGGCAAAGGGTGTTTTATATGGAGTTCCAGAAACGGGCACTGAAAAATGCAATGGGCTGTTCTTGTGAGAAATCACACCAAGTTTAGATATAGATGAGAGTTGATCCGAATGCTTTGTGAGATCATCCACGTAAAGCAGATCATCGATACGTGCAACGACGTTGAATGCTAGACTCTCTAAAACTCGAGAGTAGCTCTCTAAGATGGATTTCCCGACGTCCTAAATTACAAAAACAATTGTTATCTACTCAAGTTACTATGGGTTAACTGATATGAAAGCTTACAGAATTGCAGTAGGGACAGACCTTATTGTACTGGATCTTGCTCATATCCAGGGTTGTCTGTGGAAGACCAGGAAACCGTTGCTTCAAGCAAAGTAGCAGAGTCTCTGCTCTCTCTGCAAGCAACTCCCGTTTTTCGGAATCGACCATCAGCTCCTTGACCATTTCCCACGACGATTTCGAACTTTGTTTGGTCGAGTTCGTGGCAGGTTTTGAGTTTGTTTTTCTCCGCCATACATAGATCGAAGCCTCAACTCGGTTAGCAATCTCTATAGCTTGATGTTCAGAAGACATTTCAAGGCAATCAAGCAAACATTCAGGAGAGAACTGGTCCGACGAAATATATCGATATATAAGATCACCCAAACAAGCTCTTCCATTCTGTAATCAAGTAGGATCATAAATAAGCAAATAATATTGCTTTCGATATCAGAATCATAGCCGTTTTCGCATCTCATACCTTCGGTAAGGCTTCAAGATATGGTTCAGGAATTTCAAGATCAGCCAGAGTCGTACTGTTAATCGCCATTGCAGCTTTTAGTATCTGGTTTGTGCTCTCGCGCTTGTGTTGCAATTGCCTTCTTGAGTCTTCACGGAGACCATCGGGAGGGACTCGAGGAACGGGAAGCCACCATTTTCCTTCTTGACGCTGTAGTGCTCTTTTGAGAGAGGACGACCCATCAGTCTCATGAGCCAGTATCCCTTGATCAACATACCAGAACTCACAATCTTCAAAACTATCTAATATTTCCTGCAGAAAGAGTGTTTTGCAAAATTTAGAACAGATCTCACAATTCATAGTTTTGCAACACAAGCTAGTGAGCGTTGGAGAATCATACAAGAAGCATATTGTCCAATTTTCTAAGAGCAGGAAGATTAACATAGAGATCCGAGCGTGGTCTGCACGCCATAACCTGCAAGATCATAAGAAACCATCAGAAAATTGATGCTTTACAAATACACAAGCATTTAAATTGTAACGATCCAAGCCCACCGCTAGCAAATATTGTTCTCTTTGAGCTTTCCCTTTCGGGTTTCTCCTCAAGGTTTTTAAAACGCGTCTGCTAGAGAGATGTTTCCACACCCTTATAAAGAATGTTTCGTTCTCCTCTCCAACCAATGTGGGATCTAACATAAATTCTCTCGGTTTCACATTCTTACAATGGTATTGAACAAAAAATCCAACTCTAATATCGAATCCAAACGAGATTTGAAGTTCTTCTGTACCTCGAGCTTGCTTCCATCAGGAAACGTTTGCCAAGTAGGCGTTAATTCGACAATGTGATCGCTAACACAAAGAAGCCAATCCATCTCCCTTCTCCACATCACTTTCTTCTCTGATGGAAGAGGCTCTAATCTCCATAGTTGCCCAAACAGAGTGGCTATGACAAGGGGAAGGGCATCAATATTAGACACACTGGAAGCATAGCAGTTAAGGCAATGAGTGAGACAGAGACAGAGACAAAGACAAAGCATACCACAAAGATTGGTAATGGCATTAGATATAGCCAATGCTGTACAAACCCCATTTCCACAGCCTGACATATCTTCTCCAAGCAGCAGTTTTGAAAATCTTTCCTTCATCATTTCAATCTCTATAACCCCATAAACCACAAACAAATCAACACAGTTTTCAGCAAGAAACCCCATAAAGAAAAGAGAGTCTAAATTACCTGATGATGAGGACACTTTCTTCTCCAGCTTCCTATTATCAGCACCATTAGCTCTGATGCAATCGGGTCCCTCAGCAAATCGAGTGGACCAACTCAATGGAGAAAGGGAAGATGACTCCTCAGAGCCACTGTGACTGTGCTCCTCCTCCTCAAGCCCTGTGGTTTCTGATGTAAGAAAATCAGAGCTGGAACTACTCTCACGCCCATGTTCTTCAATCAAATGGCCAAGCGTCTCATTTTCAGGCACAATGTGGCCAATGCTTAAGCCTTTTCCACTCACACTCTCTTCCATTACAATTTCCCCTCCTCAATCACAACCATAGCACAAAAACAGAGCAACCCACTTCGATTCCACCCACTCGAACCCCAAAACCAAGCTCTAAACACAAATTTCGAAGGAGACTCCAGCACCCAGAAAGCTAAACCAAAGAAAATGGGGCTGGAAACGATTTGGGGCCACGATTCCGCGAAAAACGGGGTGGGTTTCGTTAGATATAAGCAGAACCCAAAAGTTTTGATCCCAAATCAAGCATGCCCAAGATAATGAAAAGGGTATGAATGTATAAACGGTTGAATCAAATAAAGAAAGGAAAGAGGTCGGTGAATTGAAACAGAGGTGGAAGTCATGATTAGTGTGAGTGGATCAAACACATGAAGTGAGAGAGGAGAAGGGGAGGCGCTGTCCGCCATTGATATTTATGAGAGCTGGACAAAGCATCCATGGTCCCAAGACTTTAAGCAGACACTAAGATGGCGGTGACCCTGTGTGTGTCTGAAGGCTGTAGCTTTGCCTTACCTTCCTTAAACGAGGGTTCTTGAATGATACATGTTGTATAGCCATTAAAATAACCTTTGGGGTTTCAAAATTATAATAAAATAACTTTCATCGCCTCGAGTTTTACAATTTCGCTTATTATTCCCTTTCTTCTAACTCTAATTTAAATTTTATAACTTAAATTTAGATTTTTTTTTAAGTAGTATTAAGTCTAAAAAAATATTTATGAATTTTTAAAAACAACTTTAATATCTTCAAATTTTTAAGAAAAAAAAAAAAAAGTTTGGAGAAAATCTACACGATGTTGGGAAGACGATTTTATCTATATATTTTTTATAAATGTTAAGGATGTTAATTCTACGTTTAAAATTTCATAGGTATTTTTTAAATATGTTACTAATAGTCGGATGAAGCAAGAGTATTTAAGAATTTTTTTAAAATCAAATAATACTAATGATTTTTTTTTTTTTTTTTTTTTTTTTTTT
>NW_019268531.1:3296796-3341418 GCF_002738365.1 Cucurbita moschata
TTTTTTTTTTTTTTTTTTTTTTTTTACTTTCAAGAATATTTTTAAAACATTATTAAATGTTTCATGTTTGACATAAAATACTATTATTTCCATCCAAGACTAACGGTAAGAGTTTTTTTTTTTTTTAAGTTTTACCATAATATTAAAATTTTTGAAAATTTATGGATACTTTCGACCAATAATTTATGTATGATTGGTGTATATATATATATATATATATATAAAAGTTAAAAAGAAAAAAAAAAAAAAGGATAAAAGTTAATAAAATGAGACTGATATTTAGAAAACTGAAAAATGAAGAAAAGAATATATAGTTAAAATCTAAAATATAAAGCAACAAAATGATTTGGCATTTGGTAAGTACTCTACATATGAAGCAAACCCTAAAAAGAGTAAAAAAACAAAGAAACAAAATTTAAAAAGGAGAGGTGGTTGTAGTTGAAATATGGAAGCCTAGTTTTGGTTGCTTTAATTTGGTACCTACTCCTTTTTCTTTATCTTTCCTTACAAGATTTGCTTGGCTTAACTCGATCCATCCGACCCAATCACCAAATTTAAAGTGAATCTAACGACTTTTAAATCTAATATATAACCTAAACGTTCGGTTGGGCCAACTCAATTTGTGGTATCCCACATTGGAGTGAGAAGAGAACAAAACATTTTTTTGTATATGGGTGTGTAAACCTCTCTCTAGTAGACATGTTTTAGAATTTTGAGAGAAAATTCAAATGGAGAAACCCAAAAAATACAATATTTACTAGTGGTGAGCTTGAGCAATTACAAATGATATTAGTACCAAACACAGAGTCGTATGTCAATGAGGACCTTGGCCTCCAAAGGGGAGTGAATTGTGAGATCCTATATTTATTGAAGAGAGGAACGAAACGGTTCTTAAAACTATGATGGAAAGTCTAAAAACGACAATATTTGTTACACAATTGATAAAAATTAATTGATGCACATAAGCCATTAAATATTCATTAGTTCAGTGTTTAATTAACCGATATATATATATATATACGCTAAAGTCTTAAAAAAGAAGTAATTTAGAATTGATACATTTCTCGTCAAATCTCTACCTGGTATAGTAGCTGACTGGTTAAGGGATCAAATAGTCTTTTTAATAAGCTGGTTGAGGATTACATGATTGTTGCTTTTCAATTGACGCTTTTCGCATTAATTAGTACTTAAATAATCTTACTGGCTAGTGTGCCTGTTGCATTTGCTTCTCCTGGGAGTTGGTCGGTGAACAAAGATGTTGTATTTTTCGATACATCGATATGCATTGGATTAGTTTTTCTGGTTGGTGGGTATTCTTAATTCTCTTATCTCTTGAACCTCTTCGTTCTTGATACAAAAATGAAACGACCCTCCCCTACTAATTCTTTATTCTTTTCTTTTCCTCCCATTCGTAGAGACAAAAAAGCTAATATTACTAGTCATTATAGTTACCAAGATCAGAGGAGATTTGAACCCGTAACGGAAATATATATATAGTAATTTATAAGCCCTAATTAGATGCCTTTGAGTTCTATAATATATAATTTTATTCGTTATAAAATAATATTAATTGAATATAAATTTTAACTTGTTATTCAATAATATTTGAGTGGTAAATTTTGAGGGTTTTTTTTAGAGAAAAAATATATATTAATAAATAATGTTTTTTAGTTTTATTTTTATATATGGTGCCAGATCCATAAATTATTTGTTTAACCAATATCTTGATGCATGAAATAAGTATCTCGATGCAAAAATTATTAATTGATTAATTATTTAATTTAAAATTGTGTAAAATAATACTAACTTTAATTCAGTAGGTGAAGTATCAATAAGTTAATAACATTGTCTTTTCTACACTTGGGTTATTTATTAATTAATTAAATAGAATTTTATGTGAAACAAATTGAGTTTATATTAGTTGAATTTTATATGATTTTATTTATTTAATTTTTTTTTATAAGTATGGATTGTAATACTAATAAATGAGAGTTACTGATTAAAAAAAATTATATATATATATTCTAACGCTAATTAAAATGTCAAAATTTTAAATTTTAAATTTTATTTCTAAACTAAAACTAATATTTTGACGATATTGTCGATGATAACTCTCTAATTTCGGTAACTATTAACTTTAAAATTTTTATTTATATTTCATTCTCCTCTACTATTTTGTTGTTCTTTTAATTGATAACATACATTTATTATCAAATAAGTTATATTAATACCCTAAATTAAAAAAAGTATACATTCAAAATGAAACAATGGTAGGAATGACCAATCAACTTGTGCACCTTCATAACCTATTAATAAATTCCATTTTTAATTGTTTTTTTCAAAAATATCAAAAGACTTAGATTCAGCGACATTACTATTTTGTCGGTCAATTTGTGGGTAGTCATTTTTCTTGTCGGGTCAACCAAATCTTACTTTTAAGATTATTACCAAAATCAACATATATATAGTAGTTATGACGATCCAACCCGAACTCAATCAGTGAATTGTGAACTCTATTTGGATTGTTAAAGTACCAACTCAAAATGAGAGAAAAATCAATTTAGACCTGAAGATTAGGTGCCGTAAGGTTATAGGGATACACTCAAGTTGATTAAATGGGCCTTAATTAAGTCTCCATTATTATGATTATAAATAGGGTTAATTAAGAAAGGGAAGAACTTGTTGATGTTGGGTATTAAAAACTACTAATCTTTGTATTTACTTCAAAGAAAATGGGGGAAGAATTGCAGGTGTTTGGTAACCATGTGAGTCCCTTTAGTCGGCGAGTGGAGTTGGCTCTCCAACTCAAAGCCATACCATACCAATATATTGAGGAAGACATACCCAAAAAGAGCCATTTGCTCCTCAAATACAACCCACTTTACAAGAAGGTGCCCGTCCTCGTCCACAATGGAATACCCCTTCTAGAGTCTCTTATCATCCTCGAATATATCGATGAAAATTGGAAAACTAACCCTATATTGCCCCAACATCCTCGTGAAAGAGCTCGAGCAAGGTTTCTCGCCAAGTATATCGATCACAAGGTAACATAATTTAGATCCTATCATTTTGACTCTCGAAAATACAATGAAACGAATAACTAAAGTTGAAAGAAGCTAAATAAACACATACTTTTCGCTTTTAGACTTTTTCATACTCTTACAAGAAATGTTTCGTTTTCGTTTTTCAGGCTTCTCTTCAAGATTTTAAAATGTGTTAGGGAGAGGTTTCCACATCTTTTTAATTAATGCTTTGTTCCCCTCGAATCTTTTCCTAACAAAGACATTTTAAAACTGTGAGGGGGAAGTCTAGAAGAGAATTCAAATAGGATAATATCTGTTAGTGTAGACTTGGGCTATTACAAATGGTATCAAAGCCAGCTACCGGATCGTGTGCCAGCGAAAACGTTGGGCCCCAAGAGGTAAATTGTAAGATCCCGCGTTGATTGAAGAGGAGAATACAATATTCATTAAAATGTGTGGAAACATTTCCCATGTTGAGCTCGAATTCTTCCTCCCCAAAACTTGTGTAAACTCGGGTCTTTCATTCGGGCCTTCTTGAAGATGGGCACCTCGGGGAAAATGATATCCCACCCATGTGATCGAGACCTATAGACCCCACCCTTCGTATGGTTACAGGTCCAATCCTCGCCGCAGCGCAGTAATTAGTAGGTGATCAAAGACCTAAGATAAAAGAAGTAGCAAATTCATATACCGACCTTAGTGATATATCAGTGAATAAGAAGGATTAATAACTTGTCCTTCAAATAAAGGAATCATGGAATCATGTAAAACCTAAATGAGTTACAAATCAAACTTATGGACTCATAGTTCACACTTTTGATTTTGTTGGTTCAGGTGTTTCGTTCGTGGATCAAAGCCGCTAGAAGCGGAAGAGAAGGGAGAGAGAAGGCTGTAGAGGAAGCATGCAAAGCATTGGAACCACTTGAAAATGAGCTTAAAAGCAACAAGTTCTTCGGAGGAGACAGCATTGGGTTGGTGGACATCGTTGGCATCTTCGTAGGCTACTGGATTCCTGTCATGCAACAGGCTCTCGGCTTTCAGATTCTGACCACCCACAGGTTTCCAAAGCTAACCAAATGGAGCCAAGAGCTTTTGAAGCATAGCGTTGTGAACCAGGCTCTGCCTCCAAAACATGACCTTTCCTCTTATATTCAAGCTCGTTATCCACACAACCTCGGCTCTAAGCTGTGAGGGCCTGGCTGATGGTTCGATTTGTTGGGATATGTAACCAGATGCCTACATCGAAGATATATTTGGTAAAGATCTAGATATTTAGTAAAGATTTGATAGAGATATATTGGTTAGATTATATGTTTTGTAAATTGAAACCATATATATACCCATCAGCCAATGCTCTCAAAATGTCATTTTCTTCATTCTCGTTATTCTATCTTGTTGTACATATTGGAGTCATCAGTAATAAAACCTTTAGTCAATATTCCTCCTTGTATTTTCTCTCTCTTGTTTTTTTGTGTTCATCTTGATCGAGTGTGTGCGTTGTTGAGCGATCCTAACAATTGGTATCAAAGCTAACAACTGGTATCGATCCTAACACGATTATTATATTTACTATATCAGAGAATTGATGAATGGCAAAATCAGAGTATTCATAAAAATTGGCTGACCAAAAAGTTGTCTAAATTGAGTGTCTTTTGGAATATTCAAAGTGTAAGGGAAAGGAAAGAAAACTATTCGTATCCATTATTGTATTCACTGAATCAGAGAATGGATGAAAAAATTGGCCAACCAAAAAGTTACCTAAATTTGGTGTCTTTTGGAATATTCAGAGTGTAAGGGAAAGAAAAGAAAACAATTAGCATCCTAACTGTATCCATCCTAATATAATTATTGTATTCACTGCATTAGAGAATTGATGAATGGCAAAGACAAAATGTTCTAGAGATGAATGGATAAGCTTTAAAAATTGGCCAACCAAAAAGTTGCCTAAATTGGGTGTCTTTTGAGTGCAAGAGAAAGGAAAGAAACTCTTGTGTTAGATAAATATGAATATCAATTTTGACCATAACTTCCAGCAAGTTTCTCAAAAAGTCTTATTGGAGATAGTATTCCTCACATATAAACAAACAATCTTTCACTAAATTAACTTAAGTGAAGACTCAAGATCTTCCACTAAACTAACCAAGACTCACTCCCAATAATTCTTGAGTCCTCGTAACCCAATTAAAATCCTTATTTGGAAGTCCCAATAAGATAAGAATAAATATTAATGGTATGGAATGAGATCGCATTTCATCATCCATTTTCATGGAGCTTTCTCGCACCCATCATGTCCTCCTCTTTCCCTTTCCGGCCAAAGGCCACATCAAACCCTTCTTCTCTCTCGCCCAGCTCCTCTGCAACGCCGGTCTCCATGTCACCTTCCTCAACACCGACCACCACCACCGTCGCATCCACGACCTCAACCGCCTCGCCGCCCAACTTCCCACGCTTCACTTCGACTCTGTTTCTGACGGCCTCCCGCCGGATGAACCCCGCGATGTTCCCGATAGGAAGCTCTGTGAATCCATTCGTCAAGTCACCAGCTCCCTGTTTCGAGAGCTTCTGGTCTCCTACAATAATGGAACTTCTTCTGGCCGCCCGCCGATCACTTGTGTTATTACAGATGTCATGTTTCGGTTTCCGATTGATATAGCTGAAGAATTGGGTATCCCTGTTTTTACTTTCTCTACTTTCAGTGCCCGTTTCTTGTTCCTTATCTTCTGGATTCCCAAGCTCCTTGAAGATGGCCAGCTTCGATACCCAGGTAACTCGCATAACATTGGGTTTAATTTTTTTAATTGGATATTAAAATGGAAATTGGAGTTGAGACCCATTTCGTTTACTCTGTTTCCATCCGGCAATGCAGAGCAAGAACTCCATGGCGTTCCTGGGGCGGAAGGGCTTATAAGATGGAAAGATTTGCCGGGATTTTGGTCAGTCGAAGATGTAGCGGATTGGGATCCAATGAACTTCGTGAACCAGACCTTAGCCACGTCTCGATCCTCTGGTTTAATTCTCAACACATTCGACGAACTCGAAGCTCCATTTCTAACGAGTCTTTCCAAGATATACAAAAAAATTTACAGCCTTGGACCCATTAACTCTCTGTTGAAGAACATCCAGTCCCAACCCCAGTACAACCTTTGGAAAGAAGATCACAGTTGCATGGCGTGGCTCGACTCCCAGCCACGAAAATCCGTCGTGTTCGTCAGCTTCGGGAGCGTGGTGAAGTTAACAAACCGGCAGTTGGTGGAGTTTTGGAATGGATTGGTGAACAGTGGAAAGCCATTTCTGTTGGTGTTGAGATCAGATGTAATTGAGGCAGGGGAAGAAGTGGTGAGAGAAAACATGGAGAGGAAGGCAGAAGGGAGATGGATGATTGTGAGTTGGGCTCCACAAGAGGAGGTCTTGGCCCACGACGCCGTTGGTGGGTTCTTGACGCATTCTGGGTGGAACTCCACCTTGGAGAGCTTAGCTGCTGGTGTTCCTATGATCTCTTGGCCCCAAATCGGAGACCAAACAAGTAACTCTACATGGGTCTCTAAGGTCTGGAGAATTGGGCTTCAATTGGAGGATGGATTCGACAGCTCCACCATCGAGACCATGGTTCGGTCTGTAATGGATCAGACAATGGAGAAGACAGTTGCAGAGTTAGCTGAACGAGCCAAGAACAGAGCAAGTAAAAATGGGACGTCTTATAGAAATTTTCAAACTTTAATTCAGGACATCACAAACATAATTGAAACACACATCTAAGTAATAAACTCAGTTTCAGATTTATGAAAATTTCGAACTTTTACATATTTATTCAAGTCCATTCATTACATATCAACCAAACGCCACCACCCACCGGTGATCAGCTCGATTCTATCTCTTCACCCGGAGATTTCAACCGATTTTACCGCCGGCTTCTTCTCCGGCACCTTCGGAACGGTGACAGTCAGAACCCCATTCTCCATCGCCGCCTTGACCTCCTCCACTTTAGCATTCTGCGGCAATCTGAATCTCCTCAGGAACTTCCCTTTGCCACTTTCAACGCATCGTTCTTCTCCTCCTTTTCAACGCCCCTCTCGCCGCTGATCTGAAGCACGCCGCCGTCCTCCACCTCCACTTTGACTTCCTCCTTCTTCAGCCCCGGCAGATCGGCCTTGAAAATGTGGGCACCTAGCCCGAGGTTTCGTTATTGCTTTTATATGATTTTACTCAGTTAATCGAATATTTTACCATTTGAAACGATTACCAATTTTTTGAGTGGCCATTTTTTAGATTTTTCTCTCGTTCAGTCAACCATTTCCTCTCACCAATGGTCAAAAAGACAACAATGGTATCAAAATCTAGCTTAATCCACCTGTGATATATTATTGTAGAGAAGTACTTTATCAAAAGTCAAGTTGAATAACTCAAGGTCGACCTAACAACACATAGTTCTCTCTCAAGTTCAAGTAGAAGAAAATACAAAGCGTGAAAATACACACATCGTGGGGTCCATCTCGAGCAGGCTCGCTCACTCCTCCACGGGTGCATGGTTTACCGGCAATCAAAGGCGTGAAACAAGCTGTGCGACGGAGAGGCGCACCCCCTTTCCGACATCCTATTGCGGCGATGGAAAAGTGAGGCGGCGGAGGTCGAATGTGGGAAGAAGATGCGAGTGCCACGCACGGACCGAGGCGAAGAATTCATCTCAGCAAGCTTGGCATGCAGCGGCAACTAACGGCGCCTTTTTGGCAGTGGAACGAAGTGGCCGAGGCAGAAGGTGGAGTACCTCGTCATCGAGTCGGGAGAAGGAGGAGCGCAGCATCGGGAACCGTCACTACCGCCAGCAGCTGCACCCCCTGAACCAGTGGAGTTTGCAACACCCCGGACTGCAGATTCAACGATGGATGCCGATCGTGATGATGATCTGGTGGCCAAGTACCAAAGGATGGAAGACTAAGTGGGAGGAGGTGAACCACTTGGACTGGCGCCGTGCGAACTCGAACGAGAGGTGGCCGAACTGCATACCATCAGCGCAGATAAACCAAACAGGAGTGCAGCATTGGGAACCGTCATTGCTGCCAGCAGCTGCACTCCCTGAACCAGTGGAGTTTGTAACACCATAGACTGCAGATTCAACAATGGATGCCGATCACGATGATGATCTAGTGGCCAGGTACCGGAGGATGGAAAACCTAGTGGGAGGAGGTGAATCACCTGGACTGGCGACGTGCGAACTCGAACAAGAGGTGGTCGAATTGCATGCCATCAACGTAGATTAACCGAACAGGAGCGTAGCATCGGGAACCGTCACCGCCGTCAGCAGTTGCACCCCCTGAACCAGTGGAGTTTGCAACACCACGGACTACGGATTCAACGATGGATGCCGATCACGATGATGATTTGGTGGCCAGGTACCGGAGGATGGAAGACCAAGAGGAGGTGAACCCACCTGGACTGGCGGCGCGCAAACTCAAACAAGAGGTGACCAAACTGCATGCCATCAGCGCAGATGAACTGAACCTTCACCGAAGCAGAAAGGAACCCGTGCTGGTGGACATGCCGAAGGTGTATTTGATCGAAGGGGAAGAAGTAAATCAAAGGGCCCAAACAATGGGCGATCAAAATCAAGGAACCGAGGAAAATCTCCAAACAAACCAAACGTATTTGATCGAAGTGGTGCATCTTTTCATACGTCTCTAAATAAAGAGTTGCTTCAAAATTTCAAGTCTGGAAGTTTCGAGTGTTGGGTTTTATGTCCTAAAACTCATAGTTTGTAAACAAAAATATATTCTATTTTCAATAAAGTTATTATTGTTGTTTATTCAGTAAAGATTGTTATTGAATAAAGTGAACTTTATGATCATTAATCTAAATCCAATAAATTAAGAACATTCTGGCTATAGTATGATTACTTGAACTATATGTAGAGGCATAAGAGTGGATCAAGTTCAAGTATATAGTCAAAATGATCTATAGTATAAGGATAAGACTGAGTACCTTATTCTGGGAACACTATGGATGCGGCCCATTTTTGTATATGATATAAACAATGTGATCACTAAATTGTACATGTGAGTGGGGGCGTCCTATGCAATGAGTATTGCATAAGATCGGACCATGAAGAAAATCACTCTCACTTTATAATGTCGTTTACTGTTGAGACTGATTTTCTTTTCATTCGATGACCTAGGTAACTCAATCTTAATCTTGAGCTAACCATGAACTCCTGTTTATTCGAAATTATCCTTAGATTTGCATGGGTGAGAGTGGCTCAAGTTCGCCGACTTAATAGGCCTCCCATTCCAGGGGTAAGACTGGGTGAATAGCTGGGGACATGGTGTGCAAGATGAAATTCGCTTTTACCCACTTTTAGGGATAGAAGAGAGGTAGTCCCTTAAGTACTGACTCCAGATCTTGAACAAGGGGCCCCAACCACTCATTGGCTTGAGAAGGATTCGGTTCACTGGTTGGACCACAAACCAATTGTTCATAAGAGGATCAATGGGACATAAGGAACAAGAAGTAACTTCAGGGGTAAAACGGCTAATTGACCAAGCTCTAGTTACGAACAACCTGTGAAGGATCGACTTACTAATCATGGTTATATCAAATGGACAGAAATATATCTATAGTGAGGGGAGTGCAACTACTAGGCTATAGTGAAGTGTCCTAGTAGTTAACGAGTTTTAATGATTAACAAGGTTAATGAGTTTAACCGGTTAATCTTGGATCGTTGGAGCCCATGATCTATAGGTCCATTAGGTCCCTCTACTAGCTCATATCGAACTAAACATTAGAACAGTGTGACGAGTGAGTTCGAAGTGTTCGAATTCAAATTAGGGAATATGCGCTACATATATACAATATATTTAACAGCATTTTTGTTTTATTTATGAATTAAACAAAAAGAGACAATTTGAGATATTTAAATAAAATTTAAATATTTTAATCAAATATGTGTTAGAATTGATTGCGAACTTTTGAGTTAATATTAAATATTAATTAAATAGTTTAATTAATCATTTAATATTACTCTAATTTTAAATTAATTATTCAAATTAATTGTTGAATTAAAATGAAGAAAGTCAAAAAGTTGACTTCATTTAAGGAAAAAATCCATGTCAGTGGAATTTTGACACCGGTTTAACCAAACTTGCATGCTTGCCAAATAAACCCCACCAGTTTGAGTGGAATTTTGAGTGTCAAAATTTGGTGATCTCAAATTTGCATGAACATGCAAACATGACTCTATAAATAGAGTGATCATGGTACATGGGAGGGCTTCTTGGGAAAAACCTTGAGAAAAACCTGTCACAAATACTCTCTTCATATATACAAAATCCCTCCCAAGTTTAGTCACTCACCGGATTCCACAATCTTGTTCTAAGGCTAGAGGATAGTGGAGAAAACACTAGTGGTGGTTCGAAATCGGTTCGTAAAGAAAAAGAAATTTGAACTACAAAAGGTTAGTATTCAAACTCATTAAGTTTTAATACTTATGAACATGCTAGTTATTTACTATCATTGATGTTCTAAAAGTGCCTAAGATCCAAATTGCTTCCGCATGTGTTATATTAACACCATCATCGAGAAGGTGTATCTTGCGAACAATAAAGATTTGAAGATCGAACAGCGTGGACAGCCTGATTGAATCTTGAATTTTGAATTCAAGTGCATCTTTTCATTCGTCTCCAAATAAAGAGTTGCTTCGAAATTTCAAGTCTGGAAGTTTCGAGAAGGTGTATCTTGCCAACAACAAAGATTTGAAGATCGAAGAAAAGGAGATGTCCGCATAAAAACTCCGACAGGAAATCAATGGACATTAAAGAATGTCAGATATATTCCTAGTCTCAAGAAGAACTTGATCTCTATTGATCAGTTGGATAGCACAGGTTATGCAACAAAGTTTGGTAAGAGTTCGTGGAAGATTGTGAAGGGTGCTATGGTGGTAGCACGTGGCACAAAATCTGGAATTTTATACACCACTGCAGGGTGTATGAACAGAGCTGCTGTTGCTAAGAGTGCTTCAAATTCAAGTATATGACACAATAGACTTGGACATATGAGCGTTAAAGGAATGAAGATGTTGGTTGCGGAAGGAGTTTTGGAAGGTCTGAAATTTGTTGATATGAGTCCTTGTGAGAACTGCGTTATGAGCAAACAGAAACGAGTTAGCTTTACAAAATCTACCAGAGAATTGAAGAAAAGTACCGAGATAACTAAGCAAGTGGGAGTTGAGGTTGAGTTGCAGAACAATTCACAGAGTGATGTAGCAGATACTCAAGAAACTCCTGAGACTATTGTTGAGGAACCAGAGGTGAAGCAAGTGGGAGTTGAGGTTGAGTTCTTGAAAGATTCACCTAGTGATGTTGTAGTTGATACTCAAGAAACTCCTAAGATTGTTGCTGAAGAATCAGAAGAGGCGCAAGTGACACTTGAGCAGGTGTTGAAAAGATCATCTAGAGCCATCAGAGTACCAGATAGGTAAGTACCTTCTTTACACTATCGATTGGTGACTGATGAAGGGGAATGAAAGCCCCTTGATGAGGTCCTACAGTTGGAGGATACAACCAAGTGGGAGCAAGCTACGGATGATGGGATGTCTAGGCTTCATAAATGCGTTGCTGTTTCATCTACTGAGGCTGAGTACGTGGCATTGGCTGAAGCTGTGTACGTGGCAATGGTTGATGCTGGAAATGAGATGATATGGATGACAAGCTATCCAGAAGAATTAGGCAAGAAGCAACGCGAGAAGATTCTTCAGGTAGATAGTTAGAGTGTCATACAGTTGGCGAGAAACCCGATCTATCATTCAAAGACAAAACACAGAAGGCGATACCATTTCACTCGGAGGTTAGTGGAAGATGGTGATGTGTTTGGAGAAGATAGAGGGTGCAAAGAATCTAACAAACATTTTGTGTTGATGTTGAAACATTAACGTTGATAATGAAATTTTTGTTTGACTGGATCTGGATCAATCTCCAATGGGTAGATTGTTGGGTTGACTGGATCAATCTCCAAGTGGAGAGGGTTGACTGGATCAATCTCCTCGTGGGAGATTATTGAGATGGAGTCAAATGTCTAGCTAGAGATATATTTAGAAGATATTTAGTAAAGATCTGGAAGATATATTTGGGAAGTGATGTAATAGGGATATATATGGTAGATATTTGGTAAAAATTGGAGAGAAATATATTTATTAGATTATATACGGTCGGTTTAAATCTTTGGAAACTATATTTAATAAATTAAAACCATATATAACCATTAGACAGTGCTCTCAAAATGTTTTTTTTTTCTTCATTTTCTGTATTCTTATCTTGTTGTACATGCCTGAAGTCATAAAATCATTAGCCAATACTCCTCTTTGTATTTTCTCGTATTCATAGTGTGTGCGTTGTTGAGCAATTCTAACAATTGGTATTAGCGCTAACAACTGGTACCGATCTTTGTTATATTCAATGTATCACACAATTTAACAAATTCAAAGTGTTCTAGAGATAATGATAAGCTTTAAAAATTGGCCATCCAAAAAGTTGCCTAAATTGGGTGTCTTTTGGAATTTTGGAATATTTAGAGTGCAAGGGAAGGGAAAGAAACCCTTCTTAGAACTAACCAAAATCCTTCAAAACTACAGCTAATTGCACACACTTCGATAAGCCGAATGCAACTCCACAAAAGCCATTTTCTTTATAAGTCCCAATAAGTACTAATTGTATTGAATCATATCGCAGTTCATCATCCATTTCCATGGAGCTTTCTCCTACCCATCATCTCCTCCTTTTTCCCTTTCCGGCCAAAGGCCACATCAAACCCTTCTTCTCTCTCGCCCAGCTCCTCTGCAACGCCGGTGCCCGTGTCACCTTCCTCAACACCGACCACCACCACCGTCGCATCCACGACCTCGACCGCCTCGCCGCCCAACTTCCCACGCTTCACTTCGACTCTGTTTCTGACGGCCTCCCGCCGGATGAATCCCGCAATGTTTTCGATGGGAAGCTCTATGAATCCATTCGTCAAGTCACCAGCTCCCTGTTTCGAGAGCTTTTGGTCTCCTACAATAATGGAACTTCTTCTGGCCGCCCACCCATCACTTGTGTTATTACAGATTGCATGTTTCGTTTTCCGATTGATATAGCTGAAGAATTGGGTATCCCTGTTTTTACTTTCTCTACTTTCAGTGCCCGTTTCTTGTTCCTTTTCTTCTGGATTCCCAAGCTCCTTGAAGATGGCCAGCTTCGATACCCAGGTAACTCGCATAACATTGGGTTTAATTTTTTTAATTGGATATTAAAATGGAAATTGGAGTTGAGACCCATTTCGTTTACTCTGTTTCCATTCGGCGATGCAGAGCAAGAACTCCATGGCGTTCCTGGGGCGGAAGGGCTTATAAGATGCAAAGATTTGCCGGGATTTTTGTCAGACGAAGATGTAGCGCATTGGAAACCAATAAACTTCGTGAACCAGATCTTAGCCACGTCTCGATCCTCTGGTTTAATTCTCAACACATTCGACGAACTCGAAGCTCCATTTCTAACGAGTCTTTCCAAGATATACAAAAAAATTTACAGTCTTGGACCCATTAACTCTCTGTTGAAGAACTTCCAGTCCCAACCCCAGTACAACCTTTGGAAAGAAGATCACAGTTGCATGGCGTGGCTCGACTCCCAGCCACCAAAATCCGTCGTGTTCGTCAGCTTCGGGAGCGTGGTGAAGTTAACAAACCGGCAGTTGGTGGAGTTTTGGAATGGATTGGTGAACAGTGGAAAGCCATTTCTGTTGGTGTTGAGATCAGATGTAATTGAGGCAGGGGAAGAAGTGGTGAGAGAAAACATGGAGAGGAAGGCAGAAGGGAGATGGATGATTGTGAGTTGGGCTCCACAAGAGGAGGTCTTGGCCCACGACGCCGTTGGTGGGTTCTTGACGCATTCTGGGTGGAACTCCACCTTGGAGAGCTTAGCTGCTGGTGTTCCTATGATCTCTTGGACCCAAATCGGAGACCAAACAAGTAACTCTACATGGGTCTCTAAGGTCTGGAGAATTGGGCTTCAATTGGAGGATGGATTCGACAGCTTCACCATCGAGACCATGGTTCGGTCTGTAATGGATCAGACAATGGAGAAGACAGTTGCAGAGTTAGCTGAACGAGCCAAGAACAGAGCAAGTAAAAATGGGACGTCTTATAGAAATTTTCAAACTTTAATTCAGGACATCACAAACATAATTGAAACACACATCTAAGTAATAAACTCAGTTTCAGATTTATGAAAATTTCAAACTTTTACATATTTATTCAAGTCCATTCATTACATATCAACCAAACGCCACCACCCACCGGTGATCAGCTCGATTCTATCTCTTCACCCGGAGATTTCAACCGATTTTACCGCCGGCTTCTTCTCCGGCACCTTCGGAACGGTGACAGTCAGAACCCCATTCTCCATCGCCGCCTTGACCTCCTCCACTTTAGCATTCTGCGGCAGTCTGAATCTCCTCAGGAACTTCCCTTTGCCCCTTTCAACGCGATGCCATTTCTCGTTCTTCTCCTCCTTTTCAACGCCCCTCTCGCCGCTGATCTGAAGCACGCCGCCGTCCTCCACCTCCACTTTGACTTCCTCCTTCTTCAGCCCCGGCAGGTCGGCCTTGAAAATGTGGGCCTCTGGGGTCTCTTTCCAATCGACCTGCGTGTTGGCAAATGAGGAGGCTTCGCTGGCGGTGGTGGGTGCCCATATATCCGACAAGAAGGGGTCGAAGAGGCTCCTGGTGCCGAATACACTTGGAATCAAAGACATTTTGGGTTGGATTTGAATGACGAGTGGCTTATTAGATGAAATTTCTGTTGGTGTGGCGATGATCGGGAAATGGGGGTTTTATAAGGGGTGAGATTGTTGGAAAGAGGGATAGTGAAAGAGATAAGAATAGATGAATGCTGCGATACTTTATTATTGTCTACTGACTCAATGCTTAGAGGCTTACACAATTCCAGTATTTATACTTTATACACTGGACCAGAAATAGTAAATCATCGAAATCTAGAAAGAATTTAAATCTACTAACAATCTCCTAAAAATCTCATAGTTTGAATATTTGAATCATATCTCTACTACTCTGAATCATATCTTCATTTTGAATCATATCTCAACACTCCCCCTTGATTCAAAGTTGCAAATGCCAAGTAATCGTCTGAAGTAGCAAAACTTTTCTTTTGACAAAGCCTTGGTAAGTATGTCTGCTAGCTGTTCATCGGTGTTACAATATTCCAAGACAATTTCTTCGTCTGCAACAAGATCACGAATATAGTGATGTCGAAGTTCAATATGTTTTGTTCTACTGTGAAACGCTGGGTTCTTTGTCATAGAAATAGTTGCTTTATTATCACAAAATATCTTTGTTGCCCCTTTTTGCTCTTGTTGAAGGTCAGCTAACATTCTTCTTAGCCAAATGGCTTGACACGCTGCTGAAGTTGCTGCAACATATTCTGCTTCTGATGTTGACAACGCCACTGTTGCTTGTTTCTTTGAGCTCCAAGTGATCGCTCCTGACCCTAAAGTGAAAACATTGGCTGAAATGCTTCGTCTATCATCTAATGATCCTGCCCAATCACTATCAGTGAATCCATATAGTTTGAAATTAGAGGATTTAGAATACCAAATTCCATACTCCATAGTTCCGGCAATGTAACGTAAGACTCTTTTTGCTGCTCCATAATGAACCTTTGAAGGATGTTGCATAAACTTAGAAATAATACCAACAGGAAATGCAATGTCGGGTCGTGTGTGAGTTAAGTAAATCAGTCCGCCAACCAAGCTTCTGAACCTTCTAGCATCTGTCATTTCTGCTCCATCATCATGTTGTAATTTCTCATTAATATTCATAGGTGTAGCTGCAGGCTTACAATTAAGCATACCAAATTTACTCATAATATCTTTGGCATATTTTCTTTGTGAAATAAAAATTCCATCTTCAACTTGATATACTTCAAGACCAAGAAAATAGTGCAATAGACCCATATCTGACATCTCAAATTCACTCATCATTTGAGACTTAAATTTATCCAAAAGAGAGTTAGAAGAGCTAGTGTAAATAATATCGTCAACATAGAGGCAAATAATGATGAAATCACTTTTACCTTCCTTCTTCACATATAAAGTAGGCTCATTCTCACTTCTCATGTATCCTTTCTTTTGAAAATACCCATCAATCTTGCTGTACCAAGCTCGAGGGGCCTGCTTTAATCCGTATAGTGCCTTTCTCAACTTGTATACCTTTGTTTCTTTGTCCTTCTTTATGAATCCTTCTGGTTGTGCTACATAAACCTCTTCTTGTAAATCTCCGTTAAGAAATGCTGACTTAACATCAAACTGATAAACTGGCCACCGCAATTCTGCTGCTAATGCTAGAATAGTTCTTACAGTTTCAAAACGAGCTACTGGAGAAAAAGTTTCTTCAAAATCTATACCTTGTTGTTGTGCATACCCTTTTGCTACAAGACGGGCCTTATGCTTTTGTATGCTTCCATCTGGTGCAAATTTTGTCTTGAACACCCATTTCAAATTGATTGCATTTTTTTCGTTTGGTAAGTCAACCATCTCCCATGTTCCATTTTTCTCAATGGACTGCATCTCTTCTACCATGGCTTTCTTCCACTCTTCTCTTTCAGCTGCTTCGTCATAACACATAGGATCTGAAACAGTAAGAGCAAATTGACATGATGCATATATGTCAGTTAAAGATTTATACTTCTTTGGAGGTGTCTCATCTGAAAGTTCTTCAAGAGAAGAATCGCTGTTTAGTGATGCTGAAGATGATGAATTTGACACATTTTGTGTTGCAGTGGAGACATTAGGAGATGCACTGGAGTTGACCCTTGTTTCTTCATTTGGGGAAACTTCAACTGTAATCTTTTGCTGCTCCTGTTCTTTACTCCAATCCCAACTCACATTTTCATTAAATATTACATCCCTTCTAACTAAAATCTTTTCACTGATGGGGTTGTATAATTTATATGCCTTTGATTGAGTACAATAGCCAATGAAAATGCATTTTTCAGATTTTTCATCAAGCTTTTGACGAACTTGAGGACGTTTCAAAGCATAAGCAACACAACCAAAGATTCGTAAATGACTTACAGATGGTTTCCTTCTATGCCATGCTTCATAGGGAGTTCGATTCATAACCGCCTTTGTTGGTGAGATGTTTAATAGATAAACAGATGTTGCTACGGCTTCTGCCCAAAATTGGTCTGGAAGTCTCCTTGCTTGTAACATACTTCTTGCCATCTCCACAATAGTTCGATTTTTCCGTTCAGCGATTCCATTTTGTTCTGGAGTGTAGGGAGCTGTTAATTCCCTTTGGATGCCCTCTTCTTCACAAAACAGATTGAACTCTTTAGATATGAACTCGCCACCTCTGTCTGTTCGAAGAACTTTAATGTGACGGCCACTTTGGTTCTCTACCATAGCTTTAAACATCTGGAACTTCTGAAAAGTTTCTGACTTATGTTGTAGGAAGTAGACCCAGCTCATGCGACTATAATCATCAATGAATAGTAAAAAATATATACTCCCACCCAAGGAATTCGTTTGCATTGGCCCACATAAATCAGCATGAATTAGTTCTAGACAGTGTGAAGCTCTTCTAGCTTTTCCAACAGGAAAGGACTTCCTAGTCTGCTTGCCATAAATGCATCCTTCACATAAATTAGTTGAGTCAATTCTTGGTAATCCGAAAACCATACCTTTATTCCTGAGTATTTTCAGGCCGTTCATATGAAGATGTCCATATCTGAGATGCCATAATGTTGAGTCATCTTTCGTGCTAGCAGCAAGAGCAAAATCCTCCATGTTAGAAATATCAAGTGGAAACATCTTATTTGAAGTCATGGCAATTTGAACTTTATGACCTGATTTTTTATGTGTAATGACACATGTGTTGTCATCAAATAGAACTGAATGTCCTCTAGTCATCAATTGTCCAACACTCAATAAGTTATACCCTAAATCAGGTACAAATTGAACATTGTCTAATTGTTTTATCTTACCATGACCGGTTTCGACTTTCACCGTACCTTTTCCCTCAACTTGCATCTCTTTTGTGTTTCCAAGTTGCACCTTAATTTTTTGTGTCTCATCCAGCTCTTTGAATAAGGATTTGGTGCCTGTCATATGGTTCGAGCATCCGCTATCAACAAACCATAAGTCACCTTTTCTTGGATTAGTATCCATGCACGCCATAAGCAGCTTTTCTTCTTCTTCTTCATTCTCTGCTGCAAAATTCATTTGTTGATTTTTATACCAACAATTAGATTTTGTGTGCCCATACCTTTTGCAATAGTAACATTGTATGACATTCTTTTGTTCATTGAATTGTCTTTGTCCATCACTTCTCCATCTACCCCTGTTATCACGACCACCATGGAAGCTGCGAAATCCTCCTCTTCCACGACTTCTACCTGCTAAATGACTATTTTCTCTTTCGTTGTTGGTTGTCTCCTTCACTTGTAGTGCCTTTTCTTCGTTCCTTTCTGATGCTCTGTTGATTCTTGCCTCATGAGCCTGAAGCGAGCCCATCAGTTCATCAACGGAGAGTATGGATAGATCCTTAGCTTCTTCTATGGCAGCCACCACATGGTCAAACTTTGGAGTTAAGCTTCTCAACACCTTTGCAACAATTGTTTCGTCTGAAATTTTCTCTCCATAGGTGCGCATCTGACTGACTATTGCCATTGTTCTGGACAAAAAGTCAGCAATTGATTCGCCATTCGTCATGAGCAGAGTTTCAAAATCACGTCTTAGAGACTGCAATTTCACTATTATGACTTTTGAATCTCCCTGAAACTCTTTCTGCAGAATTGACCATGCTTGCTTTGATGTGGTTGCTGCTGCAATTCGTGAAAATATAGTCTCATGAACTGCTTGCTGAATAATGAATAAAGCCTTGGCATCGTTTTTCTTGGTTTCTCTTAGTCTCTCCTTTTCTTCTATTGTGGGTTCTAAAAGATCAACAAACCCGTGCTCCACCAAGTCCCATAGCTCCTGCGATCTGAGCAAGGTCTTCATCTTGATGCTCCACCACTCATATTTCTCACCATTAAAGATTGGTAACAACGGTGCAGAAGAAGAAAAACCAGCTACTGCCATTTTGTTTTGTGAAAGAAAATAATCACTCGCCCTCGTGTCGAACGAACCTGGCTCTGATACCAAAATTGTTGGAAAGAGGGATAGTGAAAGAGATAAGAATAGATGAATGCTGCGATACTTTATTATTGTCTACTGACTCAATGCTTAGAGGCTTACACAATTCCAGTATTTATACTTTATACACTGGACCAGAAATAGTAAATCATCGAAATCTAGAAAGAATTTAAATCTACTAACAATCTCCTAAAAATCTCATAGTTTGAATATTTGAATCATATCTCTACTACTCTGAATCATATCTTCATTTTGAATCATATCTCAACAGAGATTGGTAATAAGGAGTTTCGGGGATGTTCTTCGGAGTTCTTTAATGGGTAATTGCTGGCAGTGTTCTTCATCCTTCCACTGCCTTCTCCTACCTTCTTCCCCTGCATGGCCATGGCTTCGAACCCAGCATCATCGAGGAGCTTCTCGCGACTTCCTTCGCAATGGAGGCAGCCCAGCTGCTTGGAGTTTGGGCTGTCCGCACCAGCCCAGCCCGTTAACCTTTTGCATATTGGACCTAAATGATCGAGCTTATATGGAAACCTCCTCTAAAAACATGTCAATATCTCAAGATTTTTATATGGACCTAATTTTTCTATGAGCTTTGAGTCGAGACATCTAGGAATTTAAAACCAGAACGCCCAAACCAATGATGTTTTCTATTACATGGAAGGAGATATAGAAGTCATGAGTTCGATTCATAGGTTGTCAAACCTACGTCGACCTCTCATTCACGAACACCTCAGAATCCTAACATAGACCCTGAGGATGTTTCAAATGAGGCTAATATAAATAGAGGAACCAACACCATCCAAGATATGCAATTCTACTGTGTTCAACTCGACGCCACTTCGGCCAACTATGAACTTAAGTATTGGAGCGTGTTAGGCATAGCACCACACAAATAAGATTAGTGTGATTTAAAGAGCCAGAAAGAAGTGAGCGTGTGAATAAAAATGTAACAGCCCAGCCCAGAAAGACGATTTCCCTTTCGAGTTTCCCTTAAGGTTTTAAAACGCGTCTACTAAGAAAAGTTTTCACAACCTTTTAAGAAATGTTTCTGTTCCCCTCTCCAATCGATGTGAGATCTCACAATTCACCTTATTGGGGGCCTAACGTCTTTGTTGGCATACCAACTTGATGACTGACTCTAATACTATTTGTAACCGTCCAAACTAGTGGACATCGTCCTTTTTAGGCTTCCCCTTCTGAGCTTTCTCTAAATATTTTTAAAGCGTTTTTGTTTGTTAGGAAGAAGTTTCTACACTCTTATAAGGAATAATTCGTTCCTATCTTCAACCAACGTAGAATATCACAAAAGCGGAAGAAAGTTAGAACCAAACAAACTCTGCACAACAAAACAAAAGATTCCCCATCAATGTTTGGGCGGACAAGCTAATGACTTAAAGTTAACTTTTAGCTAATCACAACGTTAAACTGCTGCTAATTAAACGTCGCCAGTTTAGCTGAGCCCTGTCTCTCATCTCCATTGTTATATATATATAAACACACACACTAAGCAGCCAAATCCCATTTCTCTCTATCTCTCTCAGGTTGAGAACATTGAGAAATGGAATCCATGCCCATGTCTCCTCCAGCCATGGATGGCAGAGACACTCCAATGATGCAGATGAGCTTCTACTGGGGCAAAGATGCAGTGGTTCTCTTTTCAGAGTGGCCTAAACAGAGTGTTGGCATGTACATACTGGCCTTCTTCTTCATCTTCCTGCTGGCCTTCGCCATCGAGTTCTTGAGCCACACGCAGCCAACCAAGCTTCCCAAGAGCCCCGTTGGCAGCGCCTCCATTCAGGCCCTCGTCTATGCTTTCAGGACAGGGTTGGCTTATCTGGTCATGTTGGCTGTTATGTCCTTCAACGTTGGGATGTTTATAGCGGCTGTGGCAGGGCATAGTCTTGGATATTTTGTTGTCAAACTTCGTGCTCTTACTGCTGGAAAGAGGAGTGATTGTAATGAAGTTTGAGTGATTGTAGTGTTCTTGAAATGCTTGTTTTCATTCATTTCCTTTATGATGATTGTATAATCAATCAATATGTGAAATGAAACTTTGGTTAATACTAAGTTGGTTGATATTAATCTGAAAATGAACAACTTTTTCACGTTGGCGTAGAGCACCACTTGATTGGGAAAAGGTTAAGGCATCTACCTAGCATTGTTCATTTTGGATGAGATCGCAAAAGTTCAAAAGCCCAAGTCTACAGCGACAACACCAACAAAAAGATACCAAAAATTAGAAAAGATAAATTATTTGAGTGCCAAAGTCTAAGCGATCCACCCCTAGCAGATATTATCCTCTTTGGGCTTTCCTTTTCGGGTTTCCCTTCAAGACTTTAAAATGAGTCTCCTAAGGGAAGGTTTCCACATCCTTATAAATGATGGTTTGTTCTCCTTCTCAACCAATGTGGGACATCACAGGTTTTCACTCCTTTAACCGACGTAGGATCTCATAATCCACCCCCCTCCAAGGTCTAATGTCCTCGTTGGCACTCGTTCCCCTCTCCAATCGATGGATGCTGGCACCCGTTCCCTTCTCTAATCAATGTGGGATCTCACAATCCACCCCTTCAAGGTCCAACGTCCTTGCTGGTTGTCTCTGATATCATTTGTAACAGCCCAAGTCCACGCTAGTAAGAGATTTCCACATCCTTACAAAGAATGGTTTATTCTCTTTTCCACTTTTTTTTGGGTGTTTAGGATGGTGTTTAGAACTCATAAATTGAATCCTTTCCAAGTTGAAATGCATAGGTTTGAACAGCTAAGTATGATATGGGACATTATTCCTTGTAAGTTGGAGATTATGAACACAGAAAGGTATGAATGACCCACAACTCAAACACGAGATGATGCAATATTTGTGGAGGTTTTATAAATGTTTATTTTACATTTAAAAAATATAATCAATATTTTAAAATAATGATCTTAAATAAATTATATTACCGATTTGCAATATTCACAATTGCTTTTGTGGAAGTTAGTTGAACAACTAGTTGAATAGGATGAGCATATGGCATCATATAACCATCAATACAAGTTTGGAGTAGTTGAGGTTTGTTCATAAATTTTAAGACCTTACGTTTTTTTTTTCTTTCTTTTTCAAAATTCGATCCAATTATGATGCATATTTAAAATTAACTTCATTTCAAAATGTTTTAACTACGATCAACATAATCTTGACATAACAGCTCACATGGCATTGCGATGCATGTGATGATCGTCATAGCAACCTAACAAGACTCGGTCTCGCGTTAAATGGAACCACAAATCATTCATCTACTTAATTACATCAAACCCATAAATATTCTTGCCTTCTATCTATGATATTACTGATCCATTGGGATGGGTAAACCTACCACTTTACTTTCACTTAGACTCGGCCCAAACCAGTGAGAGAATCCTTCTGCTGGGCTCCATCCCCCCAAGAAGACATTTATTCGAATTCGGTTATAATTGGTGTAATGTCGGGGTATGTGTGGGTTGTTGGATGATGAAAATTCCACATCGACTAATTTAGAGAATGATTATGGGTTTATAAGTGAGGAATACTAACTCCATTGGTACGAGGTTTTTTGAGGAAGTCTAAAGCAAACAATATCATACTATTGTAGAGAGTATATTCGTGTAACGTGAGTGAGAAATATGTGACCATGTGGGGCAAGATTTGGTGAAGGGATATAGAAGCATGAATGGGTCATAGTTGAAGTGGAGAAGGAATCAACATCAAAGACAGGCGCGAGGAGGCGAGGAGGGCAGGAGAATCGTGATGAAAGCGACTTGGTTCACCGCAAAGTGGGAGTGGAGTGGTGCTTGTGTGGCGTTGTGTGAGGCGCCCCGTCCCGACATGCCCGCAAGCACGCACGCACGCACATAACAAACCCTAAACGTGGCACGCGAAGAGCGGCAGTGGGCGCGCGCCGTGTCCTTTCCCTTGTAATTTAAGTATAATGTTAAAACATAATTGATAAAGGAATTTGTATTCATTTTGAATACATTATTAATATTAGGAAGATATTTTTCTTTCCATAAATAAAAATAAAAATAAAAATAAATCAATAAAAAGCAAAAAGGGTGTAGTGTCGATCAAAACTTCACATGGCCACCACTTGCTTTTCATAGAAACATAATAATTAGGCATCTAATAACCCTAAAAAATTCCTATTTCTTCAACTTTTTTTTTTTCAAAAATCCCATTATTCTTAATTATTTTGTTTTTTTATTTATATATTTCAAAATTCATTTCCAATTTCAAATTTACGAGATTATTTTGATAAAATGTATTTTAATATCATTTTTGGTCGAAAATAAAAAAGTTAAAAAGGAACACAAATCTTCTCGGGGCAAGAAAAAGGCAATTTATTCCTCTCCCTTCCAGACGAAATCAAAGAATTCGGCCTCCATTTTTATTTATTTTCTTTTATAATTAAAAACATTAAAATTCATAGCTTTTCTTTTCTTTTTTTCTAACGAAGAATAATTTAAATATTAATTTTAGGCGTTGATTTTTAAAGAAAATACTACTTCCAACTCACTCAAAAATTAATAATAAAAATTATTAATTTAGTCAAATCAAACTTTCATTAGTCAAAGATTAATCTCTAATCAACTAATTTCTATTGTTTATCGGAAGTCTTTGTAAATGTTTAAATTTTTTAGAAAATTAATTAATATATATTTAAATTTTATTCCAAATAAACCTAAATTTTTTACTTAAACACAAAATTAAAATTTTAAATTCAATTTATTTCCAAATAGAAAACCAATAATAATCATTATTAACAAATTATGCGATGATTTTTTCAGTTTATTAGACTTTCGGTAACCATTTTTAATTTAATCATTTTAAAACATTATATTAAGATGAATATCCATGGTAACATGATTGAGAATATATAAAATTAAAAAAAAAATGATTAAATTATATTCATAAATGATAGCCCTATCTGCTTTTTAAACTTGTAGATTTGAATTACAATTATAGGTCTCTTGTGAGGATTCCATTTTCAGTTTTGTATTTTTTTTCAAAAAAGAAAAAGAAAAAGAAAAAGAGAAATAAAAATTAGTTAATATATTATTTAATTAGTGCAAGGGCCCCACTGGACATATTAGAATCCTAAACAAAGTTCCTAATCTGCCCCTTCCACAAAATTAACAAAACCAACCCATCCTTAATTAACCCCCTTCTTCTCTTTTGCAGAGTTAACCAACATAATCAAAACAACAATAAAAACCCAACTTAAACACATTTTTATTTCTTCTAATCTTACTCCTAATCCCAATTAACCAAAAACCCCTTTAAATTTGCCTTTCCTTTCCTGTCTTACCCTTTTCCTATTAAACAAAATACTCTAATTAATCTAACACAGCGGTTAGTGATTCTAATTAGCCCCCCTTTTATTCTAATCCCGGTGTTGTTGTTGCTGTTGTTGCTTCAGTAAGTCCACTCCTGTGGAAGCCGGATGTCATGGTTTACTTCCGGCGCCGGCGTCTCATTCCGAAGCCTTGCAGTGACATCTGAGATCAAGGAGAATGAACACACTAAGATCAGTAAAAATGGTGAAAATAAAATGGGGTTTGAAGGAATGAGGGTTTTCAGAGATGACCCTTTTTCTTACCGTTGTTCTTAACTGCGTTGGAAACTGGAGGGGGACGGGATTGAAGCTGTTGGGGCTGGACACGCTGCACGTACATGTCGTCTAAGTTGAGATTCAGGGCTTGCATCACTCTAGCAGGAACAAGAACAGTCGAGCATGCTGTGGAGGGAAATAATCTGATGTTAAAATGGGGAAAAAGAACTCGGTGAATCTGGGATTCAATGGGGAAGTAAGTTGTTACAGACCTGGCTTCTTGCGATTTTCGGAGACGGTGCCATTTTGTTGTCGTGGCAAAAACACCCCTGTACCGGCGCATTCTCTCTTCCCGCCGGGAGCACCGAGAAACACCGCCCTCATGCCGGAGACTTTCGGCGGGGGGTTCATAGAGTGTTTCCGTGGAGGAGGAGCCCAAGTCGTTTGGATCGATAAGCCAGTTGTAGAGCGACAGTTTCTGCCATTGAAGAACTCGGTATTTCTTCCCTTGTTCTGCGGCACTTGGGGCTGATATTGACCAGCAGAGCACTTTGTCTGTCCCATACGAGCCACCGTGTTTATTTGCTGAATAATCTGTTGTCGTCTCAGATTCAGAAACTGTATAAAGACAAAATCCCATAAGAGACAAAGCAGAGAGACGAATGAAACCTCCATGAAATCGAACGTTGTACTACTAGTACTTACTTCGGAAGCCTGCAGCTGTTGGTAAACTACGGCGTCGGCCTCGAGGTTTTTGAGCGGAACAGAGACTGGAACGGGCTTTCTAGGTGGAGCGAGAGGTCGACTAGTGTGGGTAAAACCGTATGATTCTTCATTCATGCGCATCTTCGAGACTTCACCGGCAGCGGCGTGGAGTAGATCCAAAGTGAGTTGAGTATGAGACGCTTGGAAATGGCCATTGGGACTTCCCCTGCTAGAGCCCTGTTTGTAGCCGCAACCACTTCCCACAGAGCACAGAGTAGACTGTGGTGAACCCGAAAACCCCCAACCCTGTCAAAAGAGAAAACCCACAAATCAGAAAGAGTCGCAAAAACAGGGGATGAGAAATTTAGAAACCAAATACATCATCCAACACATACATGAGAGTTGTCGAGTCCAAAACCATCTTCCAGAGTGGAACGCGCCATTTGATGTGTCAATCCAGCGATGTATTCCTCCTCGTCACTCTCTGTTTCGCTGGAACCAACCAGAGATTCAACCGGCGAACTAAGATCAGAAGTAACCCCAAAAGCCCCCAATCCAAGAGGAAACTCAAAAGGGTACAACCCAACCCCAGCTCTCCCATTCTTAACATCACTACCCTCATACTTCCCCTCAAGGAACAAGTCGTCGTCGTGAAGGAACTTAGGAGGAAGCCAAAACTCCCCATCGTCTAAACTATCAGCCATTTCAGAAAGCCCAAAAAAGACCCAAAAGAAATAAAGCTATCAAAACTCCACCAAAAAGAAAGAGAGAGCACTCTCAAAGCAGAGAGTATATTTGGGATTATGTTTTGCGGCTTGGTTAAGGTTTTAATAATAACAAGAAGAAGGAAGAAGAGAGAGTATGAATAGGGTTTGAAGGAAGTTGAGTGGCGCCCAGCCAAGCCAAAAGGGCCCCAGTCAAAACAGAGGAAATGGGGCGGAAGAGCTTAAAGGGCTCACAGTGGTGGGAGCCCCAAAAGAAGGAAAGTGAACTGGATGTGAATCAGAGAGAAGGAGGGCGACTGGGATGGGACCGTATATGAAGAGGAGAATATAACATAACAATAAGAAGGAGAGGAAAAAGCCAGAAAATACAGAGAGAAACAAAGAAGGAAGAAGAAGGGTCGGAAGGGAATTCCTCGGAATACGTTTTAAAAGCAGAGGAAGTGGAAAAGTTCATAAAAACAGAGGCTGAGGCCTCACGCGCGTCTGTATGGCGCGTGATGGATACTCGCTGGCGTTAGTGGGACGACGGTTTCCTTCGTGGCCGGGCAAGTTATGGTCCATTTAGAAGCCGTTTTGTGGGGCCCACTCTAGCAAATGGATGCCACTCGCTCCACCATGTGACTAGCTTCCTTATTACGGGTTTTTTGTTTTTTCTTTTTAAATATAAACAATAATAGTAAGAAAATAATTAATTGTTAAATTTTTTATTTTTTATTTTTTAAAAGAGCGAAACGGTGCGTTTAGTAGAAGAGAGTGGATATCCCCAACAAAACCGCATTTTAAGTCAGCGACTCCTAAATTAATAAGATAATTTAAACATATATTTAATTTTACTTTATATTACTTAATCCTCATCCATTATGTTCTTTCTACAAAATATTAATAATAACAAAAATTACTTAGTGATTAAGTAACATTTTAGTGGGTTTGTATCGTTAATGTGTTTGGTATTGACATTTGTTTTTTAATTTCGTTTACTTACCAATAATTAATGAAAAATCAAATCATATAAACTAAAATAATTAATTATTAAACAAAAGTTAATAAAGGGGTCGTCGAATGGGTGGGCAAACGACATAACATTTCAGGTATGTAGAGAATGACATTTTTGCCCCCATACAGCGTGCAAAATGTGTTTTTCATAACATTTCAGGTACGTATAGAATGACGTTCTTGCCTTCGTATACCGTGCAATATGTTTATGTCATAACGTTTTAAATACGAACCGAATGACATTTTTACCCCATATAGCATGCAATGCGTTTATGTCCTAGTGATAAGAACGTGATACAATTCAGTTAAAGCAAGCGTGTTTAATTATTTGACTTTTGAATTTTTTAGAAGAATTTATTGACAACTTTTAGTTTAAAAAGATTTTCAAAATATGGTAACCCGTTCCAAATAAATATTTTTAAAGAAAAAATATAATGATATATAGAATGCATAATTACCGAATTATTTTTAAATTAGAGAAATTTTGATAAAAAAAACAAACAAACAAAAAAATGAAAAACGGTTAAATTTTAATATAAAATTGTTGTTATATATTTAATTGTCACATTTTTCTCTAATTTAAATTAATTACCGTAGTAAAAAAGAACAAGGGAGGTAAAAGAGGGTAGCCAGCCACGTTGGCATATTAATTAGACAGGAAGGAATTTATGAATATCATGAATAAATGATGAATATTGCAGGACACGTGTAGTACTCAGCATTCCCTTGAAAAAATTCTGTACTAACTTAAATATTTTCCACTTTCCCAACTTTACCCTCGCCTCGGTCAAACCCACTACAGTTATTTATTTTCCACGTCATCACAAAAATAAATACTACACACATATTTAACCCAGAAAAATAACAAAAAAAAAAATAATAAAACGAAATCTTAAGGTGAGGGAAAACAGCCGGCGTGGGACGGCGGAATTTAATCGGCTCCGTCGTGGACACCAATACTAATCCATCAACTAAATTTGAATTATTAAGCTGACGTCCGAGAATTAAATTATTACAGCTATTATTAACATTTTTAAAATACAAAAAAGAAAAAAAAATGTAGATGACGTGGGAACCTGGGGTTAAAGGTCGCAGTCGTTTGAAATTGTTTCCCACCGCCATTTCGGCGCGTGAACTGAATGAAAAGGACGAAGTGGGTCCGACCGGTCGGCATGGTGCTCTCTGATTTTCTGCGTGTCTCTGTAGTCTGTCCCGGTCGACCCAGTGATTTCAAAAAGTAATTAAATCAATTACTAATTAATAAAAATCACAAAAAAAAAAATAAATAAAAATAAAAAGGTTTTGGATTTTCTTTTTCTTTTTTCTCATTTAACCGCACCGAAAGACATTTATGATTTTATTTATATTTTACCGCTTCAATTTTTATCTCTCTGCTAATATTATGTTAATTTAATTTATTAATATTAATAGAACTTAAAACAAAGTCAAAAGTCAACAACTTAGTTATATATTCTCCTTTGACATTCATTGTCAACCATTTTTAAGTTGTTTGTGTTGTGGATGACTTCGCCGCCGTCGTCGTCCATAAAACAGAGGATGCCGGCGGCCGACTTAGGGGAGACCAGAGCATGCAAATATATGTTATAAAAAAAAGAAAATTAATGTCACAGCCGCTTTGGTTCTGTCGTTTTTGGTAACTTAAATGATGAATAAATTAAGGAAAGACATTAATGAGCAGCATACCAACAACGTGCCCCCCATTTATTCTTGCACTCGGGATGGTGATGTGAGGCCATGATTATGGGTAGCATGTTTGAATGATAAGGGGGTGAGAAAAAATATTATATTATTTATAAAATCAAATAATTACTATAATCATGGGATGCCACCAAAATTTATATCTCTAATTTGTCCCCTAATTATCTTAAATTTATGTAATTTGTAATTATTGAGATTTAAAGGGGACAGCATGTTGTGTTGTGTGTTAATCCTACATCAAATTATGTTGTCAATGCTTTCTTTTTGATGCTTACGTTTGAAGCTGTCGCTCTATAAAAACACATAAAAGATTTAATGAAAATTATTTATTATTTTCCACGTCATATAATTAAAGCTGGGGGCTACAAAAACAACATAATTATGATTGTTAATAAATATATTGTTTTTTTTTTCAATTTAATTTAATTTGATTTCAAATTTTGTAAACCAGCTGTTAATTAAGTTTCGGAATTGCGGCCGTGAGTGGCGGAGGAGAGGCAGTGGTGTCCAGGTGGCACCGGTTTTTTTGTTTTCCACCGCCGGCACCATTGAAGAGAGAGAGAAAGAGGAGAGAGAGAAACCCTAAATTGGTGGTAGAGGTAATAATTTAGGGTTTTTGAGTGAGTCTTAAGATTGTCCAAGCTTAGCTAGATATAATAATTTCTTTTTCCCCCACTTTTTAGGGTTTCAAAAATAAAAATAAATAATTTTTAATTATATTTTCAATGTGCTAATTTTAATCCTATGCTTTCATTAAATATTAAAAATAGTATGACTATATAATATTTATTGTTATTATTGTTTAATCAATCAATTTGATAAAAATTAACTCTACAAAACTCTTAATTTAAGATTTATTTCAATTATATACTAAATTAAAATGGCACAGAATCCCAAGTTTATGAATAAAATTAATAGTTTATCCACGATTAATAAAATTAAAAGTTAATTTTTTTTATAATGTGTTCAATAAGCCCTTCATCTTTAAAATATTTATTTATTATTTAAAATTTTAAATTTATGTGTTTATTTAATTATTAAATTTACAAAAGTGTCTAAATAAATTTTTCCTACAATTTAATTTTGAGATTAACTCAATTATCTTTTAAAAATAAAGTTGAAATTTTAAAATTTTATTATAAAATAAAATTTTGTGTAAAATAGATTCTTCAAATTTAAAAAATGAAAATTTATATATTGTTATTAAATATATCAAAAATTCATGGACCCACCGAGGTAGAAATAAAAAAATTAAATCCATTTTTATTCGATAGATTTTCTAATTCGTAAATTAGTTTAACAATTTTATAAGATATGAGGATCGAATGATCGATCTTTAAAATAATTATAACAATCCACGCTCACCAACAGTAGAAATTATATGTTTTGACCCATTACGTATCGTAATCAGTCTCACAATTTTAAAACATGTTTGTTAGTAGGAGGTTTCCACACTCTTATAACGAATGTTTCGTTTCCCTCTCCAACTAATGTGAGATAACATAATCCACCTCCCTCAGGGCCCAATATCTTCACCAGCATACGGCACAGTATCTAACTCTAATATCACTTATTATAACTCAAACTCACTGCTATTAATATATTATCTATTGAAGTGTACTTAAATGGAGAATTGGTCTGAAAAGCTGTCGTGAATATTAAATAAATAGATAAATAAAAAGAAGAGAGAGAGAGAGATTGGGTTGGGTAGTTAAAAGCAGCTTCTATTCTCTTTATGTTGTTTTCAAGTTCACTTTATAATTGCAAGAAAATCTTTTTGTAGGGACCAAATGAATGGGATTTTGGTTCCCTATCCAATGATTTCATGTAATGTCAAAATATTCTCTCTTTTTTCCTTCTCCTTTTCCTTTATAACTTCTTAAAATCCACACCCTTTCACATGCTTCGGGATGCCCTCCCACGCCTAACTTTGTTCTTCGTTTCGATTAGGTCCAGTTCATTTTATTTTAATGTTTTTATACGTTACATTTGAGAAAAGAGATTTGAATCGCTAACTCGATACATAAAATGTAAATAATTGTTCGAAAGTATAGTCTTTTCAGCATGTTCGACCTAACTCACTTATGAACCTGTTTGAAATGACTGACTTAAACCAATTTAAATATCGAGTAGAAGATTAAAAGAGTGTGGAAATAAAGACATGGGTTATGGGATTGCCCTAAAGGTGTTCGACAAAAATCCCCAATCGAAAATTCCCTTGCCTCTCTTTCCCTCAGCATTCCCCAACCCTCGGCCTTTAATTTCCAAAGGACATTCATCTATCAACCATATAATTTCCCCCCTCTATTTCGCCCCTCTTTCAAATTGGAAACTAGGGAGTGTATCTTGCTCGTTGACGGAGTTTGCTCGACCGTGGAAGGAGGTGGTCGATGTTACGGTCATGCATGTTCGAGACGTGTTGTCTATAACCGTATATCGGGTGTCTCTGTTATGTTTGTTTAAGATATGTTGTCTATGACTGTATGTCCATTCCAAACCCTTTTCACATGCTTTCGTCTTAGATAGGTTTTTACGTCAATACATAAGTATATGACTGTTCACCAAATGCTCCAAAACCTACTATAGGAGTATGCGATTAGTCGTCAATTACTCATACCCTGAATTGTATGTTATATAAGTCTATGTATTGTTTTTTTTGCTTATAGCCATATAACGTTGTTTTCAATATTTCTTTCAAACCTGCTTTCAATCTCTCTTTCGAAAATCTTTTTACCCCGTTTTCTAAAACCTTCTTCTCAAAGCAGAGTCAGAGCCTTGAGAATATGTTGCTCGGCCGTACGCGACAGACTTTAAATTAGCTAGATTCACTCGATATTAAAAGTGAGTGTCGCACACTTGTAAAAATTCGCTGCTAAGAAAAGTGCGATCGTAACCATTGACACAGTTAGGTGAAATGCAATAGACGGGAGAAACAGAGAGGGAAGGGATTAAAGAAGTATGAAAAAAAAGGAAAAAGTGGGAGGGAGCATGTGGCTTGATTAGCGGGAAAAGGGTTGGGGATGGGCTAGTTGTTGTGTCGTTTAGCTGTCGATATTGGTGTGTTTTAGCATATTCTTATTCCAAAACTTTGACCATCTGTCCCCCCCACCCTCCTTTGTTTCTATTCCAATTCCACACCTTATAAAAATCTTACAAATTTGTACTGCTCCAATGTAAGCACAAGCCCACTTTCACAACAAAATTAAGGAGCCCAATGTGGACGAGGCCTCCCCAAAAACCAAGTAGTAGGTCGGGTGAGGTTTCCACACCCTCGTAAGCAATGTTTTGTTCCTCTCTCCAACTAACGTGACATCACACAATCTACTTCCTTGTGAATCCAACGTCTTTGCTGTTATACTACTCGATATCTAACTCTAATATCATTTGTAACTGCCTAAGCCCACCGTTAGTGATATTGTCCTCTATGGACTTTTCCTTTCGAGTTTCCACTCAAAGTTTTTAACCAGTAACTCAAAGTCTAACCCTACTACAACTAGTAACTCGCACCATCTAGTAACCTAGCTCTAATACCATTTGTAACAATCCAACCCGAGATAATATTTATTATTAGTGGGCTTAGATTATTATAAATGGTATCAAAACTAAGCACCAAACCGTGTGACAGTGAGGATGCTGACCTCAAAGATGAAGGTAGATTGTGAGATTTCACGTCAATTGAAGATGGAACAAAACATACTTCTCCCTAGCAGATATGCTTGAAAAGGTAAACGACTGACATTCAATTCATCCAATTTATTAGTGATATAAAGAAGGACTAACATTTAGTTTCAAAATTTCCAATTAGCTTCCATAAATGCAACAATCTCATGTTTAGGAGGCAGAATCTCCTTCACCACGCCATGCTTAGCAACCTCTTCACTCCATTTCATCAAATTGGGGAACTTATCACTTCTCAGCACCTCAAACCCAAAGCATTCTTCAATGGCAGGAACCCATCCCACTATCACACTCCCAACAACATCCACAAACCCAACCCTCTCCCCTCCAAACAACGTCCTGCTTCCAAGCTCTTTCTCAAGCGCTCCCAATGCCTCCCCTGCCTCCTCCACAGCCTTCTCTCTCTCTTCTCCTTCGCTTCCAGCAGCCTTCACTACCGCCACCACAACCTGATTCAAAACCCAAAACAGAGCTTCAAATTTCATACCCATTAACCCAAAAACTGATGAAATTGCGTACCTTGTCATCGATGAACTTAGCCCAGAATCTAGCAACAGCTCTGTCATGGGGATGTTGAGGCAATAATGGGTTTGTTTTCCAATTTTCATCGATGTACTCGAGGATTACAAGAGACTCTGAAATGGGGTTTCCATTGTGGACAAGAACAGGGACCTTTTTGTGAATTGGGTTGTATTGGAGAAGCAAATGGCTCTTGTTGTGGGGCAAATCTTCCTCGAAGTATTGGTATTCGATGCCTTTGAGTTTGAGAGCTAGCTCCACTCTGCGACTGAAGGCACTTTCCCAGAAACCGAACACTTGAAGCTGTTCTGCCATTGTTTCAATTTCGTGCCTGTTTCGATTGGAGTGGCTTAATTTAAATATTGGGAAGAACATATATTAGTATAATGCTAAAAGTCAAGATTTTGGTTCGGTTTCTTGGGGCGGAGGTTATGGGTGCTGTCAGCCGTTACGTAAGCGGTGGAATTGTCGCCGGCAGCCGCTGTTGGATGCGTGGAATTGTCGCGGTCGGGGTAGTGAGTTCTTGACATTTCAATGGTCGTGATCATGACTCGTTTACCGAGGTGACATCGAGATTTGATTGGTGTTGATTAATGGACCAAAATGATGCATTTTTTTTTTCAAACATTGAGGATTTAATTAGTTTATGATGTGACCATTAACATTGTTGGAAGGAAGTTGAAAAGTGGGGAGCTTACCATTTATTTCGGTTAGCGTCACGAGCTTGTCGTAGTCGGTCTAATAAGAAAGAATTCCGTATTCTTGCATGGCTCTTGCTTCTCCTTCCCCCTCTCCCCGTTTCATGCACGACTCTTGCTTCTTATTTCTTCTTCTTCTCGTTCACAACAAGGTTGTATAGAGTATAGTCAAGTAGTAAGTCATTGTAGTCAACCGAACAAGAAAGATCCCTGTGTTCGTGCACAGTTCTTGCTTCTCGCTTTGGGTTTCCCGTTTTACCATCCAAAATAAGGTTGTACGGAGTATAGCTAGGTAGTAAGCCATCGTAGTCAACTCAACAAGAAAGATCCCTATATTTATGTACGACTCTAGCTCCTTCCTTCCCCCTCTCCCTATTCTACCATCCAAGATAAGGCCATATGAAATATAGTCAAGCAGTAAGGCATCAATTTTTGGTATCGGGCATGCAAATGTTCGAATCCTTTTTAAGCCAAGTTATGAACATTCGATCCAGCTTGTCAAGAACGAGCTAACGGCATAAATTCCAGCCAGCCAACCCACATAATTACAAGCCTTTTTTTTTTTAAATTAACAAAAATGTGCAAGTTTTATATTAATTTTTTTTGTTGAACGTTGCCGAATATCAAACCTCCATAAGTAATAACAATGTTCTTTTTCAAATGTTTCATACCAATAAAGATAGAATCAACCGTAACTCAAATTTAGCTGACGGATCTACTCAAGAGATGAGAGAGTAAACACCCTACACTCACGTAATAAGACCCCAGAAAGTATAATCGTGACACCATCCCGACAATCTAAATGAGAACATACCCAAATTCTCGTTATTTAACATAGCTTTCGTTGCATACAACCAACCACAAACATAAAGTGTTCATGATGACACGAGAAAGGTAAAGTATTATTCATTTATCACAATCCGTATCTGCTTAAGAAACGAAACCAATCTCTAGTTCCTGCTTAGAACAGTTCGCAAATAAGGCACGAGCTTATCTTTTGGCGGCAGAATCTGTTTCACCACGCCATGATTCACAACCTCTTCACTCCATTTCTTTATATTCGGGAACCTGTCACTTCCAATCATCTCAATCCCGACAGCTTCATCAATGGCAGGAGCCCAGTAAGCTACCACAGTGCCAACAACATCCACAAACCCAATCTTCTCTCCCCCAAAGAACCTCTTGCTTCCAAGCTCCTTCTCAAGCGGTTCCAACGCCTCCCCTGCTTCCTCCAACCCCTTTTCCCTGTCTTCAATTTTGGCTTTTGCAGCCTTCAGCATCGCAACCACAACCTGAAACCCCACAAAATTCAAGCATTACAATGAATTACCACATTTTCATTCAACAATTCTCTCAAATTAACCCACCTTGTCCTCAATATACTTAGCCCAAAACCTAGCCAGAGCTCGTTCGTACGGATTTTGGGGCAACAGGGGGTTGTTTTTCCAGATTTCATCGATGTATTCGAGGATCACAAGAGACTCAGAAATGGGTTTTCCATGGTGGACGAGGACAGGAACCTTCTTGTGAATTGGGTTGTATTGGAGGAGCAAATGGCTCTTGTTGTGGGGTAAGTCTTCCTCGATGTGTTGGTATTCGACGCCTTTGAGCTTCAGAGCAAGCTCCACTCTGCGGCTGAAGGGGCTTGCCCAGAAACCGAAGACCTGCAACTCTTCCGCCATTTATTGTCTCTGTAAAACACTCAGAAGCTTGGTGGTAATGATGGGGAGTGGGTTATGCTGCGTGTTATATAGGCAGAGAAAGTGGAGTTTGTCGCTGAAGAAAGGTCTATGTTGGTGTCGTAAGCGGCTATGTAAGCGCTGGGAACGGTCGTAAGCACTCATGTTACGTTGATATGGTGGGACAACTTTTTAATTTTTATTGGTTTCTTTAATTTTTAAATTTATTATTTTTAATCTCTAATTTTTATTTTTACCATATTGCTTTGATCTATATTCATATATATTTTTTTAATCTCAAATTAAAATGTCCATAATTAAAATAATTTTTTAAACACTATACTAAAATATTAGCTAAATTAATAAAAAAAATAACTCTATTTTCTTTCAAAAATATCTTTAAAATTTTTTAAAATTAAAAACAATTACCCTTAAACTAAAAAAAAATTACAAATATTAGTATTTTTTTTAAAATTTTGGATGAAACATTAACAACTTATTAAAAATATTCTTGTCAATAGTGTTTCAAAATTAATTAAAAAAAATTACCTTAAACTAAAAAAAATTACAACAGTTAATAACTCATTTTTAAAATATCCTTGTGGAAGTGTTTCAAAAATAATTTTGAGTTTTTAATATTTTTTTTAATTCTTTCAAAAATTTGAATTTTTATAAAGGTAAAATGTGTTAATGTTAATTTTAAAATTTAATGAGTATCTTTTAAAATATACTCATTAACACAGTGTTTTTTTTTTCTTTTTAAAATTAAAAGATATTAATGAAATTTTTTGAAGTTCGAAATTATTTTTGAAACAACATTAAAATTTTAAAGATAATTTTTTAAATAAAATACTAGACAGCTTTTATCCCAAACTGACCATAAATATATTTTTAAATATTTTTTTTAAAAGTTTAATAAAAGTATTATCAAACATTTAGAAAATTTAGAAAGTTGCTTAAAATATATAATACTTGAATTTATTATTATTTTTTTTTCCGAAAGAGGGGTTGTGGACCATATTCTTGACTTGCTAACCTTAAATTAGTTTACTGAATCATCTTTACCAAGGGTTTTCCCTAAAGAAAATTATATCCTCAATTTAATAAA
The DNA here is from genome assembly GCF_002738365.1 of Cucurbita moschata. Taxonomy (NCBI): domain Eukaryota; kingdom Viridiplantae; phylum Streptophyta; class Magnoliopsida; order Cucurbitales; family Cucurbitaceae; genus Cucurbita; species Cucurbita moschata. Next base: position 3,333,383 of record NW_019268531.1, read on the forward strand.
TACAAAATTAATTAACTTATGCCACCTCAGTCTAAAATAGGACACTAAAACGTCTAATTGAGTATCATAACCGGAAGCTAATTACGCCTAATTTAGAAAGTTGCTTAAAGCATTTATGTGATGATAAAGGATGAAACGATGTGACAGAAAATTTTTTATACAACTAAAATGTGTTTGGATGATAACATATTTTTAATATGTTTGAAGAGTTCATAGCATTAAAGATCGGAAATACGATTTCTACATGTTCAAATCCATATGATTCTCCTTTCCTGGTTGGAGAGGACTCGGCTCTTAGTTAGTACCCCTTGGTTTCGGGGCGGCCCATTCGCCCATTCAAATCAAAATCGAATCATTCCTACCTACCTAGATCGACCTAAAGAGACCACAAACATTCAAAAATTCATAATCTTTGGCGAATTCCATTTCCAACCTTCAATCAGTTCAGTTCAATCAAATCTCTCACTGATGTGGAGCAACTTCATAGAATTCATCACTTCTTACCTTCCCAATAATTTTCAGACCTTATATACTCAATTCCTGTCTAACAAATCATTGCCTTGAATCATGTAACTCTCATGTATTCCCAGCTATTCTTATGACCATCAAACACTTCCAAACAATCTCAAAAGAAGTCATCAAAAGACCTAAAAAGAGTAGGAACCTTCGTAAAGAGACTCCGACAAGGTTCCAAGTACGACTAAGAATTCGAACTAAGAAAGACACACAGATGGTATGCCATGAAGGCCATCATCTTACATTGCTGCTCAATTCACACTCAACCAATGAAATAGGAATTAACTAGAATGGGTTCTTTCCACAAAACATCAGAAACATTACCTGCTTTCCTTGTCTCTCTACATAAACTGAAATTCCATGAAGCAATTCCATAGCCCTTACTGATGCAGCTAAGCTTCACTTCGGCAGGCAGTCAAATGAATAAAATGATATGAAGACAAAGAAAGAAACACCCTTCCACTCAGACAAGTGTCCAACGTTGACATGGGAATTAACAAGGCTCCTGTGTTAAGAATTACGGGCCCTCCACAATGGTTTTGATTTCCCTCCCGTGTTAAGAATTTCGGACCCTCTTGTGTTAAGAATTGTCCACTTTAAACATAAGCTTTCACGACTTTGCTTTTGATTTTCCCAAAATGCTCATACCAATGGAAATGTATTTCTTACTTATAACACCATGATCATCCCCTTAATTAGCTAACGTGGGACTCCCTCCCAACCATCCTCAACATCCTAATGTAGGTTTAAATGTTGATAAAATTGAATAGGTGAATGGAAAAACCACCTCTATCATGAACAGACAAAATATAAAGTAACCAATCATGTTATCCCACAAGTAAGCATTCAAATTCCTCACCAATTATAGTGATCTATATCTGGCAAGCATCAGGCATCACATAAAAGAGGATTCAGAGTTATGCTAAATTAAAACTAACGAGTAGTCAGAATTATCTTCAGATCTCTATGACAACGAACGCTGTAGCTTCGAGTCACCCTGAAATAGGGAGTTGGAAATTGAAAGGGGCAAATGAAAGAGAGTCAGAAAAGAGATGAAATATCCAATAAATGAGTTATAAAGAACCAAAAAAGGAAAATGTGTCAAGTTAAGACTTCTAAGATAATCTATAAAGTTGCACTTGTGTAGCCATTAGAGCACCAGATGAGCACTGGCATTCAGACTTCATAGATTCATTAAAGCTTTTCACATCACAAAAAGCTCATGGAATTGCCATTTCAAGAACATGTCCATTCACGTCAAGTACCTATATATATCTGTTATGAGAGTAGAAATGCAGAATGCAATCGATCATCTCCGTTATCCATGCTTCATTTACTTATTTCTTGCTTTCATTATTTCATTCATTTTCTAATATATAATGAATTCAGGTTCATACAAGCTCTAAGGTCGAGAAGGCATTTCACATGACCCGAAGAATCAGGTCATACGTACTATACATAGGCAACATCCATTAAGGATGGAAAAAAAAATGCTGTACTGAATCCCCAGTTCCCAGCGACATTATTAAGAACAAGAATATGCAACTGAGGTAGGAGAATCATACCTTTCCATTATATAGTCATCAAAGGAGATACCAGGGATGCTCATCAGCTGGAACAATGTTACAAGAAACTTCAGGTACTAAGTTGCTGACAAAGATTGGGCCCTCTTAACACCAAAAAGTTTCATTCATGTTCGCAATGTTTTCAAACTCGTGCTTGTGGTCATAGACAAAAAGCAAAAAGAAAAAAAAGGACTTAGGAAACTTAGACATGAGAGTTGCTTTACTTCCCTCTTATCCACGATTCCTGGCAGTAGAGACGAGCTGTACAGGTGGGAAAGGGTAAAACTAACTAATCACAAAGCAAAGTACACATCCAGTAAACCCCAAAAGCTTCTCCAGTGGGCTTAAGAAAACGCCTCCCATCAGTGCATAAATATATAATTCAGGTCAATTCTTGTAGTATGAAGGGATAGCATAAACAATCCTTGTTAAAGTCGATCATATCAGCTGGAGGCTAGTCTACTATTAGCCACTTCAAACTGAATGTCTCTCATAAACGCCCCATTTGCATCTGAGAACCATTTAATCTTCCAGCCGAATCTCCCATTGCTCTAACACTGCCATTCTCCAATCCACTTTTCAGCCAAGCAAGGTTACTTATGTCAGTTGCAATTGCAGCTAGTTCAAAACTGGGAAAGGATAGTGGAGGCTCTGAGAAGTCCACAAATTCTGGGCCTAATAAAGAGTCTAGAGGAGATCCCTGGTTATGACTCTGGCAACAACCATGACCACATTGATGAGGCACTGATCGATCACCATATACACCTTCAAGCAATTTGCTAGCTTCAACTTCTGGTTTTGATGCTTGAATCAATGGCCCCTGCATTGGGACAGGTCGTATAAATGCCCTCAAAGACGCTTGGTCATCCAAAGGGTTATATACACTAAAAGCACTTACTCGAGCCACTGGCCTGTAAATAGTAGACTGTTCTTTGACTTCATGAGTAAATTGACCCTCACTAGCAATAGGGACTTTGTCTTCAAATTGATCGTCCATATGCTCCCGTGAGCTGGCGTCTTTTCCTTCAAAGGATTTAAAGGAATTTACATCCCCACATGAAAGGGTTTCTTCAGATGATCCCTTGGTTTTTTCTAAACTAGCATCATCCACTACATTCCCTGATTCTAACTTGATTCTTTCAAGCTCTGTGCATCGACGTCGTAAAGTGGAATTCCAGTGGTTCTTTATAGCATTATCTGTTCTCCCACGCAAAAGTCTAGCAATTGCTGCCCATTTATTTCCATGAACAGCATGGGCTGCTACAATGATCCTGTCCTCCTCATCTGAAAACACATGGATCTTTAAGCCACTTTCAGAAATAAAATTATATTTTTACCCACCATTAAAACATAACACGACAAGGATCAATTATCCCAATGCATATTTTTACCCACCATTGGAAGCATTGATATACGCAATACAGATACATGACAGTAAAAATGCACATATTACATAGAAACTCTACAAGAGAAAAGGTGTGTCCTTTATGCCGTATGCTTCATTATTTTCATTTGTTCGATTAACAATTTAAGTATAAAGTTTAGATCACATTTCTTAAGTTTTCAGTTAAATATTCGCTACCAAACTAGATCATATTAGTCTCATGCCTATGTCTAAACATTTGAGAACCATTTTAAAAAACTACTACATACACAGAGAATGTTGAATTTCAGGACAATGAACCTGCTGATATCTAAATTTAGATCATTAAAACGATTACCAGAATAGAAAGCAAAATAAGGAGAAAATAATTCACGTCATACTTGTTCCTGTTCAACTTGAGTGATTTACCTCGCACTGAACTAGACCAAAATCACAGATGTCATTTTCATTGATATTCGTGATGGAATCACATGATTGTCCCTACTAGACGAAGGAGAAATTAAGGAATAGAGAAATGTCCAACATAGCAATTTAGGCTTCGGAAAAAAGAATATACATTACGTAGAATTAAAAAAGATCAAATATCAGAATTTTACATCAAGAAGCAAATAACTCAATTCTCTTCTCCACACGCTTAACACTACCAAACATTCGAAATCGGGCCGATGAAAGAAATAAAAGAATCAGCCAAGCAAATAAGTGATTAGGGACAGAGTCTAATACCAGTAAATGGCTTGCGTTTCACGGAAGGGTCGAGCTGATTACACCACCTAAGGCGACAAGACTTCCCCGATCGCCCAGCGATTCCCCGAGCAATCAAGCTCCAATTTCTCGCACCGAACTTGCCCACAAGGCGGCTGAGTATCGCATCCTCTTCAGGAGACCAAGGTCCCTTCACTCTATCTTTGCCGCCACGGCCACCAGTCGTTTCCCCCTCGCCAACCATCGGCACAGCCTCGTCCCCGCTGCCGCAGTCGGCGACGGAAGCGACGGCATCGCATTCATTTACTCCTCCTCCTCCTCCTCCTCCTTCTTCGGCGGCGGAAGCACCAACCTCAGTGGCGGCCGCGTCCTCCATCACAGTATTGTCACCGGCAACCGTCCACGGAACTCAGTCCCCGTATTGACTTAACCGCTCTCCTTTCAACTTTCAATACAAAACAAAGACGACCGAGTGAATTTATAGGGCAAATGTTCCGCAACCTCTTTCTTGCCCAATTCGCTCCCATTTACCAAACTGTCCATCTGAAATTACTTTAATACCCTCCAGTCCTCAATCGCTTCGCTTAAACCGAAATTTTTTGGAATTTTGATCCCTTTTAGGTTAATTTACATTTTTAACCACCAAATCTTTTTAATTTTAAAAAAATGTTTTAAAGTCTAATAAGTTTTTTTTCTTTTTAAATAAATTATTAAACTTTTAAACTACTAATAGATTACTTAAAATTATGATTAAAATTTGAATATTTAGGAATTATATTAAAACCAAATACAAAATGATTATATATATATATATATGTATGTATGTATGTATGTATATGTACATGCATATAATTTAGCAATTTGCAATTGACAATTTTTTTATTCATTTAGTAGAATTCGCCGACCCTGTCAGGCTATTTCTGTAATTTGCTCATTGTCCCTCTAATTTGTTTGAATTAAAATGACGATAACGCCCCTCGAATTTGAAAACTTCACGCCATACGGCGACTAGAGCAAATGAAACGAGGCAGATGGGCTCGTCTTAATTAATTTCAGAGCCCAAATATTTGGAATGGGCTCCATTTCGGCCCATTATAGGACTGCAGGGGTCCAAAGAGTCCACCATCTCTAACGACATGTCGTCTAACGAACATTCTCTGGACGGCAAAGATTCTCCAAACTTAAATAAATATTATTTTTTTTTATGTATTCAACTAATGAACTAATTATAAAATATATGTACGACAAAAATTAATAAAAAAAATTAGAAAAAATAATTTTTTTATAAAATTATTCTATTTGTCAAATTTATTATTGTACGAAAGATGTTATTGAAATTGACGAATTTACATTATTTTATTTTAAAATTAGTGAGTGAATTAACAATTAACATAAATTAAACAAACAATTATTTAAATTTAATATCAAAATCCATAAATTTGGAGTGAAATTGATTTTTTTTTTCTTTTAAGATAATATCATTGAAAATAAAAAATAAAATATTTCCGATTTGACTTCAATAGTCCATTCATCTAACATCATCGTACTGTTAAATTCTTATTATAAATGTTTTGCTAAAGCACAACCGTGCACGAAATCCAGAACCATAATAAAATAATATAGTCCTAATAATTACACGTGTCCATAAATTAAAATTATTTATTTAATTTAATTATTAATTAGTAGAATAATCATAGTTATAAAATATGAAAATTTTGAAGGGATAAACTTTGAAACAACCAAAATATGGGACAATATCGAAAACTACTATATAATAAAGTTGGTTCAATTTTAAAATATTTTGTTAGTTAACAATTTCGACTCCATGATGTTAATAAATTTTTTTTATTGTAGAAATTAACATGTTAGTTTCAAACAATAGTTTAAATAATAACATTTACCAGCTGAATCGACTAAAAAATGCAGAATATTATTAATTTTGATTTTGACTTTGACTTTTATATGTGAAATATCTGTTGGATGAAAGTGTCCCACATCGGTTAATTTAAGGACTGATCATGAGTTTATAATCAAATAATACAGTCTCCATTGGTATAAGACTTTTTGGAGAAGCCCAAAGAGCAAAGCTAGGAGACTTTAAGCTCAAAGTGGACAATATCATATTACTGTGGAGAGTCGTGTTCATCTAATATGGTATCAGAGTCATGCCCTAAATTAAGTTATCACCAAATAATTTTAATTTGACAAGTTATCAAGTTTGACCATTTATTTTCGTTCTTCTTGGTTGTGTATGATTTTTTTTTCATTATTTTTATCTGTATGCCATATCCTAATATTAATTTTTTAAGATAAATATTATTTTATGGGTGAATATGAAACGTAAGGAACACATTATAAGATAGACTAAAATTCGAATAAACAGCTAAAACGGGCCCAACACTAACGAATGAAACTCGAGGGTTAACTAGTCCTTGTATAGCTAAAGACATATCGAGAGGCACAATATAATATTAGTGGCTTGAGATGAAGATGATCTTTTCATCCTCGTTCCCTCCATCACTTAAACCATCGATCTTGCTAATCTTTGTTATAAACAAATCACAAGAGAATAAGACTTATATTAATATAAATAAGATATATTTTTTTAGATCTGTGACCTCCCACGTTGGTTGGGGAGGAGAACAAAACACAAATTATAAGGGTGTGTAAACCTTCCTCTAACAGATGCGTTTTAAAGTCTTGAGGGAAAATTCGAAAGGAAAAGCTCAAATATGACAATTTTTATTAGCGGTGGATCTGAGCTGTTACAAGATCAAAGGGTTTTGATGAATGGAAATTAAATAATAAATAATTGACGTGGAAATTGAAAGATTTAAATAATTTAGACGCTAGATATTATTTAATAATAATGATATTATCAAACAAATCTTTTTTCCATGTTAAATATTTAAATAAAATTTAATGCATTGGTTTCAATTTTTAATTAAATAGTGTTAATATAAGTTTATAATATAAGTTTGAATTAAATATCCAGTTTTAGGGGTTTGGTGAGCTGTTAGATAACGAAATATTTAGTTTAAAATAATGAAAATTCAATTTCCGAAATTGTGTATCTATAAATATATGCCAATTCTGATACTTATTCTCCCAATTATCATCCTTAAATGGCTTCTTCATTGGCTCTTCTTCTTCTTCTTCTCCTCGCCTCTTCTTCAATGGCTTCAGCCGCCATTGTTGAACACTCTTTCACCGTAAAACTTTCATTTTTGCAGAGTTTTTCCATTTTCATTATTATTTTTTGTATTAAAAAATTAAGCCTATTATATATAAATATCATTGATTTAAAAACAAAAATTATAATAAATCACTCCACACATTTTGTGTTCAACATGTCATTAGATATATTCAATTTTTTTTATAAAAAAAATTATTAACCTCTTAATTTCAAAATATTAAATTCGTGAAAATTTATGGAATATAAAATTAAAAAATTAGAAATTTAATAAATTTAAAATGGATGAAGGCGAAATTAAAAATTTAAGAATTTAAATAAACAGTGAATTAAAATTGTAATTTAACCTATTTATTTTCATGCATTTGAAAAATTAATTTATTTTGTTTCTATTTCATTTAAACGGGAGCCGTTCTCTATCTAACTGTAGGTGGAAGACATGACCGTTCGACGGCTCTGTCGTGACCAGGTGATAACGGCGGTCAACGGTGAATATCCCGGTCCAACCATTCATGTTCAAGACGACGACGTTCTAATCGTCCACGTTTCCAACAACTCCCCCTACGATTTAACCATTCACTGGTAATTTCTATTAATTACAAAATTAGGAGCTCTAATTTCTATTAATTACAGGTTAAACCAAACACTTTTTTTTTTTTTTTTTTTTAATATTACA
>NW_019268531.1:3342244-3349054 GCF_002738365.1 Cucurbita moschata
TTTTTTTTTTTTTTTTTTTTAATATTACAAACAACTTTCAATCACAACCGTTCATCTCAAAAACAAGCTTTTTATATCATTTTCAGGCATGGAGTATTCCAGCTGCTAAGCGCGTGGGCCGACGGTCCGGAAAATGTAACCCAATGTCCGATACGGCCAGGTGGAAACTACACGTACAGATTCAATATCAAAGGACAAGAAGGAACTTTATGGTGGCATGCCCACTCGTCTTGGCTACGCGCCACCGTCCACGGCGCTCTTCTCATCCGCCCCAAGTCCGGCCTACCGCTGCCGTACCAAAAGCCCTACAAAAAGGTTCCAATATTGTTGGGTGAGTGGTGGAATGCCAACGTTGTCCACGTTGAAGAGGAAGGCCTCGCCGCCGGCCGCGGTCCTAATGGCTCCGACGCCTACACCATTAATGGACTCCCCGGAAACCTCTACCCTTGCCCCCAAAACCAAACTTACCAACTCAAAATGGCGCGTGGGAAGACTTCCTTGCTTCAAGTAGTCAACGCTGCACTCAATAATCAACTCTTTTTCAAGTTGGCCAATCACAATTTGACAGTTGTCGCCGTCGACGCCACCTACACCGTCCCTTACGTCACTGACGTAATCGTCCTCGCTCCCGGCCAAACTACCGACGTCCTCGTCAACGCTGACCAGCCCCTAGGCTCGTACTACATGGCGGCGCGTCCCTACGCTGATACACGACCGCAAATAGCCTTTCCAAACACTATCACACGCGCCATCGTTATCTACGACGGTGCCCCAACGAATTCCACTCCAATCATGCCACTCCTACCAGCCTTCAACGACACCCCCACAGCTCACAAATTCTACACCAACCTCACCGCCCTCGTCGGTGCCCGCCACTGGGACCCAGCCCCCCGCCACGTGGACCATCACATGTTCGTCACGTTTCGTCTGAACCTAGCTCCGTGTGGGACACCCAATGGCTGCGGCGGACCGAATGGGCAGCGGCTGTCGGCGAGTATGACAACGTGTCGTTCGTGATCCCAAACGACGCCGGATTGTCTATGTTGGAGGCATTTTTTCACAAGGTGGAAGGTGTTTATACCGGAGATTTCCCCGACCTGCCGCCGGTGGAATTTGATTACACGAATTCGAGTATAAGATTGGATAATTCGTTGATTTTCGCGGCGAAGGCCACGTCGGTGAAGAAATTGAAATTCAATTCGACGGTGGAGATTGTTCTGCAGAACACGGCGTTCATCGCGAAGGAGAATCACCCACTGCACCTCCATGGATTCAACTTCCATGTTTTGGCGCAAGGCTTCGGGAATTACGACCCGATCCATGACCCGGAAAAGTTCAATTTTCTCAACCCTCAGATCCGTAACACCATTGCCGTCCCCATCGGCGGCTGGCCTGTCATCCGATTCCAAGCCAACAATCCAGGTAACTATATCATTGTTCTCTTTTTTTCACTTTTATTATTTAATTCAAATTAAGGTTTAGGATTTAAGGATATTTATAAAACCTTAAACTAACTGTCACTTATCTAACGGTTTTGAATGTATTGAATGTACAGGTGTATGGTTGATGCACTGCCACCTGGACGTTCACTTACCGTGGGGATTAGCCATGGGTTTTGAAGTCGCAAATGGACCAACTCCGTCGACGAGGCTGCCTCCACCGCCGCATGATCTCCCCAAATGCTTGGAAAATCGTCTACATTAAATTTCTCGAAAATTAAGTATAATATCTTATGGTTGTTATTTTATGATTGAAAATAATTTGTTATATTATATAAATGTGGTGTCAAGGCACGCAAGAATTCCCCTACCCATGTTATTATAAAAAACCACTTATTTATATGATATTGTCCACTTTAAGCATAAGTTATCATAGCTTTGCTTTGAAATTTTCCAAAATGCTTCGTACCAATGGAGAGGGTATTTCTTGATTATAAACCCACGATCATTCCCTAAATTAGCCGACGTGGGACTTTCATCATCCAACCGAGATGATGTTACTTATAATCTGTCATCTTTCTTTTAATTATTCAATAATAAATTATCCTAAAGAAGTTCTAGAGCCTAAAACACTAAAAATCGCTTCATAATGGGGTTGATAGGTTAATCCAAGGACAATCTCAAATGTAAAATGGCGAGAAATCCAACCCAACCACAGTTGACAAATAATGTTACAAAATTGGTCTCAAAATGTTCGATATATAACCATAAATAAGTAAATCTCGAAACATAATTTAGACATGAGTCTACTGTTATGGGTAATTTTTTTATCTGAGTCCCGAATTCTTAATAAATCCGATTCTCTAGAGGCTATTTGACTCAATTTTAAAATATTTTGTTGATTAATATGGATGACTTCATGATGTTAACTACATCTTTGGTTTTGATTTTGACCGTTCTTCTTATCAGCCTACCATCCCATCCATTGACTTCTTTGATATCATTTTTTTTTCAAAATTTGACCAATGATATTTTAAACCCAATTTCCAAATGGTTTTTGTTTCTCTTTTGAATTAAAAAAATTAATTTGTAGAATTTTCTTTACTTAAAAAAACTATTTTGGAAGAGAGTTCGGTTAGATAAGGGAGAGATTTCCACATGGTCGTTCTCTGAAATGGAATGACTTTGATTATCGATTCATTAGTAAAAAACCTTCGCCAACTTTTGAATTGGTGGAACAAGAACTTTACGTAAGAGTCGAAGCCCCAAAAGGGGAATCGGGCATTTTTTTGATAGGCGATCAGAGTGGTTTTTCTTGGAGATGGAAAATTCGCCCGGTTTTATCAATTTGCAAATTCTTCCTCAATTAATTAAAAGAATGAAATTGGCTGATATTATGACAATACTAATCTTCTCAAACTAATTTGGGATCTCACAATCTACTCACCTTGGGAGCCTAATGTCCTCACTAGCACATCGCCTCAGTATGAGCCCACTGCTAGTGAATATTATCCGCTCTGTCCTGGTAGCCGCCAGCCTCATGATTTTTAAAACGCGTCTACTAGGGAGAGGTTTCCACATTCTGATAAGGAATGCTTCGTTCCCCTCTCTAACCGATGTGAGATCTCATAATCCACTCCTTTGGGGGCACAACGTTCTCACTGGCACACCGCTTGGTGTTTGGATTTGATACCATTTGTAACAACTCAAGCTCACCATTAGCAGATATTGTCCGTTTTGACCTGTTACATACTGCCATTAATCTCACGACTTTTAAAATGTGTCTAGTAAGGAGAAGTTTCTACACTCTTCTAACAAATATTTTGTTCCTCTCTCCAACCGATAAGACCTTTAATGAATACGTACCAAACTTCTTTGAAAAAAAAAATGGGAAGTAAAAACAAATAACAAGAAAACATGTGGTCAAAATTGAAGACAAAAAATTCAAGAGTACAATTACCTAATCATGATGAACACTCCATTCCATAAGTTCCAAAAAGTCCTTTTACTTCATCACATGATTAAATTTCACAAGTTATCAAAGTTTGGCACAATTTCATCCATCCAAAACAACTATTTCAACACGACTCAACTAAATTTATGAACTTTCTCGAGTCAGAAGAATTTAATCTTCTAATCTCTCAATCTGCTATAGTCAGTCGAGTTATATTCAGATTACAAAAGATAGACATATCAATTTCTTGAATATCGAAAAAAAAAATTTATTTTTCGAGATATTGAAATGAAAAGTAATTAAAACACACTAGATTTGGTTTAGAAGTGAAATGGAGGAAAGCAAATGGATTAGTATTAGGAGGGACAAGTTAGAGATGTGAAAATGGCGGCTGTTTTGAATCCTTAAAAACCACGAATTTCTTACATTGTAACGTACTAGGTTTAACGAAATTTCAGAGTTGATTAAAATTTTGAAAATTTCTAAAACCATTGGCCCAATTTAAACTCATTTTCTCCTCACCTAATCTCTATAAATATGTGTATTTTCCTCTCTAATTCTCATAATATTTTCTCTTTATTTTAATTCAATTCTTTACTCATGGCTTCTTCTTCTTTGCCTCTTCTTCTTCTCCTTCTTCTGGCTTCTTCTTCAATGGCTTCTGCTGCCATTGTTGAACATTCTTTCACTGTAAGCATCTCTCTCTTTCGTTCCTGATTTAGTTTTAATTTATGTTTGATCTATGTGTTTTTTATTTTTTTCAAAATTAATATATTTTTTTTAATTGTAAGTAAGATTTATGAGATTCTCTATTGAATTTTTTCACAAATATATTAAAAACAACATTCTTGTACTAAAAAAATAATCATAATAAATTCGATAATATTTTATTTAGTAAGATATAATACAAATTTCAAACTATTTTATAAAAATTTAAATTCTAATATTAAAGCATAATTTTAACCTTTAATATATATATATAATAAGACGGTTTTATGTCTTAGTTTTAATATATAATACATAAATATACTTATATTTATATATGTGGAATGAAGCGTGACATATTAGAGTGGGATCGGAGAATGTAATTTCCATCCTAAATCTTGTTTAGATAACGGAAAGAAATTTTCTCGCGTTCTCTCCATTCTTTAAATTAAATTTTAACTTTACAAATTAAATAGATTGTAAGAAATTATTATTATTACTTTTTGGAAGACCATATAAAATTTTCATATTTTTTTCTATTTTATTTTCTTCTCTCTTGATTTAAGACAGTTGCTTCTCTCCCTCTGCATGTAGGTACAAGACATGACCGTCCGGCGGCTCTGCCGTGACCAAGAGATAACGGCAGTCAACAGTGAATATCCCGGTCCGACCATTCACGCTCACGACGGCGATGTCCTTGTCGTCCATGTATCCAACAAGTCCCCCTACGATTTAACCATTCACTGGTAAATAATAATAATTACTCGAACCCCAAATTACTAAATATATTACATATTTGATGATGGACTAAAATTATTTAATAATAAATCATAGCTTACTATATATATTATATTTCATATTTTATTATAAAATAAATGTCCACACATTTGTCTTTTTACTCTATTATCTTTTTATTTATTACTATTTTCATATTCTTGTAATTTATTTATTTATAGGCATGGAATATTCCAGCTTCTAAGCGCATGGGCGGACGGCCCGGAAAATGTAACGCAATGTCCAATACGTCCGGGTGGAAACTACACATACAAATTCAAAATCAAAGAACAAGAAGGAACTTTATGGTGGCACGCCCACTCGTCCTGGCTACGCGCCACCGTCCACGGCGCCCTTCTTATCCGCCCCAAGAACGGTAGGCCATTGCCGTACCCAAAGCCATACAAGAAGATTCCAATATTGTTGGGTGAGTGGTGGAATGCCAACGTCGTCCACGTGGAAGAGGAAGGCCTCGCCACCGGCTCCGGTCCTAACATCTCCGACGCCTACACCATTAATGGACTCCCCGGAAACCTCTACCCTTGCTCCCAAAACCAGACTTATACTCTCAAAATGGCGCGTGGGAAAACATACTTGCTTCAAGTAATCAACGCTGCACTCAATAACCAATTCTTCTTCAAGTTAGCCAATCACAATTTGACAGTTGTCGCCGTTGACGCCGTCTACACAGACCCTTACGTCACGGACGTCATCGTCCTTGCTCCCGGTCAAACCACCGATGTCCTCGTCAAAGCCGACCAGCCTCCACGCTCCTACTACATGGCGGCGCGTCCCTACGCCGACGCACGACCACCAATAGACTTCTCAGACACAATCACACGTGCCATTGTCGTGTACGACGGCGCGTCCCCCTCCGCTGCTCCACTTATGCCGACTCTACCGTCATTCAACGACACCCCAACAGCTCACAAATTCTACACTAACATCACTTCCCTTGTCGGGGCCCGCCACTGGGTCCCAGTCCCACGCCACGTGGACCATCACATGTTCGTCACGTTTGGTCTAAACCTAGCTCCATGCGGGTTACCCAATGGCACCGCGTGCGGCGGACCGAATGGGCAGCGGCTGTCGGCGAGTATGAATAACGTGTCGTTTGTGATCCCAAACGACGCCGGATTGTCAATGCTGGAGGCGTATTTTCACAAAGTGAAGGGCGTTTATAGTACGGATTTTCCCGACCAGCCGCCGGTGGAATTTGATTACACGAATTCGAGTATAAGATTGGATAATTCGTTGATCTTCGCGCCGAAGGCCACGTCAGTGAAGAAATTGAAATTCAATTCAACGGTGGAGATGGTTTTGCAGAACACTGCTTTTGTTTCACTGGAAAATCACCCAATGCATCTCCATGGATTCAACTTCCATGTTCTAGCGCAAGGCTTTGGAAATTACGACCCGATCCATGACCCGAAAAAATTCAATTTCCTTAACCCTCAGATCCGTAACACCATTGCCGTCCCCGTCGCCGGGTGGGCCGTCATCCGGTTCCAAGCCAACAATCCAGGTCCGTATCTTTTCAAATCATGTTAGGGTGCAAATATTTCCAAACTGTTATTTTAACGGTTTTGTACAGGTGTATGGCTGATGCATTGCCACCTGGACGTCCACGTACCCTGGGGATTGGCTATGGGATTTGAAGTGGAGAATGGTCCTACTCCGTCGACGTGGCTGCCTCCGCCGCCGCACGATCTTCCCAAATGCTAGATGAACGGTCTGCAAAGCTCCTCCAAATTAGAAGAAAATTTATTGCTGTATTTTATGTTTAATTATTTTTATGTCTGAAAATAAATTACCCAGGTTATTATAATTGTTTTATTTTACAGTTATTTTAAGATTTATCCAATTATGAAATTATTTAGCCTACTGTTAAGGGGTTAGTTTTTTTTTTTTTTTTTTTTTCTCACTTGTAATATTCTA
>NW_019268531.1:3349703-3396559 GCF_002738365.1 Cucurbita moschata
TTTTTTTTTTTTTTTTTTTTTTTCCTCACTTGTAATATTCTAAAACAAATTATATCATTATTGGGTCTCGTATAAATTTTAAAAATACTTTTAACTTTAAAAAATATTTCAAAAATATCCTTAAATTTTTAAAATTTTTATCAATACCTTAAAAAAAAAATTAAAAATTTGATCGTAAAAACCTTTTAAAGCTTAAAAGGCCGCTAATGCTACTCTTAAAATTTCAATAAAATTTTTTTTTTAAGACATTATAAAAGGGGCATAATTTTAAAAAATTAAAAAATTAAATAATGGCTTCCCCTTGAATTCAGAGACTATTGGGCTTCTAATGGGCCCAATAAAGCCCAGACAAAAACCCCAAAACGAAATCCAATCTTGCATTGAACTCCGGAAGAAGCGTAATCACAGAAGAGAGAGAGATAAAGTGGGTCCCAAAATCGCCGAAATCGTTTCGAACCTCATAAGTTCAGAGCCTAAGCGCCAGAGAGGAGAACGAACAAGAAGAAGAATTGTCAATGGCTTCCGCCACAGCAACGGCGTCGCCTTGCCATGTCTCATCGCCAGTAGTCTGTCGATCACTCTCGCGCCTCTCTCCATTTCACCTCTCCGTCTCATCCACCGTTCATCCGCCATGCCGTGGAAACAGAAGGCATGGCGGCGGTGTTGCTGTAGTCCGGTGCTCGGCGGTCGAAGCGGCAAAAGAAGTGGAAACGAAAAAGAAAGGCACGTTTCTTATTGAGACGTTGACGAATTGGCTGCTGAAACAGGAACAGGCCGGAGTGATCGACGCGGAACTGACGATTGTGCTTTCGAGCATTTCGATGGCGTGTAAGCAAATTGCTTCGCTGGTGCAGAGGGCGAGCATTTCGAACTTGACCGGAGTTCAGGGAGCCGTCAATGTTCAGGGAGAGGATCAGAAAAAGCTGGACGTCGTCTCTAATGAGGTTCGTAATTTCGTACTCTGCTCTAGAACAATCACAAGAAACAAAAGATTTAGGACAATGATCTTAAATTGTTTATATATAGATTTAGGACAATGATCTTAAATTGTTTATATATATATACAAAAGTATCATTAATTACTAATTAAAATTATATTTACCTAGATATTAAGAATCGTGATATAGATTAAATTCAACAAGCCTGAATCCGTGTACATTGGCATAGGTATTCTCCAATTGCTTGAGATCAAGCGGGCGAACAGGGATTATAGCATCGGAGGAAGAAGATGTGCCAGTAGCCGTAGAAGAGAGCTACTCCGGCAACTACATCGTCGTTTTTGACCCACTCGACGGCTCCTCCAACATCGATGCCGCCGTCTCCACCGGTTCCATCTTCGGCATCTACAGCCCAAATGACGAGTGCCTCGGCGACATTGTCGGGGACGACTCCACTGTAAGTCCATCCTCGTTCTCTTTTCCACGACCTCCCCTAAATACGGGGCATCAAAACATGCGCTAACTGTTTGATGAAATGCCGAGGAGCAGCTAGGCACAACAGAACAGAGATGCGTTGTGAATGTGTGTCAACCAGGAAGCAACCTGCTGGCTGCTGGCTATTGCATGTACTCAAGCTCCATAATCTTCGTGCTCACCATTGGACAAGGCGTTTTTGCGTTTACTTTAGACCCCATGTATGGAGAATTTGTGCTGACACAAGAGAACATCCAAATTCCCAAGGCTGGGAAAATTTATGCGTTTAATGAAGGAAATTATCAGCTGTGGGATGACAAATTGAAGAAGTACATTGATGATCTGAAGGATCCAGGCCCCAGTGGGAAGCCATATTCTGCTAGATATATCGGTAGCTTGGTGGGTGATTTCCATAGAACCTTACTTTATGGTGGCATTTATGGGTACCCGAGAGACAAGAAAAGCAAGAATGGGAAGCTGAGGCTCTTGTACGAGTGTGCTCCAATGAGTTTCATAGTGGAACAAGCTGGAGGCAAAGGCTCAGATGGCCATCAAAGAATTCTTGACATACAGCCAACAGAGGTTAGTTCGTCTAATCCATGTGATCTTACTTTTAGGACCTTGAAAATCTGTTGAAGTGGAATTGTGATCTGGGTTTGATTCAATTTTCTTTTGGTTTTGTGTTAATGGAATAGATCCACCAACGTGTTCCTCTGTATATTGGGAGCGTGGAAGAAGTAGAGAAGGTGGAAAAGTACCTAGCTTGATTGATAAACATGGAAAGGACAGATAATTGGATTTGGGTTGATTGGAGATGAAGAAAAAGGTATGTCAATTGTATTTTATTCTTATACAGTTCATTTCAATCTTGAATAAAATTTTGATGCAGTTCATATTTGCTTTCATATTGATTATTGAACTTTAGCTCGTTTGAAATTGAATTGCCTTTAAAATCAAGATGTTTTAACTAAATATTAAGCTAAATTATTCATTTTGTGATCAAAGTCACCTGTAACGTAGGAGGAAAATCATAATAGTTTAAATAAAAATAATGTTCCTTTCTTCCAACTTAGGGACATATATATCTCACTTGTTCTACTAAAAAATTTTAAGGAAAAAAAAAATCCCTCCAGGCCCAACAAAGTGTTTCACTTTTATATGGGCTCAATGGCAAGCCCGGCCCACAGCCGAGACAGTAATCGGAAACTGGTTTCTGTGATGAAGATGGCCCGTGGGCTTCTGATTTGGAGCCCAATTTCTCTTTCCTCTGGCTGCCCATTTTCCCGTCCTTTCCTTCTCCTCTCGATGTCAAGCTCGTTCTCTTGCTGGGGACTATCGGTGTTAGTAGTAATCCTCAACGATCCTCCTTTCGAACTCTTTTCACTGGCCCAATTTCTCTTTCCTCTGCCCATTTTCTCGTCCTTTCCTTCTCTCATTGAAGCTCGTTCTCTTGCTAGGGATTATCCTAGTTAGTAATAATTCCCAACAATCCTCCTTTCGAACTTCTTTCACTAGAGTCCTCGAACAAAATACACCATTTGTTTGAAACTTTAGTCACTTTTGACTACACCTTCGAGACCCACAATTTTTTGTTAGACATTTGAAGATTTTATCGACATGGCTAAGTTTAGGGCAGGACTCTGATACTATGTTAGGAATCACAGATCTCCATGATGGTATGATATTATCCACTTTGAGCATAAGCTCTCGTGTCTTTGCTTTGGGCTCCCCCCAAAAGGCCTCATACTCATGTTAATGAGATAGTATTTTCCACCTATAAATCCACGATCTTCTACTAAATTAGCCAACGTGGGACTCACTCCCAATAATAATCCTCAACCATCCCAACCTAAATTTCAAGGTATATTCCACTGTTTGATTTCTGGGGTTTTCGCACATTTTGGTTTGGTGTGTTATTTGGCATAAAAATTGAAGAATGAGTTTGAAATTCATTAAGTAGAAGTGGAAAACAGAGAAGCCATCTAACCATTAGCCTTTGTCGATTCATAATCATCATAAGAACTTGCAAGGATCTTGTTTGGTCCTTCGAGTTATTCAACTCACTGTGAACAATCTTGATTTTATCACCCCTAAAATTATAGTATTGAAAAACAGCATAGCCTATAATGACTAATCAAGCTCTTCGATCACAATAGATTGAGATTTGGTAATCATGTCTGCAAATTTTTGGGTTTGTTTGAGATAGAAGTGAAAGATGTCATGGTTTTATTACTTCATCATCCTTCCTTTTGAAGCCAAGTGTGGTGTGAAAGCTTTTGGTATCTTACGGAGAAGTTTGGTTAAGGAGTGACTCTACTAATTTCAGAGTTATTTTCTCAAACAAAAAGCTTAAGTTCTCTGGCTAATGCTCCCAAAGCGATGTTCTACGAGTTGCTGATTGAAGAATCTCATGGAGTTGGAGGATAGGTGTAAGAGTCTATCATTAAATATTGTCCTCTTCGAGTTTTTCCTTTCAAACTTCTCTTAAGGTTTTAAAACGCGTCTAGTAGAGAGAGGTTTCCACACCCGTATAAAGAATGTTTTGTTTCCCTCTCTAATAGATGTGTGATCTCAAAATCCACTCCATTTGGGGCCCAGCTCCCTCGTTAGCACTCGTTCTCTTCTCCAATTGATGTAGAATCCCAGTCCATCCCTTTTTGAGACACAACGTCCTTGTTGGCACACCGTCTAATATCCACTCTCTTCGAAATTCAGCTTCCTTACTGGCACATCGCCATCCAATATCTGGCTCTTATACTATTTGTAACGTCACTAGTTAGCCTAATAAAATTAAGGACATTACACAGCTCTCAACTCTCAACTCACAGGTACATCCATGAACCAACGAACAGGAGCTATGTTCTTCAATTGCCGAACAGAACAGCTCACTTCAATATAGACTTGGACAGAATATCCCTCCACGGTCGCAGCATTTATTTCTAACCTCCTTTGTTCAAAAAATGGTAAAGAACATAAAAGAAAATGGTGCTAAAGAATGGATATGAGATGCCCAATGGATTGAAACTCACATGGGCTGCTTCTGCTGTCCCTTTTGCCTCAAAATCTTTATTTAATGCAAACATGTGAGTGTTGTAGTTAAGTCACTACCTCCTCCTTTGCCCCACATCTCACTTTCACCCTTCCATCCTCGTCAATAACTTACCTCTCTTTTACATTTGTTTTCACTTTCTATTTATTTTTGTCTCTCTCTCACTTTATCTTCTATGATGTTTATGTCGAATCTCGAACTATAGAAGAAGAAATCAAAAGAATCGAGAAGAAAGTATCAAAAGCAACATGTTTGGAAACAGCTCACCACAACTCTCAACCTTCGTATCAATATTATTTCAACCATATTTTATATCGACCACAAACCCCTTTTTGTGTACTAATGAAAATGGGTTGCTTTAAACTCTTCAACTCTTATCAACAATAGTGAAGGCTAAGAAGAGGAAAAACAAAAAATAAGAACGGGGATCACGTTTCTACATTGTTGTCTTACTTTCAAATAATTATACAAACTTATAGTGAATTCGTTACCATTTTTAAGAAAAATTGATGTGATAAATGTAATTCATGCATAGTATAAATACAAATTTTTTTATATAAAAATTTTAATTTCTTCTTTTAAAATTATTTCTCGAAATATAGAGTGTGAATCAAATTTATATTTGAATTGAAATTGAGATACTAATGTAAATTTTTCTCATCTAAATCAAACGAAGGGAGAGACGTGGATCAGAGCTATTATGAAGAATTTCTGGATAATATAGTCTTAGTTTTTCCCCCTTTTTTTTTCTTCATTTTTTCAGGAATTAATTATTAATCAATTTTCCATTTATATAAATGTATTAATTAATGGGACCCACTACCATCCATGTCATGAATCCTATGGAGAGGACATATTCAATTATGAATCTAAGTCATGCTATGCATTAACTGAAGGACAGGCAAAGGTCCTATAAAACAGAAAAAAAAAAAACCAAAAATATATATGTGTGTGAATTTTGCTGTCCATAATAAAAAACTTCACACCGAAAAACTCTAAAAAAATTATAGTCATGTTATTTAAATTTTTGGTCTCGTTTTAATAATATAGTTTTTAAATTATATAGCTAACGTGTCTGGTAGACGTTAACAAATAAGGTTAATGATATTGACCTGTATGATATAGTCGTCGTCAGTCGATGACAAGTAATAGTGGTTGACAACAACTATATTATGAATTGAAATAAAGAAGAGAGAGCATTGGTAATTTAATAATTAAAAAGATTAATATATATGGATAAAAGATATAGGTCACCTCCGCTTTCTATTAATAATAACATAAAAATTAACCGGTAAACAAAACATACTGATAAGTGCAGTTGGGTTGTTTTTTAAAAATTATTTAAAAAATTATACTTATCTACGGTACATGGTATATTAATAACCAAAATCTTATAAAACTCAAATATCACACATTCCCAAATCATAACGCATCATTAGCATCCATTACAACATTAAATATTCTTAATCGTCACAATAATCTTAAAAGTAGAATATGGTTGTAACTTTATTTTCGAGTTTAAAGTTTTCCAAATAATTCATCCATACCTAAAATAAAAAATCCAACCCAATCAAAGTTGTATGGTTTGGATTGAGTAGTTCAAATTAGTCGAGTTCTCATATCATATGAACACTTCTCGTCACAACGACCATTGTAATCGACTCTAAATATTTTTAATCACCAACCAGTTGCATTATATAAAAAAATAAACAATAATAAAAAAAAAATTTAAAAAAACATTAAATTTTTTATCCTAATCTATAAAAAGCGCAAAAAAGAAATTTTGTATTTTGAGAACAAACAAAAAAAAACATTAAAATTTTAAAAAATAACAGTGTGGAAAGGCAATTTGAAAGAAGCAGTTATTGTCGCACAAAGGCTTTTTTGGTAATTTGTTAATATATGCCAATACGACAACACAAAAGCACGCGCACTGCCGTTAAAATTTTCCATGTGAAAAGACCACAAATGCCCTCCTCTATTTGTGTGCACTGTGCGTGCAATCCCACATTGTCCGACACGTCGTCCACTAATCCTTCCACCAATCCACTTTTCTTTCTTTTTCTTTTTTCTTTTAAATTATATATTTGAGATTATTTATACTAAAACTATTCTTTTTTAAATTTAACACAATTATTCGACCTATTACTTTTTTAATTAAAACAACTTTGGTTAAATAATATACCTAACTATAAATTCTTTTAGTTGGATTATTTCGAGTTGTTTGAGTCCTTTATTTTTAATAAAAGTAATTTCTTTATTTATTTTTAAAAAATTTGACATTAAAATCATAGAACACTCTCTATAGAAAAACAAGAAAAGTTGTATTTAGTAAGTATTTTTATTTTCACATTAAAAATCAAATAATGTAAATTTTATTTAAAAGAATATTCGAAGGAATTATTTTAAAGATTTTGAACACTGAGATTGAAGAAGGAATCGTACTCGCTCATGGGTTTGGACAAGTGTCCCATTAATGCTTTCATTTAAAAACAAACAAGGAGCGCGTGACTTCACGACATTCTACTGTCTCCGTCTTTTACATAATTTGTTAAAAACTCCTTTCCTTTTCGCTCTATTTTCAAATTCGCCCATCATTTTTGCTTTTCTTCAAATTATTCCCATACTTTCTTCTTATTAATTATTCGCCCCTACCCCTACGTTAATGATACTTCGTCTTTTTTTCTATTCGCTTTTATTTTTCTCTCAATTTCTATATTAAATTTTAGGAAAATATTAGTGGTTGTATTTTTATTTCTCGACTATGATAATAAAATTATTTATTAAATAATTTTAAATACTCAAATCACGAACCACTCAAATTTGAGGTTAAAAAATTAAAATTATTAGATTCACTCTATTACCGTTGATTTTATTTACCGCTTTCAAAATTGTAGTCTTATCCATAATTTCATTATACCATGCTCGATTATTACGTGTATCTTAAACCATCTTTTTTACCTAATTCCCATCATTTACTCTTTCAACCCCAAAATAATTTTTTTTTCTTATTTATTCATTTTTGATGAATTTCTCCAATAAAAAGAATTAAGATCAATAGTTAGTTTTATTGTTTTATTTATAAAAAAAAAACTTTATTCCTCATTTTTTATCTGATGAAACCCATTTACAAAAAACAATTTTAGATTTGGCAACGTTTTACAGAGTTAGCTTGCTGCGTTTGTGAGAACAAAAATGAGGAATGAATATGGAGATAAGTCAAAAGATCGATATAGAGATGATTATCCATGATTTTTTTGTCATTGTTGGTCATTTTTTGCAAGAACGGGTACTAAAGATAGATATCGAGGAAAATGAGTCGTGAATATTTGGAAATTGAGGGGCAAATTTGAAAAGTGAAAGAGCATGAGGGGCATGATAGCAAAAAGAATAGAGTTAATTAAAGACTTGCATTTAGTTTCATCGAGGTTCGAACCCACCCACCCAACCCCCACAACATTCTATTATTCTTTACTTTCTCCTTCAGCTTTCCATATCTTCAAACCCTAAGTGAAAAGAAATTAGGAACAAATTGCAGAAGAACAGAGAAAAGTTCAGTCGCAGTTGAAACAATATGTTTTTACTCCACTAGCCTACTTCCTTCCTTCCTTTCAACCCCACACACACTCCTTCTCAACCTCTCACTTCATCAGCCATGGCGGCGTTTCATCTCTCTAACTCTTTCCCCTCACCCACCATTTCCATCTTCTTGTTCTTCTTCCTTTTATTCAAATCCATCGATTCTCTTTCGTCTCCTTCATTTTCCCTTTCTGGGTTTCGTGGAGATCCACAGTTTGAACTCAATGTCGCTCTGTACGGTGATGCGGCGGTTGTCGGCGACGGCAGTGCTCTCAGCCTCAGCGGTCCGGTCAGTTCCAGTGCTGGGCGAATCGTGTACAAGAAACCCATCAGGCTTGTTCGAGGTAAATCGAGGAGATTCATGTCTTTCTCGACTGATTTCTTATTTTCTTTGTCGCCAAACACAAGGGGGGAGGGTGGATTGGGTTTTGTTATTGTTCCAAGTAGTTTTAACGTTAGTGCCTTTGGTAACGGACCATTTGGGCTTCATTTTGGATCGGAGAAGAAACAGAAGATGAACATGATCGTTGTTAAATTTGGGACTTCTTATGATTCTGAGAATGGCGATCTGATTAGAACGGTGGTAGGAATTGATATGGGTTACAAGAGTAATGTTTCAATAGCTGGTTCAGGCATTGTTTCAAACAGTTCATCTGCATTAATTAGGGAGAAGATTTTACACGCCTGGATAGATTACGAGGTGGGTTCTAGGCAATTAGAAGTAAGATTAGCAGAAAATAGCGAGAACAAGAGGCCATCTGTGCCATTACTTTCATTCCCAATCGATCTCTCCCAGATTTGGGGAGAAGATGAGGAAGTGGTGGTGGGATTGAGTTCATCAAATGGGAACTCATCATCCCAGCCATGTTTAGTCTATTCTTGGAGCTTCAAGCTCAAGAGCATTCCGAATTGGATGCATTCAGAGCCGCTCGATCCAAAGACGATCGCCATTGCCAGGGAATCGGAACCCCAAATCGTTGTCAAGGATGGGAAGAATTGCTTGATGAGAGTGGTTTCGGGCATGATTTTTGGGACTGGATGTGGGGCATTGACAGCCTTCGTTGCATTGTATTTATGGAGCATCTTTGGGCATAGGCGAGCAGTGGTGCCTGAGGAGTATGCGATGCAGCAGATGGATGTGAAGTACGAGAAAGTTGTGGTGTTGGACAAAGGCATCGAAGATTATGGTAAGAAGAAGGTCGATGTTTGAGTTTGAAAACAAAAGAATTGTATTTGTGGAGAGGTTTTTCCTTTTGCTGTGTTGCTGTAATTTGGCTATCAATTGTCTAAAGATGTAGTTTTTTAGTTACCCATGTAATGGAACCACCTCTTTTAACCTGCCCAACCCCACAGCTTAAACATTTGAATCCTAAGAACTTGTCAAATCCAAACACAGCCCTGACCAAGCGTAACCTTCCGATGAATCCTAAGCCTTCTAGCCTTTCGATAAAGTTGAAAGTTCGAATTTTCATTGTTATATATTCCTACGTTTCAATGTTGTTTATGTTCAACTTAAATCAGAAGCTCAAAATTTCTTTTTTGCTCGTGAAGTTTGTGAGATCTTACATTGGTTGGAGAGGAAAATGAAACATTTTTTTATAAGGGTATAGAAATTTCTCCCCATTAGACAATTTTAAAACTATAAGGTTAACGGCGATATGTAATGGGTCTAAACAGACAATATGTATTAGTGGTGGGCTTGAACCATTACAAATCGTATCCATCACAGATGGGTTGGAGAAGGGAACGAAACATTACTTAAGGGTGTGAAGGGAACGAAACATTACTTAAGAGTGAAAAATTGTAAGGCTAGACAATATGTGCTAACAATGAGCTTGCTAATGGTAGAAATGCGGACGTTTGTGAGGTCTCACATCGGTTGTAAGGAGAAATTTAACATTTTTTTTATAAGGGTGTGGAAATATGGAAATATCCATGACAATACGTGAGCTAAAGCAGACAATATGTACTACCGATGAAAAAGCGAACAATCTGTGCTAGCATAGAGATTGAGGTGTATCCTAAAATATGTGAGCGAGCTGTTGCAATATTGAACCACCCTCTAGAAATAAAAATATAATTACTTATTTGTGATCCAAAAAGCTAGAATGAATTCAATCAAAGAACAAAGAACATTTACAAGGACTGTAAGGATGCCTCATCCACAATTTACAGATATTTCAAAATAAAAACAAAGAACACTTGCAAAACAGTCCCAAACTGGCCTAGCTTTGATATTCGAACCAAGGGAAATCAGCTAGTGAAAGTGATGTTCATATATGGGATTACACAAACAATTCATTATCAGCTACGGTAAAAATTTAACTGTCTGCAGACACAATCAGTTCAAAAGTCGAGCACAACATAGAGATAAAAGACAACACAAAATAGACAAATCCATAAGACTAGCAACAGAAGTTGCAACATATTACACAATCCCTACAAACATAAAACCCCCACATTCTATCTCATCTTCTTACACATTATCTTCTGGGTCCTCTTCTTCTTCGTCGTAATATTCCTCATCGGCTGTGGCGTCTTGGTACTGCTGGTACTCAGAAACCAGATCATTCATGTTACTTTCAGCCTCAGTGAACTCCATCTCGTCCATACCTTCACCTGTGTACCAGTGCAAGAAAGCTTTCCTCCTAAACATGGCAGTGAACTGCTCACTCACACGGCGGAACATTTCCTGAATTGATGTGGAATTTCCAATGAACGTTGAAGCCATCTTCAGACCAGTTGGAGGAATATCACAAACAGTCGATTTAACATTGTTTGGAATCCACTCCACAAAGTAAGAAGAGTTCTTGTTCTGCACGTTGAGCATTTGCTCATCTACCTCCTTCGTGCTCATCTTGCCTCTGAACATAGCAGAGGCAGTTAAGTAGCGACCGTGTCGTGGGTCTGCAGCACACATCATGTTCTTGGCATCCCACATTTGTTGAGTAAGCTCCGGCACAGTCAGTGCTCTGTACTGCTGGGAACCACGAGATGTGAGAGGAGCAAAACCCACCATGAAAAAGTGGAGACGAGGGAAGGGAATGAGATTAACAGCAAGCTTTCTGAGATCAGAGTTAAGTTGCCCAGGGAATCTCAAACAGCAAGTCACACCGGACATGGTTGCAGAGATCAAATGGTTCAAATCACCAACTGTTCCAACCAGACAAGAGAAACAAATTAGTGCAATAAATGAATTAAAACAATTTGTTTCCAAAACAAAATGCAATAGTAAAAAACATTGAATCTTAGATGTACTTTCTTTCCCACGGGTTCATAATCACTAGACTAGCATAATTCATATCCAGATCTCATCATTTATTAATAACTACCCACACATCAGCTTTAACTCTGTGTACGAAACTCAATACGTGATACAAAAATTAACAAAGAAACAGACAACTACTAAACAGCGTGTTGAAAGTAAAGAAGAAAATTCCAGATGTTTAAACGAAGATAGATCTTACAGCTTGGAGTGGTGAGCTTGAGGGTACGGAAGCAAATATCATAGAGAGCTTCATTGTCAAGAACCATGCACTCATCTGCATTTTCAACCAGTTGATGAACTGAGAGAGTAGCGTTGTAAGGCTCAACGACAGTATCAGAAACTTTGGGAGATGGAAAGACGGAGAAGGTAAGCATCATCCTGTCCGGATATTCTTCTCTGATCTTCGAAATCAGAAGAGTACCCATCCCAGATCCAGTTCCCCCTCCTAGAGAGTGACACACCTGAAACCCTAAAAAACCACAAGACCGCACCAACGTTCAGAAAAAATCACAGATATAGATAGAGAGAATCAGAAACAGAAACAGAAACAGAGGCAGATCAATAACAAACCTTGCAAACAATCACAGTTCTCCGCCTCCTTCCGGACGACATCGAGCACGGAATCAATAAGCTCAGCACCCTCAGTGTAGTGACCTTTAGCCCAGTTGTTTCCAGCACCAGATTGACCAAAAACAAAATTATCCGGCCGGAAGATCTGACCATAAAGCCCAGATCTGATACTGTCCATAGTACCAGGTTCAAGATCCATGAGAACAGCGCGAGGTACATACCTCCCGCAACTAGCTTCATTGTAGTAGACATTAATCCTCTCAAGCTGAAGATCGGAATCTCCCTGATACTTCCCGGTGGTATCGATGCCGTGCTCGGCGCATACAACTTCCCAGAACTTGGCACCGATCTGGTTGCCACATTGCCCACCCTGAACGTGAAGGATCTCTCTCATTTTTCCGCAGAAGAATTGGATTTCTGTGAGAAATGCGAGAGAGGAAGAAGAAGGGCGGGGAAAATAAATGGGAAGTTGTTGGGACGGAGAGAGATTAAGAGGTTACCTTTCTTACAGAGAGAGAGAGAGAAAGAGAATTGGTTTATAAAGGGGGAAGAGAGAGAAACCGGGAATTAGGGTTTCTCTTTGGTTGTAGAGAGAGAAACGAGCTGTGAAATGCAACGGGCTACCTGGTGGAGTGGTAACGGTAAATGAAATGCGCTGGAAGGTTTTCAAATTTTGAATTTCAAATTTCATTTAACAGCTGGACAAAATACCCGGCCCTTTCCCCCAAATCCAATAAATAAAAAATTAAAAATATCAACAAAAAAAAAAAAAAGTCTACGAAAATAAATAATAAGATATTTGTGAGGTGTCAACATTTTTTATGACGTAATTAAGCAGTCCATGTGTTTATTTATATAAACCAGAAAAATATGTATTTAATTTTTTATTCCAATTAAAACTTAAAATTAATTCTTTTTTATTGTGATGATTTATATACTAGAAAAGGCATTATTAATTCCAATGAAATAATTCCTAAGTTGACATTTTTAAAAATACTATAATTAATAATAATGATAATGAATGTGATTAATTAATTACTATTTGATTTTAAAAAAAATAAATATCTCCTTATTTAATCATCCAATATTTATATATATATATATAGTCGTTGATCTTTTCGGTTTTGGCTCTAATTTTTTGAATAAAAAATATAAATTAAATATTTTGAATAGTTAAATAAATAAATGCATAATCACGAGAAAGCATAGATCGTCCAGATTGTCCTCGAAAATCTAAAAAAGAAAAAGAGAAAAATCGAAGGTTAAAATTGTCATTTAAGTTAAATGATATGGACAAAAATGGGAGAAGATGAGTTAGATAAAAATAAATAAATAAATAATCATTTGATATTAAATTTAACACCCACCCCTTATATGGGATGTGGACCCTTTTGTCTTAAATGGCAGCGACATTTCGACAACTCTTTTTTGTTTTTGTTTTTAAAACAACTTACCTTTCATTTTAATATATAAAACAAAATATTATAATGAAAATACATGTCCACGTCACCTTTAAATCCATATTTTAAATCTATTGGTTAGATCTGAAGTTGGTTAGAGGGTAACAAATTATTATTTATATGGTGTCAAACCTATCACTTCTAGACTAGTTAAACCTATCCTACAACAGACACGTTTTAAAATGGAAAGTCTAAAAAAGAAGCCCAGAGAAAAAAAAAAAAAAGTCTAGAAAAGAAGCCAAGAAAAAAACCCAAAGAGAACAATAATTGTGAGGGGGAAGTCCCAGGCAAAAAAAAAAAAAAAATCAAAGAGAACAATATCTACTAACGATGATGACCTTGAGCTGTTACTAATTATATTCAAGCCAAACATCAGGTTGTTACTAAAAGACGCTGGCTCCAAAAGGGTGGATTATGAGATCATTGAGCTGTCACTTGGCCCCAAGGGGTGGATTATGAGATCATTGTGTCAGGACGTTGGCTTCAAGGAGGTGAACTATGAGATCTCACATTGATTGTAGAGGGAAACCAATTATTCCTACGTAGAAACCCCTCTCTAACAGAGGCATTTTAAACCCTAAACTTTCATAATTGATTCAATTTAGGTCAATTATTAGCTATTATCACCGTACTCCATTTAAAATCACCTAATTAATTTTATGGAAGCTAGAAAAAACCGGTTTTAGATTCTGGTCCCATGAACATGTAGCTTGAAAGAGAAGTGAATGTGATGTAATTGAAGCCAAACTTTGAAGCAAAGCAAAGCAAACACAGAGAGAGTTCTCGCAGTCACTCTGAAAAGGACAAAGCAAAAAGAAAGGAGACTTAGCCAAAAAGATAGATAACCCATGGCACAATGAGAATAAAATTACACAACAAAGAAGAAGCCCACCATGAGAAGAATTCAGAGTCACAATACAATTCTAACTGGCAGCCAGCCATGTGCATCATCACACCATGTGGTTTTCTTTACAACCTCAGCCACTCCAAGCAAGGACACAGCCCCCAGCAGAACCTTGAGGGGTAGTAGTCCTTCAAGTAAACTTCCTTGCTGAAACCTACAATGTAGAAACTGAAGGACCTTCCATGGTCGGCCATTGTGACGCGGGCCACCGGTACGACTGAGATTATATGTCGTTCACATATCACACGTGCAGTGGGAGCGATGGATGCTCGATCTGCAATCACTTCAGAAGAGAACTTGTTGAGGAAGAAGGAATCTGCAAAGAAAGCTGGAGTACATTGGTAGGCTTGAGTG
The DNA here is from genome assembly GCF_002738365.1 of Cucurbita moschata. Lineage (NCBI taxonomy): Eukaryota > Viridiplantae > Streptophyta > Magnoliopsida > Cucurbitales > Cucurbitaceae > Cucurbita > Cucurbita moschata. The sequence continues at coordinate 3,364,300 of NW_019268531.1, forward strand.
TTGCATAATTGGACACCTTTGGCTCTGTGGAACACTTCGTCTGGTACAGATGCTGCTCCGCTCATAGCGCTTACTTTTCGAGTCGAAAGTGTCCTCCTGTAAAAGAAGAATTCCTTTCGTGTTGTTGTTGTGCACAGTTTTCAGCAAAAGAGAATATAAAATATAACTGAAGGGGAAGAAACTCGAGTTCATATAAAATATAACCGAAAAGTCATGGACCGTGGCAGCTTTTTTTTTTGTTGCCTTTAATATATGCTTTGGTTCAACAGTGTACGGAACTGCTAAATGACTCTTTTGAGAAGTATGAATTAGAAGGAACTGAAGAATTTCCCATGATAAATCCAGAAGCATGTATAATATTTCAAACTATCATTGTGAGATCTCACATCGGTTGGGGAGAAAAACGACGCAATCATTATAAGGGAGTGGAAACCTCTCCCTAGTAGACACATTTTAAAAACCTTGAGGAGAAACCCGAAAGGCAAAGCTCAAAGAAAACAATATTTGCGAGTAGTGGGCTTGGGCTGTTACAAATGGAACTAGAGCCAGACATTGGGCGATGTGCCAGCGAGAAGGTTGAACCCCGAAGGGGGTAGACATGAGGCAGTGTGCCAACAAAGACGTTGGACCCCGAAGGGGGTGGATTAGGGGGTCCCACATCGATCGGAGAAGGGAACGAGTGCCAGCAAGGATGCCGGGCCCCGAAGGGGAGTGGATTGCGAGATCCCACATTGGTTGGGGAGAAGAACAAAACATTTTTTATAAGGGTGTGGAAACCTCTCCCTAATAGAGGGGTTTTAAAATTTTTGAGAGGAAGCCTGAAAGAGAAAGCCAAAAGAGAATAATCAGAGTTCTTATGGCTTTGCACTGTTATCGTAACAAGGATTCATTTTTATTAAAACCAACCAGCTGGGGGAATTTTTTTGGAATCCCCTCTCGCTCAACTTTAGGCGAAATCCTCGTTTCCGTTCGTATTTCACTCGATCGAATGAATATTACTCTTGCTTCCAATGAGTAAAAACTATAGCTACAGAAACAGCAAGTTCTAAAAATGTATCAGAATTAGAATGCACACCAGCTAACAACGGCAATACTGCGAGTCAGGAGAGAACCACTATGTTGGCATGTCTCACACTTAATTAGGCCACGAGATCCGCAGGTTGCACAAGGAAGTTTTCCCTTGCCATCACATTTTGCACATCTGCACGTAGCAAGAATTATTCAGCATACCGAAACATAATGTGTCAAACAGGAAGTTATCAGTCACCCAGCAGCAGCAGATAAATTTTAGGCTCAGATTATCAAATGCCAAGGTAAGGGACGTTTGAGCTCGAAGCCCATTCTATCATAGCTATAGACCAAGAAGCCAATAATCAAATAAATGCACAAGACATGAGAATCTATCCTTAAATAACTTACATGGAGTCTGATCCATCTCGATGAGCTATCAAACCTCGACCATAACAAGAAGGGCATTGGACCATATGATTTCCAATGTAAAATCCAGGTTCTTGATCTGGGTTACATGTCGGACATACGAGATCTCCTCGTCCTGCACAGACTGCAGAGTTTTTCAAACACGAGTGTTAAAACCGAATGCTTGTGAGCCTAACAATACTAAATGCTTAGCGTTGTCTTCACTTTAGACCCATAAAATTTCCACTCAAGTTAGTTTTGAGATCCTATATCGATTAGGGAGGAGAATGAAACATTGACGCGTTTTAAAGACCTTGAGGGGAAGTCCGAAAGGGAAAGCTCAAAGAGGACAATATCTGCTAGCGGTGAGCTTGGGCAGTTACAGTTGATATTAGAGCCAGACACCAGGCGATATGCCATTAAGTAGACTGGCCCCAATGGGGGGTGGACACGAGGCGGTGTGCCAACAAGGGCACTGAGCCTTGAAAGGAATGGATTGGAGGGTCCTACATCGATTGGAGACAGGAACAAGTGCCAACGAGGACGCTGGGCCTCGAAGGGGGTGGATTGTGAGATCCCACATATGTTAAGGAGGAGAACGAAACATTGTTTATAAGGGTGTGGAAACCTCTCCCTAGCAGACGCATTTTAAAAACCTTGAGGGAAAGTTCGAAAGGAAAAGCCCAAAGAGGACAATTAGATTAGTAGTAATCATCATTAAGTTCAATCAGAAATTCCTATTAAGTTCAAAAGGGAAAGCATTCAACTAGCTACTAAATTAACTTCCAGAATCCTCACCTGAACACTTCTCAATGGTTTCTGAATGAGGAATCCTTTTCCTTGATTCTTTAGAAGGTACATAAAGAGGTGGGAACTCAGATTTCAAATCCAATTCCCAGACTCCAAGCTCGGGTCCATTGTTTCGTCCATCGATCGCACCGCCTTTATATGGCTCGGTTTCTTTTATAACATCCCTTTCCTCTATAAAAGTATCCAGAGTTCCCACATAAACATTACAGTCTTCCACAGCACAAATCTTCCACCTACGAGCAGGACGACTTCCCCAACAACAACGATGACCAACATGATCAATAAGTAGTTCTCTTATCTCTACTTCATCCAATACTTGTCTGCACATAGCTCAATTCACAAGCCACAATAACGATTTGTCACTGAAAGATAGACTTTACACATCACCAGAGAAAGCAAAGGATAGTCTGTAAACTATTTTTGATCAAGAGTTCCTACTTTTTATTGGTTACTATTTTCCTACCTCCCTAAATCATTACTGGTTCGGCCAAACTCTCCTGCATATCCACCTTGATAAGAAAGAGCTTGATCTGAAAATTCATTGAACATCCATTATAATCTACACAAGAACAGATGCAGCAAATTCTACTGATTATTAGCTATGTTCATCACCTCCCTCAAATTTTAAACAGCAATGATCAAATTTCTATCCATACTTAACAAGGAGATTAAGAAAAGAGTTGCAACCAGCAAAATCAATGGAAAATTCAGGCAAGAGTAGTATCATCAAAGCTTCCGTGAAAAATCAAAATCAAGAACACCCATGAACTGATCTTCCGTAAATATGCGTACCTCTAGGATCAGGCTCCGGCGAACTAACCAATGCGCCATGAAGAGAAGGCGGGTAGTAATCAGAAACGTTGGGCGCCGATCGAATTTCCTCGACGCTAACTAGGGTTCCTGCAAATGAATCGGAGGGGTTCGCAGAGCCTGTTCTTTTCAAGTACTGATAATGACTCGATTGATCGCCCAATTCGCTTCGATGTTCTTCCCGAATCCATGGTGAAATAAGAAATGGGGAAAACCCAACAAACAAAATCTGTCAGCGAAGAAAATTGGGACTCTAGAAAGTTTATAATCCCAAAGAGAATAAGAGTGTACCTGAAAGCAAAGGATCCTCCATGTCCGTATCTTCGTGAGCACAATTTGGGGTGGAAGAAATTAGCGTAATAACAAGCCCGTTTCCTTCGTCGCGAAGAAATCAATCAGGCTTGGTGATGGTAGAGGATTTTGGGACGTTGATCTCGATATTTGATAAACTTCCTCCATTATTTTTTGTTTGGTCCACTTACAGATGGAATTAATTCCATTTTTGACGTCTTCTTCCATTGATTGGTTCGTTACTCCGGCTCTTCCTCCTTCATAGAAAAATAAGAACAATCCAACTAGTTTCATCGGTGGGAAGAATTATGGTCTCTATAAACACCATTAAAGGGAGTAAAAATTAGTCAAAAATTAAAAAAAAAAAACTAAATTATTATCAAATGAAGTCTTACATTTGTGATTTGTAATTAAATTTATGGTTACCGTGCCAAATTCATTCATATCAAAAGAAGCTTACATTCTGCGATCTTAACAATTGGAGATCCCTTCGTCAAGTTCATAGAAAATTTCAAACATCATGAATTTAGAAAACCAATGAGCATAAATGTTGATTTAACATAAGATAAGATGCGAGCAAATATCTGCCAAATTGATCATATTGAATGTGGCAGGCCTTTCATGCAAATGCAAGTGGCCTGTAATTGTAGCTTTTTTGAGCCCTTCTTTTGGGCCTTGCTGGGGGAAGTGAGTAGTGGGCTATACTCGATCCAATATTCCCTGACCCTGTTCGCTTTAGCCTGTTACATATCGTCGTCAGTCTCACGATTTTAAAACGCTTTTATTAGAAAAAGGTTTTTACACTCTTATGAGGAATGTTTCGTTCTCATTTCTAGCTGATGTGGGATTTCGGAATCCACCTCCCTTGGCCTCTAATGTCTTTGTTGACACGTTGTTCGGTGTCTGGTGCTGATATCATTTGTAATAGCCCAAGCTCACCGCTAGTCAATATTGTCCCTTACGAACATGTTTTTAAACTTTTATAGCTTTGTTTTCTGGTTTCTCCAAAATGTTTTTTGATAGTGTCTTTAACTTATAAACCCTCGATCTTCCTCTTAATTAGTCAATGTAGGACTACTCCTCCCAATAATCGAAAAACATTTCAATTAAAAAGTAGGGCTCTAAACAAATTCCCAAAATGATTTATATTGAAAAAGTTTAATTTTTTTTTATTTTTTAAAAGTTAATTCCAATTCCAAAAAAAATTGACAAATGAAGATGACGTGTAATTGTCCCAATGCAATCCAAACCCATCAAGACGTTGAAATAGGGCTGCGATTCTGACGTGTATTTTCCAAAAAACACATCACTCCGCGTCATCTCGAACTCAACTTTCCTTCGTCCACTTGGAGGGTCAAGATTATCGATCTCCACGTGGCATCTTCCAATTTGCCAGTCAACGCTAGTTCATAATAAAAAGCCTAAAATGCCCTTAATTATTATTATTATTTTTTAAGACAAAAGCGCTTTCTTTTTTATTTTTTTAATTTACAAGTATTTAAAACTCCACACATGGGGATTTGTAAATAAATAAAATCTTATTATAATTTTTTCTTTCTAAAAATATGGATATTCCACGTCAGGATATGATCGAGTTGGTTGACTTTTAATTAAACCTGTTTAAATAAATTTCATTAAAAAAATGGAGAATTTCAATACTTTTATAATATTAAATTCGCAATGTTTGAAATTTTGGAAAATAGATTTCTATTTTTCTTTCCCCTTTAAATGTTCCAATGGACTTTATATAAATAATTATGTATTTTATTTGTTAGTTAAGATATCAATTTTACGATAATTTTGATATATGAAAAATAATTAATAAACAATTTTTAATAATAATATAATTAAAATCATTGAAAAACTTTTTTATAATGTCAAACCTACCCTTTAAAACATAATTTAATATTATTTTAAAGTCGATTAAGTATTATAATAATTATTTTGATTTATTTTTTTAATATTAAATTTCTACGATAATTTTAAATTTAGTTAATTGATACTATATTAGATGGAGAGTGATTTTAAGGTTATGATATCCGATAAAAACTTAAAAATTTGAAATTTATTATTATTATATATATCAACAACGTACTTCTTCAGTGACTTAATATATAAATTTTAAAATAAAATCTGCTTTTTGTAATTATAGTTTAAATTTTTATTTAAAAAACTAAGGGTTTTTTTTTTTTTTCAAGGAAATGCATTAAATCTTTATTTGGAAATCTTATTATATAATGCAAAATCATTTCCTTAAAGAAATAACAGTGATCGTCGGAGGTGGCGGGTGACGCGGTAGACCAAGCACAAGGAAAGAGCAGCAGCCAAGACGAACAAAGCTTCGCTAACATTTCTTTCTCGTTCTGCTTTTCCCCAGATTCCCATCTTAACGACGAGACTCATTATTCTTCTTATTCCACTTTCTCTCCTTATATTTCGCTTTATTGATTTCGTCTCTGAATTTCATTTGATCTCCGTCTCGCCGGTCCAATCCTGTGGGTTTTCTCCGGTTAAGCCATGGTTGCCGATTCGAAAGGTAAATCGGACATCTCATTCGCTGGCACGTTCGCTAGTAGTGCTTTCGCTGCTTGTTTCGCTGAGGTAATGTCTTGATTTCTTACACTACCCTGTTTCTTAGGAGTTTCTTGCTGAAATTTCGTGTTGGTCTGTGTTTTGTAGCTGTCGAATTCAAATTATAACCGTGGTTTTGTGAGATAATTAGCTGGTTTTGTCTACATCTTGACCATTTTCAAATCTGGTTAACAATGTACTGGGATTGGCTCATGTGATATTTGAATAAGGTTTGATTTGAAATGGGGTAGGAGTTTGAGTGCTGTTTCGAGGGATCTTGACCATCATTTAAAGTTAATACTGAATTTTGATTATCTTTTTATATCGTGACTGTGATTTTGTAACTATTTGATTTCCTGTGTTTATGTGTGAATCCATGGAAATCAATCTACGTTGTGGTTAAGTAAGCTAGGGCCTGTTTCTTGTTCTTAGAAATTAGCTAAAATTTCAAAAGTGTTCTTAAAAGAGGGAAACATAGTGTAACAGCCCAAACCCACCCCTAGCAGAAAAAGGAGAAGGTGTTTCGTTCTCCTCCCAACCGATGTGGGATCTCACAATCCACCCCCTTCAGGACCAGCGCTCTCACTAGCACTCGTTCACTTCTCCAATCGATGTGGGACCCCCCAATTCATCCCCTTATCGGGCCAGCATCCTTGTTGACACACCTCCTCGTGTCCACCCCCTTTGGGGCTCAGCCTCCTCGCTGGCACATCGCTTGGTGTCTTTCTCTGATACCATTCATAACAGCCCGAACCCACCGTCAGCAGATATTATCCTCTTTGAGCTTTCCCTCTCCAGCTCCCCTCTCTGTTAGGGAGAGGTTTCCACACCCTTACAAAGAGTGTTTCGTTTTCCTCCCCAACTGATGTGAGATCTCACACATTGCTACAAGTAGATATTTCAAGCTTAATGATCGAAAACAGATAGCTATAACCAAAAAAACAAAACTGTTGTGTTTAAATTATGGATCTGGAATGTGTTGGCAATAATTGGCATGCATTTGATATTGATGCAGGTATGCACCATTCCTCTAGACACTGCCAAGGTTAGGCTTCAGCTACAAAAGAAAGCTGTTGCCGGTGATGCTTTACCAAAGTATAGGGGCATGCTGGGCACTGTTGCAACCATAGCCAGAGAAGAAGGTCTGGCATCCTTGTGGAAAGGCATTGTTCCCGGATTGCATCGTCAATGCGTGTATGGAGGCTTAAGGATCGGGTTGTATGAGCCTGTAAGTATTGGAAGTTCAGTCTCCATGCCAATTATTCTGTCTTTTAGCTCATATCTAACGCAAACTTGTACATCATTTACATCACAGGTTAAGACCTTTTATGTTGGCAGTGACTTTGTTGGTGATGTTCCTTTATCTAAGAAGATTCTTGCTGCACTGACAACCGGTGAGTATGCATTGGACTTTATGCTGCTTGTAACATTTGTTCTTGAATCCATAATTGCACGTCTAATGGTTGTCGAATTTGTTTCTTGTGTTAATGCCTGTATTTCTTGTTTAGGATGTCGGAAAATTTTCCATATAACTTCTTGTTTATAATTGGGAAGCAGAATAAAATGTTTCTTCCATATAACTTGTGATATTGTCCTCTTTGGGCTTTCCCTTTCGGGCTTCCCCTCAAGGTTTTTAGAACGCGTTTGCTAGGGAGAGGTTTCCGCATCCTTCTAAAGAATGCTTCGTTCTTCTCCCCAACCGATGTGGGATCTCACATAACTTCTCTTATCAACACATTTCCCTTCCCTCCTCATGTAACAGGGGCTCTAGGAATCACAATAGCAAATCCAACTGATCTTGTGAAAGTTAGACTTCAAGCGGAAGGAAAATTACCTCCCGGTGTACCTAGGCGCTATTCCGGGGCCTTGAGTGCTTATTCTACCATAGTGAGACAGGTTAGATATTCGACTTCAATATCAGGAAAAATTGTATTGCCATTTCGATTTGCTTGATATGCACGTGACATATAGGAAGGAGTTGGCGCTCTATGGACCGGCATTGGTCCAAATATTGCAAGAAATGCTATTATCAATGCCGCAGAACTAGCCAGCTATGATCAAGTGAAACAGGTATAAGCATTGGAAATTTGTGTTCTTAGAACTATTCTTGTTTCCTGTTCCCCATGCCCCGTATCGTTTGTGTCGATTCTTAGCTTATTGTATCTGTTGCAGACAATTTTGAAAATTCCAGGTTTCACAGATAATGTTATTACTCATCTTCTTGCTGGTCTTGGAGCCGGGTTTTTCGCTGTATGTATTGGCTCCCCGGTCGACGTGGTAATCTTTCTATATCCATGCTATGTCGCCTCTTGAATTCGTCACTGTTTGTATTTACTGCCTGCCCTTGTATCGAAGACCGGAATCGTTCGCTCATGATCGTATTCCTTTGTGGCAGGTGAAGTCAAGAATGATGGGGGATTCAACTTACAAAAACACACTTGATTGTTTCATCAAGACTTTAAGAAATGATGTATGTTTTCATACTCTTCCATTGTTTCCTTGATGTCTGTTTTTTTAACTTAAATACCATCTGGGACTTGCGTTTTTCAGGGACCTCTGGCATTTTACAAGGGATTTATCCCGAATTTCGGTCGGCTAGGATCATGGAACGTGATCATGTTCCTCACTCTAGAACAGGTATTTCTTGTTAGGAACTACGAACCTCCACACTAGCATGATATTGTCCACTTTGAGCATAAACTCTCATGGTTTCCTCGAAAGGCCTCGTATCAATGGAAATAGTGTTCCTTACTTATAAACTGACTACTCCTCTCTCAATAATCCTTAATATGTCCTTTCAGCTGCTCGACTGCTAAGGATTACTTAAATAGTATAGAACATGTTTCTTAAGAACTCTCTCTCTTTTTTTTTTTTTTTTCATTTTTCCCTCAACTTTTAATACTAAATGTAACCACCCAAGCCCACCGCCGGTGGATATTGTCCTTTTTGGACTTCCCCTCAAGGTTTTTAAAACGCGTCTGCTAGGGAGAGGTTTCCACACTCTTATAAAGAATGCTTCATTCTCCTCGTTCCCCTCTCCAACCGACGTGAGATCTCACACAAAACTAGTCTCTGAAAATCATGAAACTCAACAACTGTTCTTCTCGTTCCTCGTCTCTTTTGGGCTGGAACCAAAATTATTGAAATGAAACTAAAAGAAACAATACATTGTCCTTGTAATCTAATCAGTCATTGCCATTCAATTCTTTGTTATGTGATAGGCCAAGAAGTTCGTGAGAAAGATAGAATCTTCATCTTGAGCGTTGCGGAAGAAGATAGCTCCCTTTTCAGACATCGCTTAGAGAATAAAAACCCCATCCCACATGAAGAATATTACTTTATTCGCTGCTTCCGGTGATGATATCAAATCTTGCTCCTGCCATGGGAGAGAATAAGTTGAAAGTAAGCCTTAGGCTGAGATTCTTTCTCAAACTTACTTAGTCATTCATTTTCTGTACTGACAATAAATTTGTCATTCTGCTACACTATAATCATGTTCTACTCCATTTGAAACATCTTTTAAATTAAATATTAGAATTTCCAGAGATACATAGCTCGAATTTGTGTAATATGTGTTTGAATTGTGGAAGGAACGAATGTAAAACTTTATCGGTTGGTTCGTAATCAACTAGGATTGTGTGTATATAACTCGGATGGAATGAGTTCAATTCAGGGTGGACACGCACCTAAGATTTTATGTTCTACACGTTTTTTGGTATCCAAATATCATTAGATTAGTTGAGATGTGTACAAACCGGTTTAAACATTTATATATATATGAAGTTGTACACGATTATACACCAATTTTGCTGGGATTATACTAGCTAGTAAAGGTGACGTTTTTTTTTAATTTTAGGAAATATAAATAAAATATGAAAATATGATTTATCCACAACATCCGACCTTAGCTCAGTTGGTAGAGCGGAGGACTGTAGTTGGAACACAATTCCGAAAGTGATCCTTAGGTCGCTGGTTCGAATCCGGCAGGTCGGATCTTTTAATTTGTTTAATTCTATTTTTTTAATAATTCAAATTTCTATTTCTATTTCTATTTTATATTTTAATAATTCAAATTTCCATTTCTATTTTCCTACAAATACATTTTTTTTGTTTATTTTAATATTTTAATATTTTAATAATTCAAATTTCCATTTCTATTTTCTTACAAGTACATATTTTTTTTATTTGTTTATTTTAATATTTTAATAATTCAAATTTCCATTTCTATTTTCCTACAAATACATATTTTTTTTATTTGTTTATTTTAATATTTTAATAATTCAAATTTCCATTTCTATTTTCCTACAAATACATATTTTTTTTATTTGTTTATTTTAATTTTTTAATAATTCAAATTTCTATTTCTCTTTTCCTACAAATACCTATTTTTATTTGTTTATTTTATTTTTTTTAATAATTCAAATTTCTATTTCTATTTTCCTACAAATACATATTTTTATTGGTTTATTTTAATTTTTTTTAATAATTTAAATTTCTATTTCTATTTCTATTTTCCTATAAATACATATTTTTATTTGTTTTATTTGTTTTTTTAATAATTCAAATTTCTATTTCTATTTTCCTACAAATACAATACATAAATTTTGATTACATAACCTTCTAAATATATATAAAATAAAAATATTATTTAAATCGTAGTTATACTATTTGGATATTTGTAGCACGGACACATTTTTTAGCCAATAAATTTGATTTTAAATGCCACCACAAATATAATCCAACCTCATATAATGATTAACAAAAAAAAATTAGAAATTTAAATTTTTTCACCCCAATCTAAAAAAAATAAAAATAAAAACACTCCGACATAATTTAATAATTACAGAATTATCTAATTGACATAAAAATTAGAAATTCAAATATTTTTTTTTTGGCTTTATAAGGTAAAAACGTAGGTGAATTTTGTGAAAAACAATTGAGTCAAATTTTGACTTGCTTGCATTTTATCCAAGTTGTTGACGTGAGATTAATTGGTAAATAATTTATTGAAAACAAAAACATTAAAAAAATAAAATACAAAAATGACAAAAGCCATAGGAAGAAGAGCATAGAAATCATCGAAAAGGTGAGGCACGTGCGAGAAGTGGAGCAGACACGTGCCAAGGGCTGAATAAAAACGAAAGCTCCTTCATTTCCAGGCCTTTCCCTTCAACTGCCTAACCGAAAAAGACTGGCTCTTAATACCACAAAGCCCACCCCTCACTCCCTAAGAAGTATCGCCACTTCTTTATCATCTCTCTTACAGTCCCAAAAACAGCGCCTCGTTTCTGACGATCCCCTCTACGATGCTAGCTTGATTCCTCCTCTTCAATGCTTTAAGACACCATCTTCTTCTTTCCCCACCTTTTAGATCCTTTTCCGCGTCTTTTCTCCGGGGATCTCACGTCTTTCGCAGCCAATTTCGGGTAATTTTTCCTTACATAATCAGATTTGGGTGTTTTTGTTTCTTTTGTGCAAATTTATGGGAGTTGTAGGTTTGAGTTGGATTGAGGCATTGATGAATCTAGGTGGGTTGAGATTCGGCTTGTTTGATGGGGATTTGGAGTTGGTTCGGAAGTGGGATTCGTTGAATACTTCTCTTACTTAGCTTAATTTAATGGTGGATTTGGTTGATTGGAGCTTTTTGTAAGATTTTGAACTGTTACTTTAATTTGCATCGTCACTGTTTCTCGCTTCTTCGAAGCAGTGGGCACTGTTCATGATACTTTCTGAATTATTTTTCCTCCACTTTTCAGATTTATAATTCCGAAGCCAGTGTATTGTTTGTTAGAGATCTCGTTAGTGGGTTTTCTTTTTTCTTTTTCTTGAGCTGAAAAAGTAATTCGTGTGTGATTAGGAGAAGAGAATGGCGTCTATTTCTACTCATTCAGCTGCATTATCCGGTTCTTCGGCATCTGATCTTCTTCGAAGCTCGAGTAATGGCTTCAGTGGCATTTCTTTGAGGGACCTCGCTAAAGTGCGATTCAACCCAAGAAGAAAGGACATGACAGTGAGTGCAAAGGTAAGGAAGGTGAAAAAGCACGAGTATCCATGGCCGGCTGATGCGGATCCGAATGTCAAGGGTGGAATTCTTACCCATCTCTCACATTTCAAGCCTCTGAAAGAGACGCAGAAGCCTGTTACTCTTGAATTTGAAAAACCACTTGTTCTTCTTGAGAAGAAGATTAACGATGTTAGTCTTTCCTTACTGATGTTAGTTGCTTCTTCTGGATGGGTGTCTATCGTGTTCTTTTGCATTGATAGTCTTTTCATTATGGATACAGGTGCGGAAAATGGCTCAAGAAACTGGTCTAGACTTTAGCGATCAGATTCTTTCGTTGGAAAATAAATATCGGCAGGTTTGTTATTACTTTTCACAGAATTCTTATTCCAAGAAGTATTGAAAATTAATCTTTTCCACGTAAATTTACCTTAATGAGTTTGATTACTTCGCGTTGCTGGCTTCAGGCTTTACAGGACTTGTACACTCATTTGACTCCTATACAACGTGTCAGTATAGCTCGGCATCCTAACAGGCCAACTTTCCTTGATCACGTGTTTAATATCACTGAAAAGGTTTGGTGCTCCTTTTATTGTGAAAGTGATATCGAAAATTTTGGATTGTGGATTTGCTCGTGTTAATGAAAAAATATTTTATTCATCTCTGCCTTACAGTTCGTTGAACTTCATGGAGATCGGTTAGGGTACGACGATCCTGCAATTGTTACTGGTATAGGAACCATAGATGGGAGAAGGTACATGTTCATGGGTCACCAAAAGGGTAGAAACACAAAAGAAAATATTCGGCGTAATTTTGGAATGCCTACACCACACGGGTATGTTAGCATGGCGACCCATGTTGCACTATACATTATATAATTATCCACGAGTTTTGAAGTAGTATGAATTATTGCTAGTTGAATTCCAACTTGAAGAATTTGAAGTTTGGGTATCGGATGTTTAGTCCTGATTATAAGTTTTATCTAATTCCCAATAGTTATCGGAAGGCGCTTCGCATGATGTATTATGCTGATCACCATGGGTTCCCAATTGTTACTTTCATTGATACACCAGGCGCTTATGCAGACCTCAAGTCCGAGGAACTGGGTCAAGTATGTAACAAAATATTCTTTTTTCATCGAGCTCTTCCTTTATCTGGAGAACTGATTTGCTTCATACATTTGCAGGGTGAAGCTATTGCTCATAATTTGAGGACTATGTTTGGTCTCAAGGTACCGATAATTTCAATTGTCATTGGCGAAGGCGGTTCTGGTGGTGCCCTGGCAATCGGTTGTGCTAATAAGTTGCTAATGCTTGAGAATGCAGTTTTCTATGTTGCCAGGTGCATTTCATGGCTAGCTTTAGTAAAGTAAGGCAACTTCATTTGTGTGCATGCTGATCATTTCTTTCCTTTTTTTGGCTATTCTTACTACGATCTAGCCCTGAAGCCTGCGCTGCAATCTTATGGAAGAGTGCAAAAGCTTCCCCACAGGTTTTTATACATTCATTGCTTAGTTTCCTCTTGTGAAGGTTGTTATATATGTATTTTTTGAGATTTTCTTTTATTTGCAGGCAGCAGAGAAGCTAAGAATTACTGCGTCGGAGTTGTGCAAACTACAAATTGCTGATGGCATAATCCCTGTAATGATGCTGTCCTTCACATATCTTGTTATTGCACGTTCTTTTATTAGTTCATCGTGTTCTTAAGAGTTATTCTTCACAGGAACCTTTGGGTGGTGCGCATGCAGATCCTTCATGGACCTCACAACAAATAAAAATTGCAATAAATAAGACCATGGATGTATGTCCTTGAATTCTTCCAAAATAATGAAAGCTGCTCATGGTAGCTTATACTTTAATGAGTTGTACTGCACATGTTGTTTCAGGAGCTTTTGATGATGGATACGGAAGAACTATTGAGGCATCGAATGATGAAATTCCGTAAAATTGGTGGATTTCAAGAAGGCGTTCCAATTGATCCAAAAAAGAAATTGAACATGAAAAAGAAGGAAGTACCCGTTGTCAGGAAGACGAAGAAAGTACCCGTCGGGAAGACCCCAGTTCAGCAACTAGAAGTTCAGGTGGAAAAAGTGAAACAAGAAATATTGAAAGCCAAGGAATCCTCCACTGGTCAACCTGATTTGGTTCTGAATAAGATGATTCAAAAATTAAAGAAAGAAGTTGATTTTGAATTTTCTGCGGCAGTAAAGGCCATGGGATTGAATGACAGACTCGCCACGCTCCGAGAACAGTTTTCGAAAGCAAATTCACCGGACCAACTTATCCAACCTGCATTGAAAGGAGAAATTGAGAAGCTTAGAGATGAAATCAACCAGGGGTTATTTAAAGCTCCTAACTACGAGAATCTGAGGAAGAAACTCGACATGTTAAATGACTTATCTCAATTCAAGGCTCTATCAGTAAGAGATGTTAAGGAGGCCTCGTTGAAACAGGAAATCAACAAAAAATTTGCAGAGGTTCTAAGTCAACCTAATGTACAAGAGAAATATGAAGCGCTGAGAGCTGAAATTGAAAATTCAGGGGCGTCTACGTATTCGGATTTGGACCCCGAACTGCGAAAGAAAATCGATAATGTAAAGAAGGAAATACAAGGGGAGTTGGTAAATGCCCTCAACTCCTTAGGGTTAGATGTTGAAGTATTAACATCAAAAGCACAAGTCCTTTGCGAGCAGTCATCGTTGTCGCTATTCAAACCAAAGATAGAGATGTTAAATGAGGAAATTAATCAGGGAATTGATAGTTTTGTAAGCAGAACAGATCTAAAAGACAAGATTGAATTACTGAAACTGGAGGTAGCCAAGGCTGGAAAGACACCAGATGCAACCTCAAAGAACAGAATTTGGGCTTTGGAGCAACAAATAAAGCAGAGCCTTGCTGCTGCATTGGAATCTTCAGACTTGAAGAAGAAACATGAAACACTGAGGGAAGAGATATTAGAAACTGCAGAATCAGGGTTCGATCCACAAGAAGAAGGCGATAGTTCTGTGTACGGCGACGGTGATGCCAGAATTCAGATGAATTTGGGTGCTGAACATACCTTCGCTTAATGTGAGTTTTGCAATCTTTTTTACCATGTTAAAAGAACACACACGAGCACGCGTAGATGCAGAGAAATACATTGAAACTTGAAAGGCTTTAGTTCATCAACATCTTTGAAAACGAACTACTCTTGCCCTTTTCTTCATTTTCTGATCAACATGAAAAATATATCTCAATAATTATGGAATATTTTCTTGAGCTTGAGGTATTTAGAATTCGGATTAGGGAGCAGCTGCCAGTGGATGCAAAATAGCTAAGTTTAAGAGTTTTACTAGTTAACTTTTCAAATTTTGCTGTGTTTTTACTATCAGTATGCATGAGCAGGACCATGCCTAAGAAGAAAAAGTTGGACGCAACTGAAAATTAGTGAGAGCTTCTACAATGGCCAGAAATACTAAGTTAGCTGTTTCCGCTTCTAACCCGAATATGACATCGCTTGATTTTGATCGGTTACAAGATTTAGCATGAACTGGAGCTGGAAGGTCAGGGCAGAGCTGCATTTTCATTTTTCCTGTGTTTCTGGGATTTTTCTTCTCTAAATTAGGTCTCTTGGATTTGGAGTTATTTATATCTGGCTTCTGGTTTTGTTGTTGCTGTGTTTCTTATTTTTTCAAAGATAGATCCAAATAGCTCTGTATAGATTGCAAGAATGTCTTGGAGGCCTATAATGCTTTTCAGACTCTTTAAAATGGTATCATTTCCCACTTTTGATGATTGATCATATGATTGTTTAGAAACTAGACATCATCCTGGTTGGAACATTCAATTTGAACCAAAGGGTTTTAATGGTCTGTTCCAAACAAAAGTAGCAGCTTCTGTTTCTTAATTGCCTTTAGGCATGCTGGTTTACACTCTACTTTGGTCTCAAACAAGCAGGTCTGATATCTTTCGAGTCAGTAAACCCGAGGGGCCTTTCCTTTACTTTAAGCTTAGGCTGACGACGGCGAGCCTGTGTGGTTATGGGGGCGGGCACGAGCGGTCTTCTCAGCCAAACTTGATAGTTATGCTCATTTCAACTTGTTTTAAACTTTTTAAGCTTAGGTTGACCAGCGAAACTAAGAGAGCCATTCTATTTAGAGTGAGCCCGTGTAGTTATGGGGGCGGGCACGAGCGATCTGCTCAGCCATACTTGATAGTTATGCTCATTTCGACTTGTTTTAAACTTTTTAAGCTTAGGCTGACCAGCGTAACCAAGAGAGTCATTCCATTTAGAGCGAGCCCGTGTAGTTATGGGGGCGGGCACGAGCGATCTGCTCAGCCATACCTAATGGTTATGTTCTTTTTGACTTGTTTTAAATTTTTTAAGCTTAGGCTGACCAGTGTAACTAAGAGAGCCATTCCATTTAGGATGAGCCCGTGTGGCTATGGGGGCAGGCACGAGCGGTCTACTCAGCCATACTTGATGGTCTACTCAGCCATACTTGATGGTTTAGCTCTTTTCGGACTTGTTTTAAACTTTTTAACGAAGGTTTCATCTCCCATTCATGAGATGATAACTCCCTTGGAACTACCATACTTTCATGAAGCTTTTTAACAATTTTGATCAGTATTCTGTACATGATTATAGAAGCTTTGTTGTTTTTACTCATCATTTGCCATCTTTTATGCAATTTCAGCAATGTTACTTCAACAAATATCATATCTATGTTGAATTTCTTAAGCTCCTGAATATAACATAAAATTTTATTCAATTAAACTTTAGTTAATTTCAAATCATTTAGACCATAAGTTAATAATTCGTAATTATTGTAATTTAAAATCTTCTCAAAATTCCAATTTTTTTTATCGATAAATGCTCGTATCTCGAATTTCGCTCTAATATTATGTAAATATTTAGATTTTAAGAAGTCTTACTCATGTTATAACAAAAATATAAATTTTTTAGTTATAAAAAGTTTAGAATTTAATAGATTTAAGATGAGTAGATTTTTTTCTAAAATATGTTACGTAAATCTAAATATATTATTTTTTAACAAAAATGACATATTTAATTCCAAAATAGGCCATTGATATTTTATATTATCGGTTTTTTAAATAATAATTTGATACTCAATGTATATTTATATTGTTTTGTTTAAATTTATTTTCAAAATAAAAATATTAAATTATAAATTTAATCATTAAAATTTGAAATTCGTATTTATTTGATTTTAAAATTTTTTAAAAATTTCAAATTTATAAAAAAACTATTTTTTTAAAAAAATATAAATGTAAATGTTGTATACAACGAAACCCTAATTGAAAGTTTATAAATAAAACTCAAAATTTTTTAATAGATTAATTAAAATTTAAAAGTTGCTCCTATCTCTCTCTCTCTCTCTCGAAACATTGATTATCATCATCTTCTTTCATTCCGTCTACTCTGTATTTTTTGCTTTCATTATTCTTTTTTTCTTTCTTAGGGTTTCGAATGCGAATTATGTGAGTTTTTTCTACTTGGATTTTTCCTGCGACTGTTTAAGGTGAGAATATTTTTCGACTACGAGTTGGTGGATTCTTGATTTCCGACGCCTACACCTTCCTCTTGCTTTCTTTATCCAAGCGCTGCTGGATCCTAGTTGTTTCGGCAGGGATTGGCAGTCGATTGCAATTTCCTGCCGAGGTTTGATTCTGTCTTTGTGTTGCCTTTTTTTTTTTTTTTTTTTTTTTCCCATTTCGTACGACTTATTATTCTTTTATTCTTATGTTCTTTCTTGATTTTTTTTTTCCTTTTTCCGTTTCACGTTGATCGTGTGCTCTCAATTTGCAGAATTGAGGCATCGAGAATTTGGGATTTTGTTTCTATTTAGGTTGTTTCATTTGATAGGGTTGTGGGTTACGTACTACGAGTAATGCGGTTCATATTTTTACTTGGGAAACCGGTAGTCGAAATGGTTTTAATTTTGTGTTGTTTGGGGGTTTTGACTTGCAGGGTTGTGCCTAGAATTGGGTTACTAGTGAAGTTTGTGACTCTGCTGTGTTTGAGGAATTGTGAGGTTTGGAGTAAATGTTGGTTTGTGGACGTTGAGTGATTGTCTTCATGGACTTAAATGCCTCGCCGGTGCCTGAAGAGGATGAAGAGACGTTTGATAGACATGAAGTGGTGTATAGTGCTCCAGAGGATCATATAGAGACTGGTGCCAGTATTGCACGGCGGGTATGTGCGTTTCTGCCCTGTGTTTTTTTTTTAAAATTTTTTTTTAATTTTTTTTTTTTTTAACTAGAAACATAAACTTTCATTATCGAGAATGATGGTGCGAAAGAGGGAGGATTTCTGCGAAGATTCTGTTTTAAGTCCTATCTTTTATTTCTTTTTTGGACACCTCATTAGAATTGTTTATATGGAGTAGCGGATAAAGGGAAAATCTCATCTTGGTTTTCTATGCTCTGTAGTAAGATTTGATACTCGGGGATACTTTTTTTTTTTTGGCTAGGCCAGCTCAGGTTAAGAAAAATGCAAGAATATAGCAATACAAAAAGAAAAAAAAAGAAAAAAAAAAAGAAAAAAAGAAAAAGAGATTTATGGACAGTCGAAGGAGGAAGCTTAGTCTTTTTGTAAGTGCACCAGTGTATTGTACTTGCATGAAATCAAGCAGTATTCATGCATACACATTGATACCTGGACGTGAAGTACAGCTTGATTGTGCATCCATTTGTTTGTGTTAGGAACGAGAAGAAAGAAAAAGGCGGTTGAAAAGAGATCGCTCTATTGAGAGACCGGTGCATGAATACCAACAGCCGGCACGGGATCAGTCTTACCCTGCTAAAAACCAAAAAACTGTTAGAAGCAGGCTTCCTCCAGGTGAGGCTCTTAGTTTTTGGTTTCTATCATTTTCCTTCTTTTTTACTCATACTTTAAGATTTACGAAAGGTTATGGTTCCTTTGCATGTACCTGGTTGTAAATATTTCAGTTTTCAAATGATCAAATAAGAGCAGGTTCACGAAAGGTTTACGGTTCCATTTATTTTTTCCGATCTTTTTCACCTAAATATTTGAGGCTTTAAGTTGAGTGCTGATGCTAAAACGTAGACCATGTAAAGCAAACATTCTTTTCTAGAAACTTTCTTTTCTATGCTTTATGCTTTAACCATTTTTGTTTACCACTCTTTTACTTGCAGGTTGGTTGGATTGCCCTGCTTTTGGTCAAGAAATATGTTGCATGATTCCTTCCAAAGTTCCTCTGGGCGACACCTTCAGTGATTGTGTAGCACCTGGTAAAAGATATGCATTTAAGCAAGCGATCCATCAGCAGCAGAGAGTTTGGGGGAGAAAAGTAAGCCTCTGTCTCTCACACTCCTCGCTCAAACACATGCACGGATTAAAAAAAATATATATACCAGAGAAAGAGAGAGAAAAGTGCAATTTATATTTTATTTTATTTATTTATTTATTATTATTATTATTTTTTTGATATAGGGATGCAACTTCTTAATCTTTAACTTGTTTTCCATTCCATTAATAAGAAATAAAGTATTCATTAAAAATAGTAGCATAAAGAAAACAAAGAAATCTCTTTGGTCAGTTGTTCTCATGCACATGGAGAACCAAAGAACAAAATATTTTAATAAAGAATTTCTTATTCTTGCTCATTTTACCAAGTTGAAATAACAGATTATTTTGAACTAAACTTTCAGCTCGGTTTGGTGATTGATTTGACAAATTCTTATCGTTATTATACAACGACAGATTTGAATAAAGAGGGTATCAAGTATGTTAAGGTGAGCCTTGGAATATGGCATGTTATCTTAGTTGTACTTTTTAATTGTTGGTATTGAACTTTTCTTATTTTCTGTGATCTTCGTTCTTCTTGTTGGGGGAAGATTCCTTGCAAGGGGAGGGATTCTGTACCTGACAACAAATCGGTCAATATGTTCGTTTACGAGGTTCGTACCATTTTTTTCACCTGGAATCTTTTTCCATTTTATTAGAAGTGCTTTCATGCATCAGATTTTGAGTGGAAGGGTCTAGGGATTGGCCTTTGTTTTATCTTTTTTTTTTCTTGGAATATTGGGTACGACGTGAAATTAAGAACTGAATAATATCATTACTCGTTTTGGGTGTTATACTGTCTAGCTACTGTATCAATCTGGGCTTCTTTGATCTACCAAATTTCTAACTTATTGTCCATTGAATTCCTTAATCAGCAGCTTTTGTGTCCTGGCAATGCACATTAGGTCTTTGAATACGTTCTCTACTGTATCTGTTTGATTTGGGGGAAAAAAAGTGTGTTGGCATGTCCGCACACATACACACAGTTACATGTTTTCATTATTTGTGCATGTGTGGACTTGTTTACTTTTTACTTGTTCAGCTTAGGAACTGAGAAGATTGTTGAGCCCGAACAGCCGAACATGCGTTAATTATTATCTTTTTTTTTTCCCAGGTCAGTCAGTTTATTTCTCGTCAGAAACACTCAAAGAAGTATATTCTTGTCCATTGCACGCATGGCCATAATCGCACTGGATATATGATCATAAATTATCTTGCGCGTGCACTATCCATTTCTGTTACCCAGGTTAGTAAGTCCACCTATAAAATGATTCACGTGTCATGATCATTTCTTGGTTCATCTTTGTTCATCTCATTGATTCATCTCTCATTTTGATTTGCTACCCCTTGAGAGGGGACATTGGATTATCCTCGTTGCACAGGCTCTTAAAATGTTTTCCGATGCACGTCCTCCTGGAATTTACAAGCCAGATTACATTGATGCATTATATGCCTTCTATCATGAAAAAAAACCTGAATTGGTTGTTTGCCCACCCACACCTGAGTGGAAGAGATCCTCAGATCTTGATCTTAATGGTGAAGCAGTTCCGGATGATGACGATGATGGAGGTTCTGCTGCTCCTTTGAATGTATGCAATATTCATAGAGTACTCGTTCTTGTCAATATTTCAATTTCTTCCTATTAATGGGTTAGATACGTAAGAAGTGTACACAATCATGTGTTCTTTCATTTTTTCTCAAGAAAGAGGGGTTATTAAAAAAGAAATATATGGACTCTTTGTACTTCATTGTCTTCTCAAGTAAGAAATGAAATCAAACTTGCTTGCAGCTTCAAAGACTAAGAGCACATGAAAGGAAGTATCTTTTTGCCTTAAGCCTCATGGGATCTTAGTTAGACTGCACATGGAATCCACCCAGGACTCCACTTCGTTCAATTTCTTTTTGTTAATTCTTGCATTAGGTTCCATTCTATTCATTCACACACTTGCACTCAGCGTGCTAGTTCTTGGAAAGATAGGAATTAAGACGTGGTACATTACATTCCCATGTCCCATGCTCTAGACCAATATGCTACTTTCTATAGTTTTTCTTGAACCCTCTCTGGCAAGGACTAAAAGAACTAGTTCATTAGAATTGTTGGGTTGTAGACAAAGTCTTTTTCTGTCGACAGAAATGAAGGGTTTTGTTCATAGGAGAATTACAAAATAGGAGGACCAATTCAGATCTATTAATTAGTCTTTGGATGTAGCTTATTTGATTCTTTTTTTTCTTGGTTGTTTTCAAGGAAAATCATGATGATGCTGCTCAAGTGATGACAAATGATGATATATTGGGTGATGAGATACCTGAGGACCAAGAACGTGCTTTTAAACACTTCTGCTATCAAATGCTTAAAATGAATGCAGGAGTATGCTCTCTAAACCTTTTCTTCTTCTTATGTGTCTGCACTTTTATATCATAATATAGACAAGATAATCCATGGTTTCACGTCTTCCTTAATGGAACCTAAGACATTATTCCATCTATATTCGCACAAGATCGCTGGGGATTTTTATATGGGGTGAATTGTTTTGTCTTCACTCTTCATTTTACCCTTTTTTTTAAATGATAATAATAATAATTATTATTTTTTACTTGCTAGGCGATCATGAAATTTTATACTTAAACCATCTATTTTCAAAGTACCACTAAAATTTGGAATATATATGTGTGTGTGTGTATTACAACCATTATTTATTTATTAAGAAAAGGTAAAATTCAACTTTGAGATTTTTGTCTATTTGGTCTCCAGATTTTCAAAAAATGTCTAATAGGTCCCAAATTTTTAATTGTGTTTATAGGTTCATGAACATTCAAGTTTGCATCTAACAGGTCTTAGAAAAATTCAAAATTCTTAAAAATTAATTGATCTATTATATATAAATTTGAATTTTATGTCTAATGGAACCCTAAATTTATATTTAGTAGATCCATAAATTTTAAAAAAGTTTAAAGCTCAGAGACTAAATAGTGGTTTTGTTTGTTCATGGATCAAATAGACACAAACCTCAAAGTTCAAGAATAAATTTCTAATTCAACCTACAAATGATCTTTTAGTTGGAAGCATATGACTTATTTGGTAGGCATGGAATATACTTTGTACTTATTTGGTAGCCATGGAATGTATTTTATACTTCGTATAATTTTTTGCTGTCCTATTCAATTCTTATATTCATCGTTTAAAAACGAGAATGATGAATGATCATCTAGTTTTCAAATAGGACAATAAAATTTGTTCAGTTTGAACTTTTTGCTGAAGCCAACATGCGTGAGTCTATGCAACACTATTGCATAAAAGATTGTAGTTGAAATTTATGCATAAGATACGTTATGTAGTTGAAGCATTTGCATGTGTAGATTGCAGATGTAGCCCCTTTTTGTGTTGCTTGTACTTGATTCAATGTTTTAACTAATTTATTTTACAGGCAAGAGCGAATTTGCAATTTCCCGGGTCGCATCCTGTGTCTCTTAACAGGTCATGTTGCATAAAATTTTCTTAATCTTCATTTATGATATTTTCCTAAATTAATTAGTTCCACTTCTAAATGCCTTTGGGCTTCCTGTGCCAATCTATGTGTCATGAATCCGGAGCCCTTTTTTGGCTTTTTGTTAGTAACTTTTTAAAGAACTTATTTTCTTCTAATTTTGTTGTTAACATTCATAGTTTTACTACAATGAACGATTAACTTGAAAATCTATACGTATGCATCATTGCACTTAGTACCTCAGTTGCATATTTATGATAGGGGGTTATGATAGTTCTCTTAGTAGGGGTTGACTTGTTTCAAAGAAACTACACTACTAAAAGGTGGGGCCAAAGTTTTAATCATGTTTTTCCTCCGCCAAAGTTTGATTGGTGTTGGTACTTGTGGAAAGGTTGGCAGGATTTCAGTTTTCATGAGAGCGATGCTATTTTGGTAAAAAATTGAATTAGAGACCTTTGGAGATTTATCTAGGAGGAAAATAGTTTGTTGAGAACTATAGATGAGTTCGATGAAAATGTGGAAGAGGGTCTGACTAAAGTCGAGAAAGATTCAGGGGAGGTTTTTGAGAAAGCACCTTGATCATGTAATCTATAGTGAAAATGAAAGATGGCGGCAGAACTCGAAGTCATTGGATTGAAGGGAAAAAAAAAATAAAAAAAAAGAAACTCGCAGACAAGGAGGTCAAGAAATCATAGTTTTTCTTCCTTATTAAATTTTGGTTTTTGTTCCTCGTAAAGCAAAGTCGTTGGATGGAGGGGAAAAACTTAACTTTGTTTGTTTTGGTGGCACCTTAGGAGCCAAAGAAATCATGGTTTTTCTTCTTTGTTAAATCTTGGTTTTCATACCTTACCCTTTGATTAGATAGGGAGGTGGTAATGACTCTTTACTTTCTGGATGAAGGCTCCTCATATTATACTCTACAAGCAAGGGGGCTGTTTTCATAGAGGCAAATATGCCGTCTCTGATTTTTGGACTGCTTTTAATAAAAGAAAGATTCTGGGTGCTGTTTTCATAGCCAATTAGGTTACTGAGAATGGGAATAGAAGAGACAAGAAGGGTTGAATGCCAGATAATTGATTAGAAAAAGCTTGGCCGGTGGTCACTCTCTATGCTTCTAATAACAACCCACGGTTAAGGTTTTCTAGTAATTTGCATTCTACTTCCTCTGCAGTCCTCCATGTGACTGTCAGGGTTACGCTTCAGGTTTGCTACCTGCTGAACTCAACTGCAGATGAACTGTGATCCTGATGCTATAGTTCCGATCTGAACATTGGGATGGTTATTTATAGATTCGTTTCTTTTTTTGTTAGGGAAGGGGGGAGCGTTTGAGCTATATTCTTAACTCAGAAAAGATTTTGTTACGTTATTATAGTTTGTAACCCCTATTGCAATTTAAGAGTTCTGACTATTGCAAACCTTTGTGTTTTGATTTGTATGTTTAGTTGTAGAGGAATAATTTCTTTTATTCTCAACAATATTGAATAAAGAACTTCTAGAGTAACATAGAGATTTAGCATTCTTTCTTGTTTTTAAAAGCTGCCACCGCCTCTTATTTACTTTTGTGCTTAAATATTGGAAACCCTTTCTCTATAGTCTTCTTCGCTCCTTTGCTCTGGTGGAGACATCGCACTCAGTCTTTTGGTAATGCAAATGCTTCTTACCCTGAAAAAGTAATGCAAGCAATTGAGCAATCATTCTTGCACTCCCTCTGATTATATGTTCTTATTGATTTAGTTTTCTATTTAAATTTAGCCTCATGATATTGAGTTCTATTTTATATTTTTGGTATGCAGAGAGAATCTTCAACTGCTAAGGCAACGCTATTATTATGCCACGTGGAAAGCTGATGGAACAAGATATATGATGCTAATAACCATGGATGGATGCTACTTGATTGACAGGGGTTTTAAATTTAGAAGAGTCCAAATGAGATTTCCGTACAGAAATGCAAATGATGTATGTTAGCCCAATCCTTCACTGGAGATCTATTTACTTGTATAATTGTATGTGCATTCAACCTGATATACGTTGTTCATTTTGGCTTCAAGGGCCTAGTTGAGAAGATTCACAACTACACACTCCTTGATGGAGAAATGATCATTGACACTCTGCCGGACTCACAGAAGCAAGAGAGAAGATATCTTATATATGATATGATGGCAATTAATCATGTTTCAGTCACTGAGGTTTGATTTATATTTTTGTTAGTGATCCTTATGGATGAAACCTTATGCTCTTAATATAGTTAACTCCCAATTGCACTTGGTAATATCTTGTTTGGATGGTCATTGGCTGACCTTATATAGAACTGCCTCTTGACTGTTTGGTCATATTTTCTTTTTTTACAATTCATGCTGTTCAACTAATTGTGCATTTATCTTTTAGTGATAAGTTGTTATTTCCATTTTATAGCTCTAATAGCTTGCCATTGCTGTAGCGTCCTTTCTATGAACGGTGGAAGATGCTTGAGAAAGAAGTGATCGAACCTCGTAATTACGAGCGCCAGAATATTTACCAAAGTAGGAACCCTCAGTATAGATATGACCTAGAGCCATTCAGGGTTTGTATCCATACTTTTCTTTTATTTCTTTTCTTCTGGCTGTGGCTATCTGATTCAACATAAATAAATACTCATTAGGTGAGGAGGAAAGACTTTTGGTTGCTCTCCACAGTTACCAAACTTTTGAAGGAGTTCATACCGAGGCTTTCACATGATGCCGATGGTCTAATATTTCAGGTAGTTGAATTTTTAGTAAATAAAATATGAATAGATACCTTTTGCACCTTTTATAGGATTTGAGTTATCTTTTGTTCCAGGAAACTTGGTTTCTTACAAGATTTAATAGTTTCATTAACAGCCCAAGGAACTGTTAGAAATATTGTCTCAGATACACAATCATAGTATAATTACCCATAAGGAAATATGATTGTCTCAGATACACAATCATTTATTCCTTTTATTCATAAATCAATTTTAACGTTATTCTTTTTTCCAGAACACTACCAAATAGCATGAAAAATTATCATATAATTATTTTTTAAATAAGTAATGAAAAATAGAGGAAGAAGAGAAGATGAAAAATGCCCATATGAAAGGAAAAACTCCTGAATCAAATATTTGCCTGGAATATTGCATTAATCTTTATATTTGAAGAAGTCTTAGACGTGAAAGTTGTGCATTAATGATTTTGAAGCAGAAGCAGAGTCCTAATGTTAGGTCAAAATTGATTCCCTTACGAAAGTTTAGGGTGTTAATTAATACGTTTATTAATTTAGAGCTTTAATTAATTTAATTTGGGAAGTTTAGTGTATAAATTGATATTTTTCTACATTTTTTTTTTGGAAATTTGTTATCATCATTTATTGGGGTGAAATAGTATTTTTGTTTTTCTTTTCTAGGGGTGGGATGATGCTTATGTTCCTCGAACTCATGAGGGTCTTTTAAAGTGGAAATATCCGGAAATGAATTCAGTCGACTTCCTTTTTGAGGTTGTAAGTAATTTCTTTAGCATCGAATTTGATTGCTGCTGCCGAAGTTGATGCTGAAGTAATTTGAAGTTAATTGTCTGGACAGATGGGGGACGATGATTCTCAGACGCTTATTTTGTTCGAACGAGGAAAGAGGAAAACAATGGAAGGAAATAGGGTTAAGTTCAAAGGTTGATGCAAATAGTTTCTGCCCTCTTACTTCATATTCTTTAGTCTTCTCTTTGCACTATTATCAGTTAAATCATTCTTAATAATCTATCTTTTATTTGCTACGATGAACTCTTACATCCCATTGTGCACAAGTGCAAAATTTTTGTGAAGGAAATATCATCTTGATCGTCCAGGACTTGTGGTATGATGTTAATTTACTTCTGTGGTTTAGTCATCTTTGTATTTAAAATTGCTGGTCAAGTTAGTTCATTAATTCTTTAGGGGCTTGTAGATCGAATAAAGTATTAAATTACCGCGCATGAAGTGAGTTTATTGAAAAGTTTCTGAGGGAGTGTCTGACTCGCCTTCCAAGTTGAACCTGATGTATTCTGTTTATGAGTTCATGAATCCACATTTGTACTCGTTTGTATATAGATGCTACCGCGGTTATGTAGCAGAATGCTGGGGCCTTGATAACTACTATCTCTTGCATATGTGGCTAATTCTGGCTGTATCTATCTTTATCAACCTTTACCCTCAATGTTTCATTATCTATGCCAAAATTCCTGGATAACTAGGTGGTCATTGGTCTAAAATCTTTGGGTTTGTTGAATGAGATTCTACTTTTGACTGCAAATATTTTATAGACCGAATAATATATAGTTCTTCAGTGTATCATTTTAGGTCTCATTTTGAAACTTTTGCAGATGGCGACCCCTCCTTCTATTCAGGAAAGATTGTTGAGTGCTCTTGGGATTCTGATGAACGAGTATGGGTCTGCATGCGTATCAGGACAGACAAAACAACTCCTAATGATTTCAATACATATAGAAAGGTTCTTTTCCTACCAATTTGATATGCCGTTTTGCTGAGAGTTCGAAACCTGCGTCTATTAATATTTCTCAACGTTTGAAATAATATTTCTCGACGTTTGAAATAGGTTATGCGGAGCATTAAAGACAACATCACGGAGGAGGATTTGTTGAAGGAAATTCATGAGATCATACGCTTGCCTATGTATGCTGATAGGATAAGGAATGATAGTAAAGCAGCCCAACATACGAATTCAACACGACGGAGGTGATGATAGCTAGACGATGCGATGCACAAATACAGAAATTAGGTAATCTTTGGACGAGATGCTCAAAAGGAGTTCCTACAGGATGTTGTTTGCCATAGCTTTGCCTTGTTGCTATCGTCGTGTGTGCAGCTGGCGTGTCTATGATCATCCAGTCATTGCACTTTATAGATGTTTTCAGTTAGAGCTTTGAAATCCATTTTTTTTCTTCTAGTTTTCCAGGTGAAGAGATGTAGGTTTAGGATCATCATCGTGTATATTAGTAATTTGATTTTCGATATTTAGCAATTGCGGTAGGCAGCAAGCAACTCTTAGGTAGTTCTTTTTAAAGTAAATCTGAGCTAAGTTTTTATAGCTAGCTTTTTCATTTTACTGTTGTGAATAACCTTTACTCTTTCTTTCTGTTTTGTCCTCTGTCTTTCTGTTCTTGAGATGAGAAATAAGAACACGACCTGGATATTGTTCGATGTCTTGTTTGCTTCGTTTACCATTTCTGCTGAAACATAGTCGAAAAAAGGGGGTTTCTACTCGAATTGAAAATACGAACTCCATTCATATGTTTGAGGTTGCTTCCAACCAAACAGGTATGTTTTTATCAAAATGAAAGATGATATGGAAGGAATAATTTTCATTTGAAGATGATAATTCCATCTAGTTTTTGATTTAGTTTGGATTTTGCCATCAGAATTGAAAATGTTCATATGAAAGTTCATTTGGTAAAATCTTACGTAAAAATGTACGATCTCACAATTCGCTCCGAATAGGGGCTTAGCATTCCTCTCTCCAATTGATGTAAGATTTCACAATCCGCTCTTGTGCTGCTACAAAGTTTACCTATTTCTTTAGATGGGGGGCTAGCTCAGTGTGGTTTTAAAACCGTGGATAGGCAGGGCTCAATCAACTTAAACTCGCTTCCAACCGATAAGATCTTACAATTCACCTCCTTCGAGGGCGAACGTCTTTACTGGCACACCGCTCAGTGCCTAGCTCTAATATCATTCGTAACATCTTCGTTGGCACACCGGTTGGTGTCTAGCTCTAATACCATTTGTGACCTCTCAAGCCCATTACTAGAAGATATTGTTCGTTTTGGCCCGTTACGTATAGCCGTCAGCATCACAATTTTAAAACGCATATGCTACGGAGATGTTTCCACACCTTTATAAAAAAAAATATTTCGTTCCCTCTCCGAGAGAACTCACGTTTAGAAATTATTAACTTTTCCAAGTTAAAAATAAATAAAGAAAGAACCTGCCATAAAAAAAAAATGAATATTTAAATACAAAAACTTAATTCTTGCCTCAATTATAATTGTTGAACTAAATAATGAAAATTTAGAAACTATAATCTTATATTTGTACCCATAAATTTGAATATTATATCAAATCCCAAATAATAATTTTACCAATTTAAATTATAATCTTATATAAAGAATCAAATCTAGAATATTTATTAATGATTTAAAATTAGGTCAAAATACTCTAATAAAATTATTAAAGTAATAACAAAATTATCATATAATTATCTCTAAATAAATACAGAAAAAATCATTCCTACAATCTAGTTTCTAATATTTTTCTCTCATTTACATTAATTAATACATTTAAATAAGCATTAATAATTTTTAAACTAAAATTTAATAGATTTATGAAAGTAAATTTTAAATGAATATAATTATTAATTTAAGGTTTTGAGGGCGTATAAAATTTGTTTAAAGGTATTAATTTCAATAAACCAGACAAATTCGATAGAATAGTCAACATTTTTTCGTTCTAAAATCTTTTCGTTTCATACTCCCAGCGGAAAGACGCCACTGCAGTTGGATTAAGCAGATCCCTTTTGGGGTTTAAGGCAATTTGCTGTTGTTGGCTCTGCGTTTCAATTTGCAGAGTCTCGATAGCGCGTTCCTCAGGGGCTTCGTTCCCTAAATTGCATTGATCTCTGCCTCGAATTTGAGTATTCGATTCTTTCTGTTCTTCGTAAGGCTACGGTGGCGGCCACATGAAATTCTCGGGGATTTCAGCTCTTTTTATTTGTTTAATTCTCTTTGCTCCGTCGAATTTGATTCACGGTGAGGAGACCAAGAAAAACAAATTTCGGGAACGAGTAGCCACGGATGATGCCCTTGGCTACCCTGAGATGTAAGTTTTGTATCGTTGTGTTTAATCGTTTCTTTTCCGTCTCTGTGACCTGCAGTTAGTCTGGTTATTTATTTGATTTTTTTCCCATTGGATTGTGAGCTCAAATTGCAATCGAGATTTTTGCTTTTCGTTTGGTTCAAGTGCTTCGGTTGCTGTAAAACTGGCTGGAGGTTTTTGGGGAAACGATTCGTATTTTTCCAAAGATTGACTTTTTAATCTTCTGATCTTTGGTTAGAGATGAGGATGCTTTGTTGAATACACAATGCCCAAAGAATTTGGAGCTACGATGGCAAACGGAAGTAAGTTCTAGCGTGTATGCTACCCCCTTGATCGCTGATATTAACAGGTATAGTAAGCCCCTCACTAGTACGTTCCTTATGGCATGAAGATTAACCAATGTGTAAAGGATTCCTCGGAGTTCTAATGCTATCATAATTACACTTGGGGTGCAACCTCTTTTTACTTCAACTTTATTTTTCTGGTTTATTTGTTTTACAGTGATGGGAAGCTTGAGATAGTGGTTCCATCTTTTGTTCACTACCTTGAAGTTTTAGAAGGTTCTGATGGAGATAAAATGCCAGGTAAAAGTTGTGGTAATTGTTTCGGGATTGCCAATTTCTTATAGTGTTGCATGCAAAAGGTCGAATTGTGAAAAATATTACGTTAGTAAGGAAAGCTTTGGAGAGAATTAGTTGTGCTTTGTGTTTCTTTAAGGCAACCTATTAGTCAAAATTATGCATTTTCTATTAGGGTGGCCTGCTTTCCATCAGTCAACTGTGCACGCTAGTCCTCTTCTATATGATATAGACAAAGATGGTGTGAGGGAAATAGCTTTGGCCACATACAATGGAGAAGTACTCTTTTTCAGGTGCTTATCTTTGCCTCCTTCCACACAAACCATCTCTTACCTTTTCTATAGTTCAGTCTTAATAAGATGCTATACATATAGGTATATACATTTTTCTTTTTAATATTTTCCCCTAAAAATATCAATTGTTGTTAGGGTGTCAGGATATCTGATGACAGATAAGTTAGAGATACCACGTCGCCGTGTGCGCAAGAATTGGTATGTGAGTCTAAATCCAGATCCAGTGGACCGATCTCATCCAGATGTTCATGATGATCAACTTATCACAGAAGCAATGAATTCAAAATCAACATCTCGTAAGTATATCTCATCCCTTTGATTATTAGTCTGCAATAAAAGGAATATCCAGAATCTCATGAGATGAGACAACTGACATCACAGTGTATATATTGTCCCTGTAGAAACAAATGGAAGTGTTCCAGAGTTAAACCATACAACCCAGACCTTGATGAATGGAAGTGTGACTGAACTAAATACTTCAGCTACCATACCAAATCAAATGCTGAATGTTTCAGATACCATGAATAACAGTAAGGTGAATGACAGAAAAGTTGAACCAGATATTGTCCTGCCTACAAGCATGACCAATAATGCTTCTATGAATGTTACAACTGGAAATCTCAATGATAAGAATGCAACTGGGACGAGTAGAAGACTTTTGGAAGTTAATGACCCGAAACAATCTGAAGAAGATGGTTCTGGGTCCAAGGCAAATGGTAGTGGAGATGAGCATGTTGCCACAGTTGAAAATGATGAACCTTTAGAAGCAGGGGCTGATCAATCATTTGAGATATTCCGTGAAAATGATGAACTTGCTGATGAGTATAATTATGACTATGATGATTATGTTGATGAATCCATGTGGGGAGATGAGGAGTGGACTGAAGATAAGCATGAAAAAGTGGAGGAATATGTGGATATTGACGCACATTTATTGTGCACTCCTGTAAGTTTAACTTTTATACTTCAAATGAAGTTCTGTGCCATTCCTTACTATTCTTGACTCATGGTAATGATCTTTGAATGGTACATAAATTTCCAGGTCATAGCTGACATAGACAATGATGGGGTATCTGAAATGGTTGTAGCTGTTTCATACTTTTTTGATCACGAGTGAGTTCCCTTTGATGCTGTCTCGTGTCTTGATTCTTTCAGTTTCTCACACATTAGATAGTATTGATTAAGAAAATGAGGGAAAAAAAATCAGGACTCTCTTATGTTTTATTTGAACTTAGTTTCTTTGTATGTATATTCAAATGTACTTGCATGTACTTCTTGCTGGGTTTTGGGGCATCAAGTACTTGGTATATTCACTTAAAATCTTTATAATGCTCTGGGAGTGAATAGACTTTCTACCCTTGTTGAGTGATGAATGTGTTTATTTTCACTTATTTTTTCGGTAAAATTGATGAGTCTCTATGATAATAGGTACTACGATAACCCAGAGCACAAGAAAGAATTGGGTGATCTTGATATTGGGAAATATGTAGCTGGTGCTATTGTTGTTTTCAATCTGGATACAAAGCAAGTGAAGTGGACAGCTGAACTAGACTTGAGCACAGATTCTGCAAACTTTCGTGCTTATATATATTCCTCCCCTACTGTCATTGATTTGGATGGTGATGGGAATCTGGATATTCTTGTTGGAACATCCTATGGCTTGTTCTATGTCTTGGATCATCAAGGTAATCTGATTCTGAATTCGGATTTTCTTGTTCTTATATGCGCAATCGTTTCTTCTTTGATTTTTGTTTCCTTTTATTATTATTATTATTTTCTGTTTTTTTTTTTTTTTTTTTTTTTTTTTTTTTTTTTTTTTTTTTTTTTTTTTTTTTTTTTTTT
>NW_019268531.1:3397026-3416179 GCF_002738365.1 Cucurbita moschata
TTTTTTTTTTTTTTTTTTTTTTTTTTTTTTTTTTTTTTTTTTTTTTTTTTTTTTTTTGTATTTAATACACTTTGCAAACTGGAGACGATTTAAATGATTTCTTATCCTTGCTTGGCATTTTATTTTCTCAATAAATGGGGTAGAATTACGTGATTGAGATCTTGTACAAACATTCTTTCTTTGAGCCGTATTCTCATTCTACTTGCTTCCCAATCTTGCTTGAAGGTGATGTCTTGATGAGTACGGTCATACCTCCTGTAAGCTTTTACCGCGCAACTTCTTTCTCCTCCTTTTTAGGAGATAGCACTTACCTCTTGAATAGTGTACTAATGGTTCAGTACATTCTCTGTTATGTGCCCTTTGCCTTGCTGGTTTTCTCTTAGCAGTCATTGATTAAATTTGTTCACTCGTTCTTGAAATTTTAAACTTTTACATGAAATCTTCCTTCCTAATTTCCTGAAATTAGAATCTTGATTGTGGTATTTGTGCAGGCAAGGTGAGAGAAAAATTTCCCCTCGAAATGGCTGATATTCAGGGAGCTGTTGTTGCAGCTGATATCAATGATGATGGAAAAATTGAACTTGTGACTGCTGATACACACGGAAATGTTGCTGCCTGGACTGCTAAAGGTGAAGAAATTTGGGAAAAGAATCTAAAGAGTCTTATACCGCAGGTGAATCACCTTCTGTTTCTTGCTAGTTACTCTCTGCATGAAAAGACGGCAACGTCAAGCTGCCTGTTTAAATTCATGCATGACCTAGGTTAAATTATGAATTATCTTGGAGGCTAACGCTTTATCAAAATGAGTTTCTTGCAAAATAATGGAGAATGGTTGGGTATCTGTTAAGAGTTGTGTCTTCCGTTTAATCGACCTTGAGGTGGTGTTCATTAAGGGAAAGTAGGATTAGGTCCGAAAAGTATTTAGATCTTGCATGCACTTTTCACCGAGTTACAGTTATATCGATTGCTGCTATACTCTGAGCAGATGATGAAATTCTTTTCATTTGAATTAAAAAATGAAGGAATTCATTTCATTTTTTAATCCCTTGTATTTGTTTCTTTTTTGATGAGTTTGAGCTCTGTTTCAATCAATCATTGGCTTTTGTCAGCCACGCCATCAATCCTAGGTTCATGAGTTTTACTGCTGAGTGCTGACTGTTTATAGAAATTGAATTGAGATAGATGGCTTGTATTGAGATGAACATCTTTATCCAAATGCTCATACCAAAAGTTTATGTTGGGAAGCAACGTAGTTCATAGTAGTGCTTGTATTACTGCATTTCTGTAGTTGATAGAATAGAAAGCGCTGAAGTGATACAGAGAAAAAAAAATGATAATAACAGATCCTGTTGCCAGAGAGAGAGAGAGAGAGAGAGAGAGAGATCTTTGTGAAGTGAGTCTTATACTGGGTTACTGATCTGGAGTTGTGTGTCCGTTTTGTAATTTGCAGACTTCGTGATTTAAGTACAGGTTAGCTGATGTGATCTATCTCTTATTGATACAGATAAAATCCTGGAGATCTCTGTTTGTTGCGAAGTATCTGATAGTTTCTTTCCTAGGCCAGTATTTATCCACCATAGTTTTGATGCATATACTTATTTTCTCAGGGTCCCTCCATTGGCGATGTCGATGGGGATGGTCATACTGATGTGGTGGTACCAACAGTATCAGGAAATATATATGTTCTGAGTGGCAAGGATGGGTCATTTATTCGTCCTTACCCCTATAGAACCCATGGAAGAGTGATGAATCAAATTCTTCTCGTTGATCTGAATAAACGTAATGACAAAAAGAAGGGACTTACTCTAGCCACATCATCATTTGATGGCTATTTGTATCTCATTGATGGACCTACATCCTGTGCTGATGTTATTGACATTGGCGAGACGTCGTAAGATATTCTCTAAAATCTATCGGTGTTGCGAACTTATATTCTTTTTGCTCTTCCTTCACTAGATATCTATTCCTTTTTGTCCATCACAGATATAGCATGGTTCTGGCTGACAATGTTGATGGTGGAGATGACCTTGATCTTATTGTCTCAACCATGAATGGCAATGTTTTCTGTTTTTCAACTCCTGCTCCTCACCATCCCCTCAAGGTATATATATGATGATCTGAATCTGCTTGCTCAACTTTTTTATAAACTTTTATTTATTTATTTAGGAATGGAGATCAACCAATCAAGGACGAAACAACGTTGCAACTCGGTACAACCGTGAAGGTGTTTTCATTTCACAGTCCTCTAGAACTTTCCGTGACGAGGAAGGCAAGAACTTCTGGGTCGAGATCGAGATTGTAGACCGTTACAGAAATCCATCTGGGACTCAAGCACCATATAACATCACTGTAATTCGATCCTAACCTCCATGCTTTTATTTTCAAGAGTTGCACTTTCTACTCATTCTTTCTGGAATTGTGATTTTGATCTGAATATCACTAAAACTTGCAGACAACCTTGATGGTTCCTGGCAATTACCAGGGAGAAAGGAAAATAAAACAAAACCAGATCTTCAAAGAACCAGGCAAATATAGGATCAAACTTCCAACCGTCAGTGTTAGAACCACAGGCACTGTTTTGGTGGAGATGGTTGACAAGAATGGACTCTATTTTTCAGATGAGTTCTCCCTCACATTCCACATGTATTATTATAAGCTTCTGAAGTGGCTTCTCGTCCTCCCCATGCTTGGAATGTTTGGTGTACTCATGATCCTTCGCCCGCAAGAGCCCGTTCCATTGCCATCGTTTTCCCGGAACACTAACCTATGATCGATGCCCCATACGAAATGCAGAGACAGATTAACATGAATGAAAAAGGTATCCCTGAACCGAGAGCTGGACGATGCACAAATTTTTGCAATACATGTGTTTAGTGTTGATTGTGCATCTAATCTTCCGAATCACCGAACTCGAGTCGGGTTGAAATTTTTATGGAGTTGGTGGGGTTTTTTTTTCTTTTTATGAACATATATCTGGAAGGTAGACAATCAGAAAGTGTTGCAAGATCATGTCGTTTACAAGATTAAACGAATTAAGTAGTCGAAACGTTGATATTTATGTACCATCTGTCTCTTCTCCTGCCCTGTACTTCATGGCATTGTTTGAATTGCAAAAACGCGTGGATGTTCGAAAAACTTCGGTCTTTAACGTCACAGATTCTTGAGATCTGATGGGAGCATCCTATTATGTAAGCAGCAGAGACATGCTTATGAGACCTCCCATCCAACAATATGTTGGTATTTATGATAGAAAATGCTTGTTGTCCGTTTGATCCAAGTGCTTTGAAAGGGTACTTTGGAGCGTCGAGTCGTCTATTCAACTATGGGTGTACAATGAACTCGGCAATTTGAACCGACTCGACCTGAATTATAAGGGTTGGGTTGGATTCGCATTTTGGGTTGAGTTGCATTCATTTTTCTAAACCCAAATACATTCTGTTTGGATCTCGGGTTCATTGGACATAACTTTGGGTGGACCCAACCCGAACCAAACCAAATCTTATAAAAAGATATCTTAAACCAAAACTTTGGGTTGACCCGAATCAAACCAACCCAACCCGAATCCAATCCAAAAATAGAGGGTTAAGTTGGGTTGGGTTGTGAAAATTTTCGGGTTGAGTTTGGTTATCTGACCTTTTAGGTTGGTCCAAAAGGATCCTTCAACCCAACTCAACTCGAACTATATACACCCCTATGTTCAACCAAATAAATTTATTGTATCCGATGTCTTGAGAGTGTTATCCATAATGCTCGAGTAGATGTTAGCTACCATAATAAATAAATAAAATAGACCACAAAAACCAAATAAATTATTTTTTTTTGAAGCTCCTACACCAATATTGTATATTGTATATATATATATATATATATTTTAATAGAAACGGCCTACTTAAGCGGGACCCAGTTGTCCACGTATTTCCTAATTATTTGAAACTTTATTGCCATTATATATATATATATATTGCAAATTTCCCGCCGTCGTCCATCCATTCCAGTCTCGAATATTTTCACAAGAGCAAAAACCTCCATGCCATTCTCGAAGCCGATTGTTCACAGCTAAAACCGAATTACAAGCTCAAGAAAGCAGATTCATCTTCAAAGGTATCAATCTCTTCGCCACTGTTTGTCATTTGAGTTTTCTGTTGAAGGCCATTAATTCCGATCCTCCACTATCACGATTATTCATAATCTTCCTATTCTGTTCTGTTTCATGTCTCCTAGCTTATACGACTAGAATTCTGCAAAGAACAAACATGGATTTGTTTCGAACGTCAATTCTGTAAACTGTGTCGATTTGGTCGAATGCGTTGTGGTGATGCATAATGTTGACTCTGGTACGCAATCGCACCTCCTGGTGCCTATTCGGCTGTGCAGACCTCTGAGCTGTGTGGCAATTTCCCAGGATGGCCGCTTCGTGGCTGCTGGAGAGGTGAACTCTTTTCCCAGAATTGTCCATTTGTCTTTGCAGTATTACGAACTGAAACTGACATGATTGTTGAGATAAAATTGATTTGAGATACCGTATATTCCGGTTCGTACTTATAACTGCCATGGTGTTTTTTATTCGACAAATGGGATCTACTTAGCCAAATGATTTTTACCTGCTTTAAAATTTCAGTGTATATAATCTTGTTCGATATAATTGATGCGCTTCCTCGGGATTTGGCGTTCCTGTCACCAACTCACTTTATATTTTGTGCTTAAGCAGTAATCAATCAGCACCAACGCCAAACAACCACCGAATTTCATTGACAGTATTATATGATGAAGTCCACGTTCTCAGTAAATTTGGATCATGACAGTTTCTTCATCTATTCATGTGGGTCCTCGAATATATATTAAGAGATTTGTCTACGGGATGATGGCTTCACCACAATGCATATAAATTTATAAAAATCATCAAAAGGCTAGATCATGGGCTTTCTGATCTGTAGTTTGCAATGGTGAAAGGTCAGATGACTCGATTACTATATTTTCCTCACCCCATGTTCTATATTGCTTTTGCATTCAGTGCCTCAACCTACAGTATTTATGTGGGATTTAGATGGCATGGTCTTTGCATCAGAACTTGAAGGTCATCTGTACGGTATTTCTTGCCCTGCTTTTTCCCCTGATGCTAGTTTTTTTCTTCTTTGGTTTCGGTTCTGCTGCTACTTGTTC
Organism: Cucurbita moschata; assembly: GCF_002738365.1. NCBI lineage: Eukaryota > Viridiplantae > Streptophyta > Magnoliopsida > Cucurbitales > Cucurbitaceae > Cucurbita > Cucurbita moschata. Next base: position 3,402,187 of record NW_019268531.1, read on the forward strand.
ACTTTTCCTTTTTCCAGCTTAAATAATTCGCTATTCTTTATTTATACGAGGGGAATATGTATTTGGCGGACTACGGCGTTGCTAGCAAAGCTCAAACCATGTTCATCTTAGACGGCCATCTCATCTGTTTCCTTCTCATCAGATTCAAAACCTCTTTGAACTGCTGGGAAGAAGCACATGAAGTTCTGGACAACCACATCTCCTAGGACCCAATTTAAGTTAGGGACAAGTTCACTGTCTTTGCATGGAAAACCTGTTAATCTTGTTGGATGCATGTTTGAACTCACATCTCAATTACTTCTACGCCTTAGGACAGTAACTATTATTCTGGAATAAATACGCTCAAATTCTTCATGAAAAAAGTTTTATCTATGGTCTTTCGGATTTCCCTCTGCTTTTGTGGAAATTTTCTATGACTATGATTTTTAAAGCAAAATCTAGCTAGCACGAACAGAAATGTTCAACATGGATGCGTTGATATATAATTGTGGACCCCTTGGCACATGCAGTAGATAGTAAGCGTATCATACACACATACATTTAGATAGAGTGGGAGAGAAATGTAAGTTTGCTATATGTGTTAGTTTTTTAATATTTTTTTTCAAAGTTCTACGTGGAGGATAAGTTGATAAATATGCGTCATTCTCACGTCTTTATCTGATTTCATGATCAGAGCATGTATGTTGCATGCATCCATACACATTTTAATTTTTATTCAAATTTCAATTTAATGAGAGCTTGATCTGTTTTTTGTTTTCTTTGTTAAATTTCAATTAAAGTGAACCGCCCTAATTTTAAAGCAGTAACCAAAAAACAATCCATTTAGAAGAAGATAATTTGCGCAATTCTTGTTCCTTGTCCGATGTAGAGGTTGTGCATGGACCCCACTCTCATTCTGTAAAGTTTTGCAAGCAGAAAATCATGAGTGGTGGTTTGTTGTAGTTTATGGTTTCATTAGGTTTAGGGAGACGGGAAGAGTTATGGAAGGTGTTGGATGGTCTATTCGGTCCTTGTGGGTCTTGTTAGTTCTTAGGGTAGCAACATTTTCCCGGATCGCCCAACTCACATCAATACTTCATGCATTGAACATGGACATACTATCCAACATTTGTGCATAATATACTTGTCCTTGAACATGGGATACAGCCTTTCAGAAGTAATAATATCATATTACTAGAGTAATATTTTCATAGTTTCTTTTATTAAGTCTCAATTCATAGGTGTACCAAACAGGAAGTTTCTTATAATGATTCAAGATGATCATCTCACGATCTAGAACCAAACTTGATCTCTGTATGATTGCATGTCCAACTTAATCACTTCCAGTTAGCAAGGTTTTGTGGTTTATTGGTACCCTGCATAAGTATATAATCTTATCTATCTTTTTGCTCTGTCCAATTTTTCTCTTTCTGTGATATGAACAGAAAAGTTGCTGTTCTTTGATTGTTGATGATCAAGAAAATGCACCTCTACCTCCAGAATTTCAATTTTTTTCTGACCACGTCCTTGGATCTGTTAAGTCCTGCACCAGCAGCTTATCCGGAAACTCTTCTGACAATAGAAATACTAATGGTTCTCATGTGTCAAGAAACTTTTTGGTAATGCCTTCGATGTTCTTCGAGCCATTTTCTCTTTTAAATGAATCCTTTTGTTACTCTCCATGCTTACAATACATGTCTGCTTCCAGTGGCCATTCTGCAATGGAAAACCGCAGGCCCATAACGTGTTTCTAAATCTACCAAGTTCTCCTGAAATGCAGAAGATCTATGTCTTCCACTAATAGATTACGGTCACACCCTTTTTGACTAATCTTGATTGGTGTAAGACTATCTTGAAAATTCATTCACTCGGGCATGAATGGCTTCAATGTTCGCGTGAAAAGCTACTTTGCAGCTTCTACCATTAGGAGAAATGCTTTGTAACCTTGATAAATCTTAGCAATCTGAATGATTTTTCTTAAATATCAGTTTGCTTTATCTTAGGGTGCAATATAGGTGTAATAGGACTAGTTGCCCACCCTAAACCAAGAGCGATCCTTTTGAATCAGGAGTTGCATTCTAGGCAAAATGTTTCTTCCATGCAAGAGATTCCTGGATGATGTTAATAGAACGCAATTGTGTTCTTCGAAACAGAAAAAATACGTTTAGTTGATTTGTTACTTACTCGATCAACCTTTTCTGGAAAATAAGATATTATTTTTCTTTTAATGTGGATGTTTTGTAGAAGGAAAACTTCCAGTCAATAGAAAACAGCCAGAATGAAAGATTATAGAAGGGAGACGTATGGTGTATGCCATTTCTGTTAAAATGCTTCTGAGCTATTTGTGATAAATAGATTTGTCCGCAGACACCATTACGTCTAGAGTTCAATGTTTTGCATGATAAGAACCGGTACACCCTGTCAAATTTGAATGCGTTTTCTCATATATTGATCTTTTGTTTGGTTTGGATTGCGAGCTAAGGCTTGTGGTAAAAGCAGACTAAAGGTTCCAATTTCAATCAGCCGACAGTAGGACTGCATATAAATAATTGCACTTGTATGCAGTTAACTATTATGACGAGTCATTGCAGTAAAAATTGTTTATCTTTTTCCCGATGAGGAATGTGCTTTACAGGACAAGATGCAGCAAAACTACCAGTTTATAATGGATGCTCTTCTGGTCAAGCTAGCAATGATATAGATATTGGAGGAGATCTGACTTCCAGTAAGATTTCCATTTTTTATAATTCTGGACCTAGAGCAAGCATGAATTTCACACAAGAATGAATGAGGTTCATTCTGGGAAAACGGAAGAGCTGCTTTTCAGCAATGTGAAAAGTCAAAAGCAAGCCACTGGAGGTGGTATCGGTGCCGCATTAAGTCTGAAAATGGTGATCTATTCAAGCTACATTCGGGCAGTTTGTCAATGTCAGGTTAGTGAAAATTTGATTCCGCAACATTAATTTAGTCTTTGGGAATTCAAGCAAAATAGGGATATTGAATTGTAAAGTATACTGGGACTTCTATTCCTGAATCTCTGTTGAATTTCTCTTCTTAGACAAACTAGAGTATCAATCAGTCTGAGCTATATGCAACATTTAGGGCTTCTTCATAGCTGAAGATATTTTCATACAAATGTTCAATGTAAAATAATGATTTCATAGTATCTGGCCATCCAAATCTTTTATCTTGTTTCCTTGTATGTCTTTCTGCTTGCTAGGGTATAATATTTACTTTTTAAAAAATGTTTTTCAAAACTTTCTCTAAACTCATTTTCCAAGAACGGAGTAAAGGCTGCGAGATAAGTCATTTGTCCTACCGACCACTCAAGTTTGAGTTGGCTAACTTACTATAGGACGAGAGTGAGTGTTGCACAATCACTAAGTGAGTATCGAAGAAGTGCATTGTGACAACTTTTCTAGTTTACCCCAGCATTTCCCACTTGTCAGAATGTTGCTAAGAAATTTTTGGATATCAAAGAGACCTCTCCCCAAGATAATTTTAATGGGTCGATTTCCCCTTTTTAGCAATCAGTTTCCTTCTGCACTGGCTGTTCTAGCTAATTGCCCCCCTTTCCAAGTGTGAATTTTAGTTTATGTACGGTCGGGCATATCGGTTGAAGTAGATTCTTTTTTTTTAATCAACAAACTCCTTCTTAGCGGAGCATCCCAAAGCCATAACACAGGCAGCGTCAACTAATTTTCTTAGTCTGCATTTTTTTTATTTACAAAATTGAAGGTTATACTTATAGTCTAGCTGGGAAGAGGAATATCAAGCAACCTGGATTGTACAGATTCATCAGTTCCATGATATAATTGAATTTGATTACTTTTAATACAAAAAAAAAAGCCACATAATTGATGGGTGTTTATTATACAGAAGAGTGAATCATCAGTAAGGGGAAGATACTCTTCCAAATGTGCTGTGCAGGACTGTCTTGGAAGCACCAAAAGACTTCTGTTGGATGATGGAAGTCCCACATCGACTAATTTAGGGTGTGATCATGGGTTTATAAGTGAGGAATACTAACTCCATTGGCATGAGGCCTTTTGGGGAAGCCCAAAGCAAAGCCATGAGAGCTTATGCTCAAAGTGGACAATATCATACCATTGTGGAGAGTCGTGTTCCTCTAACATGGTATCAGAGCCATGCCCTAAACTTAGTCATGCCAATAGATTGGTAAATCCTCAAATCCTCAAATATCGAACAAAGAACTCTTAAAGAAAAGGAGCTAAGCCCCTCCTCGAAGGCCGTCAAAAATGACTAAGACTCCAAAGGAGTCGAGCCTCGATTAAGGGGAGGCGCACTTTGTTCGAGGGGAGGTGTTGGATGATGGAAGTCCCACATCGACTAATTTAGGGTGTGATCATGGGTTTATAAGTGAGGAATACTAACTCCATTGGCGCATGAGGCCTTTTGGGAAAGCCCAAAGCAAAGCCATGAGAGCTTATGCTCAAAGTGGACAATATCATACCATTGTGGAGAGTCGTGTTCCTCTAACAATGACTCTGGTTGCAAAACTTTGATTACGTGGACGAAGCTACTAATCATTCTCCGTCAGAGAAATTGCGAAGTCAGGTTTTGGCAGAGCAAGAATTGGTAGGTTCTTTCTAATTGGTGATAATTAAAAAGAAAAAGAAAAAAGAAAAAAAAAAGAGGGCTCTGAGAGAGTAAAAGGGGCCTGGGCAGATCAAGATTCTCATTTCTCAGAACTTAATTCTTTTAGTTCGAAAATTACTTTAATGAACCAATATTTCTGTTATGAATTGCTAGTTGTGCAGGATATCTATCTGAAAAGGTTGATGAAATGTTGACGAAGAATCTTGGTAGGAATTAATAGTTTTCTATGAAGTAGCGCCTAATTATGGCGAATAAGTGACGCATTGTGCCTCGTTGGTTCCATGCGTTCTTCAGGTAGTGATCAACTCTATCTCGAACAGTAAAAAATTTAAAGGTAATTCTTTGGAAATTCAAGCTTTTGGCAGTTAAATTTTGATCCACTTATTTTATCGCACTTGCCTTGAGTTCTTGTTTTAGGTCGGAGCCCTTCGGGATTTTGCCAAAGATGCCACTTCCTGTTGCCAGGCATGACACCGACGGTGAGAACTCTAAACAATAGTATATTATTTTTCAAGAGGGGCTAACTTGCAAATGTTTTACTGGGCTCGTTATTAGCTTGAGGAACCATACTTCCCTGAAAAGAAAAGGAAAAAGAACTGCGTGCCTGCTTTTCTTTTTCTTTTCATTTTTTTAGTTGTAGGATTCCTTATTTTCCTCTCATGTTTTGTAGGCATAGTTCTTGTTCTCCAAACTTTATAACATTGAATTGTGAAGAGGTAACTAACGAAAATAAGGAAAAAGAAAAAGGCAAAGACCAACTTTTCTTTTTCTCCCCTGAATCAGAAAATAAAAAGAAAAAAAATTCTTTTTCTCCCCCTTAACTTTTAACACGTTTCTTAGTTGTGATTTTCATGTATTTCTGATTTAAAAATTGTTAAGAATAACCTTTTTTGTGAATCTCAAGGCATGCTAGTGAATAATTAGCTCTCCAAGAACTTACAGATACCGAAGGCCTGTTGGAATATATACAAATCCCTAAGAAGGTATGCCTACAAACTTATCTCTAGTATGCTCATTCCTTTGCTTTTCTCTCTCCATAGTAACATGCCAAAAACCATATTCTTTCTTGGGATTCCTTCACTCAACTCGTATAATCATGTAGTTTTTTTTTATAAGCCTATCATAGTAGTTGCCTTGAGGAACTGCCACTTTCCTTCAATAAGAGGTCTATCCATTTCATGTAATGCTGGAATTTAGGGTCATCTCATCATGACCATTTCAGGCACTATGAACAGACCAATAGGGACCATGAAAGCATATCCTGAAAAGAAAACTTCTAGTGGTTATCGTCCCTCCCCTCTACATGCACACAAACTCCGATCAGTTATAATGTTAGATCAATTGAAGGCCCAGTCATCAATGATTACTAGTTTAATTGTAGTCGTGGTTGTTATTATTATTATTATTTACCGAATCTTCATGGGCCAAAAGATGGAAAAGCTCTCTCACATTATGCCAGGCATTGAAAAAAATGAATGTGTCTGAGCATGAGATACCCAATCCCTCTTTTTTGGGTATAGGATTAAAATCTGTTAAGTGTACCCTTAATTTATTCCTTCCCATTTTAAATTTAAAGGGGGAAAAAACATTCACACAACCTAAAGCCTTCAAAGATTTTCTTTTTACAACTTCATTAACAAATATTTTGTAGACGCTAAACCTCATCCTTTATAAAATTTGAATTGAAAATTTTCACATGTATATGGGGTCCAAGGTGGAGGCTCTCTGTTAAAGTGGCCTATCATTTATACATTGTTTTTAATCAGAAAGAAAAATGGGAAATGAAAAAGCCTCTGATTTATATGAGCTGTATGAATTTGGGGCAAAGGAATGGGGTAAAGGGGCTTCATTTGATTGTCCTTTTGTGTTCATTTTTCACTTGTAATGATCGGTTTTTCTTTTCCCTTCTTTTGTTTCACAGCTAGGCTTGTTTTTGCAATGCCATTTTCTCTTTACTTAATAAACACCAAAAATAACCAAGGGAAAGGAAGTTATACATTTGGAACTCTCCCTTGGGACTCACCTTTTGAGTGAATATGGGTAGCCTTGCCTAATTATGGGCAATAATAATCTAGGCATTAAATTAAACAACATTATCGGATATTACAACTTTAAAAAGAAATTGGAATCTTTGGATGCGCATGTTTATGCTGCTTTCATTAATTTTTATGACGCAGATTGTCGCTGTAATATGTGCTCCACCAATTTATCCTCGTTATAAATCAGAAAGGTAACTTCCATAAGCCCAAGATTATGTCACCTAGTATTCTCATCCTACTATTTTCAGTCTTTTCTAGATTCACATTGAGGCCATGGGTGTTCCTTATGTGAAATCTCTTGTGCTCTAATTATTGATAGATTCAGCTGTGTGCAAGAGGCATATTTCCATTTCCAGTTTTAGATTTCTCCATCTAAGCACAAGTTTGATTTCTTTTAGTTGGCATGATTCCCAGATTTTTACATTTTTTTTCCAACACAACCGGACCTTTTACAGCCATCCTTTTATGTAGTTCACGTTTATTATCTTTAACAAATAAGTAGATTCCTTTCAAATCTATATACTTATTGTTGCTTAACTTTTCAGTATCAATTGGATTGTATCAGAATATATATTTCCTTAGTTGATGGCTCTAAAAGGGGTTTGCATTCATTATCTCTTATAGTTAATCCCCATAGATCATGAAAATAATGTTGATTATAAAATGAAAACCCCATATGATCGTTGTTAGGTGAAACTATATGTGGTTTGGAGATTGCAGTCTGAATATATTTATGAGTGTGGGGTTATTATGTCAAGACTGGGAAACTGTTCCAATCTCTGTGACTTTTCCATAGAGAAAATGACAAAGAACTAAAGAAACGAAGAAAGCTCATTCTCACTGCATAAAGCAGCACGGGAGAGACAAAAACTGCACACACTCTGAACATTAGAATCTGCAGTTCCCTTCACAGAAGAACGCAAACCAAAGCTAAATCACTCTCCCCCTTTTGCCAAATCCAACTCTGTTATCTTCTTAATCTCAGTTTGCAGGCTTTGAATATATTACATGAAAGAAAAGAAAAAAATAAAAATAAAAATTGAACTCTTTTTCATGTCAAACAAAATTTTTACAAATGTGGCTGCTAGATTACCATGCCTTGGTTTCTCTCTCTCTCTCTCTCTCTGCTGCTGATTTTTTTCTTTTCCAGCCTTGGTGTGAATCCATAGGAATGTATGAATTTTGGTGTTTTCTGGGCAGAGATTGACTGAAATCTTGTAGTAGACAGTTTAATTTTGTTTTAAGGATCATAATAATTCCAATAGATTGTTGTGTGAGAAAAATCTTTGCAGGATTCCTTTCCTGTCCATTAGCCTTGGAGGAGAAAACAAAATGAAATGATTTAAGCTGCTTTAATACTCTTTTCGATCCATGTAAGACAACTTTGAACTCTTCTTTTATCATTGCTATTGTAATTAATACATAGAGAGAAGAAATTGATATTCTTTTTTTCTATTCCATCTTGTACAGGAGTCTTGTACAGAATCGAGAGATCGAACAATCAACTTCTTGGATGGTAGTTGATTCTTTATCTGGTAAGTTACTGTATGACTTCGACTTTCCTAATTTATAATTATAGATTTGTTATACATCAAGTTAAGATTTATACTTTCATTAAGACTTTGTGATAGGGTTATATTTCTAGTTCATTAAGTGACATGGGTTAAGATAGTGAATAGACTGACCGTTGCCCCGCAACGATATGAACTCGACCCGCTCTTACCCATTCCAAAGTCCACCACCCGAGACCAGGTTGATCAAATAGAGAGGTATATAATGTTTAAAACTAAATCAATACATTTAAAGCTTCTACCTACTCCTCAAATTGCTGTCATCCCCATCAATACATTTGCCAAAAAAGAAAACCCAAATCATTGGGATTGTTAAATTTCAAAAGACCAAGATTGGGAATGAGAGAGAGAGAGAGAATCTAATTGTATCTTGGTGGAGCATAGATGGGAATGCAGTTCATTATTGTAAGATGTGGACCCCTCATCCATCCCACAAGTGAAGAATTTTGGTTTGGTCCCAAATTCTTAGTCTCTCTCTAGATTTCCATGCAAACATATCCTTATGGGAACATCACAATAATTCTCCTACCAGCAACCCTAAAATTAAAAAAATATATATATATATATATATTAAAAAGCAAAAACCCTAAAAGACAGATCACTTACACACAAAAAGAGAGAGAGAGAGAGAGAGAGACAAACTCTTAATCCTTTCTTTATTTCTTTTTTTCTTTTTAAAGAAAAAATATAATATATTTATTATTGTCATTATTGTTTTTTATGAACAAAAACTCTTGCTTTATTAATAAAGGAAAAGTTAAAGATAGAGGACACTAACACACTTTACGCCTCATATATTCCAGCCACTCCCCTCCCCCCCTCCAAAAAAAAAATTAAAAATAATAATAATAAATAAATAAATAATTGCCATTTCCACCCCCCAATCAATGAAGTCGGCGTTAATTACCATCATACCCCTCTCCCTTTGAGCTTCACAAAAGTTAGGTTTTTCTCTCTCTCTCTCTCTCTCTCTCTCTCTTTTATTTGTTTCATGTGATTGCCTGAGGACGATGCCGCTACTGCCCAACCGCCACTGCTTCCTCGTGACTTTGCGGTGCCCAAAAGCTACCCCTCCCCTACCCCCTCTCTATTTATTTCTTTTCTTTTTATCTTGTTCTTCATGTGATGAAAAGATTTAATCCATTTAGATTATTCGATTCAAAATATAAAAATTAGGATGGACTCAAATTTTTAGATTCAAATTAGGTTGAATTTTTTAAAAATAAATTATTTAAGTCAATTGGTAAGTTGACATTCATTCGGTCGAGTTAGAATTATAACTCATCCCTACCCTACCTTTAAAATTAATATGAACATTAAGACCATTATAATTTTTATAATCAATGTTAGTGATGTATTATGACTCGTGAATGTTTGATTATTATGAGATTTTAGTTTCCAACATGTATCGATGATAGGTTGAATTTTTTAAATAATTACAAATAATAAAAAAATTAAAGAATTGGGTTGTATTGTGATCTTTATTCGAATTGTTTTAGTCGCCTATCCATTTAATTCAAAACTTTAGATTGGTTAACTATTTTCGATAGATAAGAATTTAAATAAAATATTAAATTTATCACAACTAAGGGAGTAATTTGATAGAGGAAATAACAATTTTAAAATTCATGTATTTTCTTCTAAACTCTCTGATTTTAATATTTAAAATAAAAAATAATTTGTCTCCTAAAATTTAGATTAAGAACTAAAATTTATTCATTAAAAAACAATATATTGTAACTATCACGAGAATTATTTCATTAAAAATAATTATTTAGATTGTCATATATTAATAAGGATGACACGAATATTCCAATAATGAATGTGTCACGTATGTATCCACCACACGTGCGAACATTCCTTCCTATTTTATCTCATTTTTTCTATAAAAATAAAATAAAAGTAAAAATCAGGTGCGGTCAGGTTCATGGAAGTGAGTAGATATGAATAATGTGGGCCCAAAATCTGAGGTCTCGTGTTCAGAAAATTGATATTGCCACCGCACCTTGTAGAACCATACGTAACTCCTACGTATGCACGTGTGCTTTCATTTGGTAATTATTATTTTTATTTACAAATTTATTTTTTATAAAATATTTCACATTATTGTTGTTTTTATTATGAATTATGTTACTATTATTACTTTTTATTTACTTCATAAACTTCTATATTTTGGTCGGTTATGTTATGACTAATAAATGTCTGATATTTTCAATATTTTGAAAAGAAGTCGACAAATTTATTTAACCTAAATTGAATTTTATGTTCAGTAAGACATTAAACTCTCGAATTATCAGTAAAATATTTAGATACGTCGGATTGATGGAGTAGACACAAAATTAAAATTTTAGAAATCCATTAGACACAAAATTAAAATTTAAAAAATGACCGACAATTATTTATTTTTTTGTTTTTTAAGGATATAAGAAGTGAGAAAATATAGGAAATAAAGGAAAGTGAAAAGAAAGGGGTTTGTACTTTGGAAATGGGCAAGCAAAATTCAAGATTAAATTTTTACTTATTATTGCAAAACAAAACAATAAAACAGGCAAAATGCAAATTGGGATTTGGGAAGCAAAAAGAAAAAAAGAAAAAAAATTTGCTAAAAAGACTGAAAAGCCATAAAAACAAAAAGGAAAAACCCTAAAACAGGAAAAGAAATAAAGGGGTGAAATGGGAAAGCCATGTGAGAACATAAAAATAAAAATAAATAAATTTAGTATTTATGAGATGCATTTTAGACCAAAAAAAAAAAACAATAAAACTAAGATATTATGATAAAAATAGATAAATAATTTAACCGAACAATATGCTAAAGTGCGAAATAACGTTCCAGCTCCAAAGCAGAAACTCAAATACCTGTTATATACAATAAAGTTCATCGTAGTACTAAGAAGTCGCTTGATTTCAAATAGTGAATTGTAACAGTTTAAGCTATTTGTTAGCAAATATTATCGTTTTGAACTCTGTCATTACATAGTCGTTCGTTTTAAATATAGGACCTTTATATTGTTGAATAGGACACGTATTTGTACTAGCTAAGTATGTGAAAACGTGTCTCGTGTGTCATTAGGACAAAGTCGAGCAGAACAGATCCAGGAAGCTATTGGAATCGTATTTTGTACTACAACGACCATGAGGGTATGGATATTAATTGTGGTATTGATTTTTGATCGAAAGTTAATATTTTATGTGAGTTAAAAGGTATTTGATTGTTAGTATTGTTCTTATTATTATTATTTTATGAAATGATTTTCATTAAATAAAGTTAAGAGCCAAACAGAGCCAAGAAAATGTAGGGCTGGGGGGCAGGGGGGGAGTACAGAAGAAGGGTGCATTATGGTAATTTCACAGCGGCGCGTGTCCCTAGAATACTAATTTTCACTTCTTTTAACAAGGCTAAAAGAAGATGCGACACGCAGCATGTGGGGCCCACCCATTCTTCTTCTCCCCTCAGAGAATTTCTCTCTCTAGAATTTGCAGTCGTTTTAACCTTATTTTCTTTTCTGTCCGTTAGACCAAACCTCTCTCTCTTCTCTCTCTCTCTCTCTCTCTTCATTTTGGAACATGACCAGCGCCTGTTGCCGGAGATGAATCCAGTCACGGAGGCGCTGCCGCCTTTGCTTCTGCAACCCCATCGCCCTTCCACCTCCTGCGACCGTCATCCAGAAGAGCGTTTCACCGGTTTCTGCCCTACATGTCTCTGCGAGCGTCTTGCTGTTCTCGAACCTTCTTCTTCTTCTTCAACTTCTTCTTCTTCTCGAAAGCCGCCGATTAACTCCTCCGCTGCTGCTGCTGCTCTTAAGGCCATTTTCAGACCCTCCGCTGGTGGTGGAGGTCCTTCTGCCGCCTCTGGCTGGAATAAACCGTCTTCTTTTTTACCTGAGCTTCGTCGGACTAAATCATTTTCGGCGTCCAAGAATGAAGGATTTTCCGGTGTGTTTGAGCCTCAGAGGAAATCATGTGACGTGAGAGTCCGGAATACTCTGTGGACTCTTTTCTCACAGGATGATGAACGGAAGCCATTGAAGAATGAAGCTCCTCGGGTTAACAATGGCGGCGGTGTTCACATTGAAGACGAACCTAGAAATTTGGTCTCCTCGTCTGTTGTTCGTGGTCCGGTTTTGGAACCGGAGGAAGAAGAAGAAGACGAAACTGAACCTGAAATAGAGATTTCTGGAGAATCCGATGCCGGTAATGTAGTCGACGACAGAGTCCAAGAAATCCAGGAAGAAGAGGATGAAGAAGAAGAGGAGGAGGAAGAGGAGAATGAAGAACCAAGCCGGCCGGAAATTGAACCAGTACAAGACGATTTCAAGAGAATAAAGGATCACATAGATCTCGATTCCCAACCCAAGAAACCCTCCGGTCGGGACTTCAAGGAGATCGCCGGGAGTTTCTGGTCAGCCGCTTCTGTTTTCAGCAAGAAATGGCAGAAATGGAGAGACAAGCAGAAGGTCAAGAAGAGCAGAAATGGCGGTGGCTCCGCCACATTGCCAGTGGAGAAGCCGATCGGACGTCAATTCAGAGAAACACAGTCGGAGATAGCCGATTACGGCTATGGCCGTCGGTCCTGCGATACCGATCCAAGATTCTCCCTCGACGCCGGCCGAATGTCCTTCGACGATCCTCGTTACTCCTTCGATGAACCACGAGCTTCTTGGGATGGCTATTTAGTAAGCCGTACTTTCACCAGAATGCCGACGATGCTCTCTGTTGTTGAAGATGCTCCGATTCATGTTTCTCGAACGGATACTCAAATTCCGGTCGAAGAACCTGCAATTTCCGGCAATGACGATGAAACCGTCCCCGGTGGTTCGGAACAAACCAGAGATTACTACTCCGACTCCTCTCGCCGAAGAAGAAGCCTCGACAGATCAAGCTCACTAAGGAAGACGGCAGCGGCAGTCGTTGCGGATATGGACGAGATTAAATCATCCTCAAACGCGAAAGTCTCTCCAGCAACAGCCGATTTCTTTTCCGGACCGAAATTGGTAGTTCCAGACAAAGTCCTAAGAGATTCCAACACGAATTCCTTAAGAGACGACTGTTCGGAGACCTTCGAAATTCCTTTCAGAAACGTAGACCGGAAGGAGGCGAAAAAGTCCCGCCGTTGGGGGAAAGGCTGGAACATTTTGGCGTTCATACACCGGCGAGCCAGCAACAAATACGAAGACGAAGACAGATATAGCACTAGAACTAACGGCGTAACGAGATCCTTATCGGAATCATGGCCGGAATTCCGAGGCGAACGGAACGGCGACGTTAGAGGAATCGGCGGAGGAATGGGTTTTAACCCCAAAATGATGAGAAGCAACAGCAGCGTGAGCTGGAGGAGCTTGCAGAACAACAATGGCGGATCATTTGGAAGCATGAGAAAGAGCAATGTGGAAACAAGCAGCGGATTCTTTAGGAAGAAGAAAGAAGATTTCGTGTTGGAGAGAAATCATAGTGCTAGATTTTCAACGAACGACGTCGTCGACAATGGACTTCTACGGTTCTATGTAACGCCGATGAAGGGCAGCCGGCGAGGGGAAATCGTGAAGAACCGGCCGAATCCAGCTCAGTCCATCGCCAGAAGTGTGCTGAGATTGTACTGAAATTCATAAACATGAAGAACAAGAAGAACAAGAAGAAGCTGTTAGAGTTTCTGTTGAATTTCCGTGTAATTTTTGTTGGAATTTAATTTAAAAAAAAAAAAAAAAAAAAAAAAAAAAAAAAAAAAAAAAAAAAAAAAAAAAAAAAAAAAAAAAAAAAAAAAAAAAAAAAAAAAAAAAAAAAAAA
>NW_019268531.1:3417411-3436614 GCF_002738365.1 Cucurbita moschata
AAAAAAAAAAAAAAAAAAAAAAAAAAAAAAAAAAAAAAAAAAAAAAAAAGCACAATGAAAACTGTCGCTGCTAATTATGATTTTACCATAAGACTCTCAATTTACTGAAATAACAAACATTTCAGTATTTCTTCTTCCTTTAAATATATATATTTCTAATTTTTTCCCTATTAAAATTATTATAATTTTTTAGACCCTTTCATCAAATTTAATTTTGGTTATCTCTTTAATGTATATTTTTTAAAAATATTCTCCATGACAAATATGACATTTTCTGTCCGTTTATTTATTTATTTTTAAATTTAATCATCGTCATTTAAAATGATAATTAGTACGTTTAATCACTAATTAGGAGGTCCGACGCGAATCCCGCGTCATTCAAACAGTAACTAAAGCTGAGTAATGATTTTGTCTCAAGGAAAAAAAATAAAAAAAGACTGAAAAAGCAAACTTTAGACAAATTTGTATATAAAGTCAAAAAGTTATATATATATATATATATTTGACTATATTAAAGCTTATATTGAATTTTTATCAATTAATGCTTATAATTTATTTAAAAAGACAAAAAAAATGATGTCACATAATTAATATATCGTACAACTCATATATAATGTTAATTTTTATTATTTACGTGATTTTTTATATATCTAGGTGGCATGAAGCCAAGCCCAACTGAAGGCCCAATTGTAGAATTGGGCTTTTATAAAGGTGAATGGGCCTTACTTGTGGGCCGTGTATAAGTCCGGCCCACCATACCGGAACTCAATTGCAGTGTTATGCAGAAGCTCATGCCTGGTGTGCCGAAGAGGAAGAGAAGGAAGATGCCCAAACACGGAAGCATCCACTGTACGTCGAGGCATCATATACTTCCGCCGGAGACACGACTTATCGACCCGAGGCTCGTTGTACTTGGATAAAAACGCGACTTATCGACCCGAGGCTCGTTGTTCATGTTGGTCGGATCGTGGAGTTAATACGAGCTCAAAGATGCACCTGCTCCGAAGATGTTGCACTGACGGCTATCAAGGCCTATGCGAAGTGTTCAATGCCCGATCAAGCGCTGTATTTGTTTCAACGCATGGTTGACATTTTTGGGTGTAAACCTTGAATCAAGTCATATAACTCTATGTTTAATGCGTTCATTGAGTCTAATCAGTGGAGCCGGGAATCAAGATATCGTGCAAGAAGAAGCAGTTTGAAAAGGCGAAGAGATTATTGAATTGGATGTTGGAGAAGGGTTTGAACCCTAATGTTTTAAGCTATGGTACTTTAATTAATGCACTAGCGAAGGATGGCAAGTTATCGGATGCCGTGGAGGTGTTTGATGAAATGTCTGAGAGAGGGATGAACACTGATGTTATATGTTATAATATTCTGATTGATGGGTTTTTTAGAAAAGGAGATTTTGAGAAGACTACTGAGATTTGGGAGAGATTACTGAGGGATTCTTCAGTTTATCCGAGTGTGGCAACATATAACATTATGATAAATGGTTTATGTAAGCTGGGTAAGTTCGATGAGAGTATGGAAATATGGAATAGAATGAAGAACCAAAGGTCAGTCGATTTATTTACTTTTAGTTCTATGATTCACGGTTTGAGCAAAGCAGGAAACTCCGATGCTGCTGAGAAAATTTATTTGGAGATGATTGACAGTGGGTTATCGCCTGATGTGCCAACATATAATACAATGCTCAGGGGTCTATTTCGAGCTGCCAAACTAAGTAAATGCTTTGAGTTGTGGGAGGAGATGGGTAAGAATAACTGTTGCAATATCGTTAGTTATAAATATTGATTCAAGGGCTGTTTGACAACAAGAAAGTGGAAGAAGCGATTTGTAATTGGCAGCTCTTACATAAGAGGGGCTTAAGGGCAGATTCAACAACATATGGAGTGTTGATTCATGGGCTGTGTAAGAATGGATACTTGAATGAGGCTTTAAGGATATTAAAAGAAGCTGAAAATGAGGATGCCGATTTGGATACTTTTGTGTACTCCTCAATGATTCATGGATTATGCAAAAAAGGGAGGTTGGAGCAAGCGGCAGAGCTGATTCATCAGATGAACAAACATAAATATAAACTGAATTCTCATATTTTCAATTCATTGATTAATGGATGTATCCGAGCTTCTAAACTTGAAAAGGCTATTTTTCTTCTAAGGGAAATGAGCAACAAAGACTGTGCTCCTACTGTAGTCTCCTACAACACTATTATCAATGGTCTGTGTAAGGTAGAAAGATTTAGCGATGCATATCTTCTTCTAAAGGAGATGCTGGAAGAGGGTTTAAAGCCTGATATGATTACATATAGCTTGTTGATCGATGGCCTGTGTCGAGGAGAAAAGTTCGACGTGGCACTTAACTTATGGCATCAATGTATTAACAAGGATCTTAAGCCCGATGTAACCATGCACAACATCATAATTCATGGTCTTTGTACGACCCAAAAAGTTGATGTTGCACTGGAGATCTTTACTCAAATGGCTCAGGTCAACTGTGTTCCGGATCTTGTAACACACAACACCATCATGGAAGGTGTTTACAAAGCTGGAGACTGCCAGGAGGCTTTAAAGATTTGGGACCGTATCTTGGACATCATGGAAGGTGTTCACAAAGCTGGAGACTGCCAGGAGGCTTTAAAGATTTGGGACCGTATCTTGGAAAAGGGTCTTAAGCCAGATATTATATCCTATAACATTACTTTTAAGGGACTCTGCTCTTGCGCTAGAGTTTCAGATGCCATTGGGTTCCAATATGATGCCCTGCATCATGAAATTCTTCCAACTGCCACAACATGGAACATTCTTGTTAGAGCAGTTGTTGGTGATAGATCATTAATGGAATATGCTCTTAATGCCGAGTCTCGGACGTGATTTGATTCTTATGCGATGCTCGAAATCCACGAATTCTTCGGACTGCCATAACATTAAACGTTCTTGCTAGGGAAATTATTCATGATGGATCTTCAACACGATCCTCTTGATTGAAATGATTTAACAAGTAAGTCTTTCCTCCCCCTCTCCCCTCCAAATCCCAATTTATTCAACTAGATATCTTCTTATGAATTATACTGTTTCCTGTGACTGTTTTATCTCTTGCTAGGTAGTTCTGCCTATAGTGTTGTTAACTGCTGGTTGAAAAATATTCAAATCCAAACAGCACAAATGTAGCTAGACGTGTTATCACAGGCATTCAGCTTAAGAGTACATATACTGTGAGATACCGCATCGGTTGGGGAGGAGAACGAAGCATTCTTGATGCATTCTTTATAAGGGTGTGGAAATCTCTCCCTAGCAAACGCATTTTAAAAACTTTGAGGGGAAGTTCGAAACGGAAAACCCAAAGAGGACTGAGGGGAAGTTCGAAAGGGAAAACCCAAAGAGGACAATATCTGCAAGCGGTAGGCTTGGACCGTTACAAATGGTATTAGAGCCAAACATCAGACGATGTGCTAGCAAGAAGGCTGAGCCTCAAACATTAGGCACTATTACAAATGGTATTAGAGCCAGACATCGAGCGATGTGTTAGCAAGAAGGCTGAGCTTCGAAGGA
Organism: Cucurbita moschata; assembly: GCF_002738365.1. NCBI lineage: Eukaryota > Viridiplantae > Streptophyta > Magnoliopsida > Cucurbitales > Cucurbitaceae > Cucurbita > Cucurbita moschata. Next base: position 3,420,966 of record NW_019268531.1, read on the forward strand.
GGGTGAACACGAGGCGGTGTGTCAGTAAGGACGCTGGACTCCGAAGGGGGGTAGATTGGGAGGTCCTACATTGATTGGAGAATGGAACGAGTGCCAGCGAAGTTGTTGGGCCCCGAAAGGAAGTGGGTTCTGAGATCCCACATCGGGTGGAGAGGAGAACGAAACATTCTTTATAAAGGTGTGAAAACCTCTCTCCTAGCCGATGAGTTTTAAAAATCTTGAAAGGAAGCCCGAAAGGAAAGCCTAGAGAGAACAATATCTGCCAGTAGTGGACTTAAATTTGCTCTGAACTAGTAAACTGCAGTTTCTTGGCTTATCGAGTGCTTTGATCAGATATTATCAACTTATAGGTAGCTGCTCTATGCATTGTCACTTGCATTCATCAATCCTTGTATATCTTATTTGTTATTTGTGTTCTTACTCTTGAAGCGACTCCAAGGCTCTTCGGCATAGAGGTATGACCATCATTTTAACGATTACCGAGTCTCCTTAATTTTTATTTTGAAGTTTCGATGGCTGACCAGTGATGTTCAAGGTTCTCTAATTTTCATTGTTGTAGTAATACATTTCTTAGGCCTATATTAATATCATGTTTCCAAAAGAGTTACAATTTTGATTCAAATTTGAAAGCTTTTCAACTGGGCACGAACATCTTAAAAAAAATGTAGATGGATAGATAGCAGGAAAATATATGTTCTGCTCGCTATTTTATCAAGCTCCTCTGAAACTTGCATAGATCATGTTGTAATTATGTTGAAGATATTGATAAAAGATAGTTTCAAATGAAAATTCTAAGCATCAAATGTTGTAATTCATTACAGAGGTCGTGGTGATTGAAGTCATAATCACCAAGGCCAAATGTTATCGATGCAAAAGTAACGTAGCTTGATGTATCAGACCCGAGCAGAGAGCATTTACTTGGGGTTATGTCTCATGCTATAGTTCTTATTTTCCATCTTTTGCTCATGCTTTCAGCAATATAACAAGACTTCTTCACTCTTTCCTCCGGTTGTCTTTGATTTCTGTTCTTTCTATTTCAGATGACATCCTTTGCTCATAAGAAAATCGAGAAACCAAAGCAGCAAGCATTGCCCCAAGAACTGCAACTTTCCGCCAATCAGGTGAAGAAACGAATGATTCGACAATCGCCACGACTAGCAGGCCAATCAATACAAGACAGATATATCGCCTCGTCTTCGAACCAGCAGCATTTTCTTTAGTAAGCTCTTCAATCTTCTCCATTTCCACTTTGTCTGCGGGCTTCTTCTGCCTCATGTTCTTAAAGAAAAGACCTTCATTTCGTTCTTCTTCAATTTGACCCTCAAACTTCGCCAACATATCATCATTCTTCTCTATTTCCTGCCTGTTCAACTCTGCAGACTCCTCAAAAACTTGCATCTGGCTCTCAATGTTCTCCATAATCTGTTCATTAAAACAAGAACTGGGTCATATTACAAACTGCAAAATTCAGTGACAAATGAGAAAGGAACCAAATATAGACCAACACCGACCCGTGCACTGGCTTCATCGAGCCCTCTGAGGGCATCTTCTCCAATCTTCTCAAACTCCGCATTGGCATCTTCAGCAAACTGTGTGAGATCAGCTGATTTTTCGTCTAAGAAGTCGGTAAGTCGGAGTTTCTGAGTTTGAAGTTGTGCTATTCTGGCCAGTATCTCCTGCTTTTGTGAATCTCCTTCAGGTGGCGTGGAAGAACTTGAATCAGAGGTGTTGGGCTGGCAGCGACACAAGAAGGAGCTCTTTGAACTGGGAAATCTTGCTGTGTAGAAGAAGGTATTTCTATGGACTGGGAAACAGGTTTGAACTGGTTTGAACACTATCATATTTGTTTATCTTAGAGAGAGAGAGAGAGGAGAATGATTGGATTTCTTTTGGACCTCTCATTTTACTATTTTTATCTCTTAATATATATATAATATGAGATATGGGCCCATTCCTGCAAAGCCCCATTACATTTCGGCTTGAGTCCATTGGAAAACAACGCAACAAGCCTTTAGTGGGCCAACAATAGGCCCAAGTAGATCAATCAGGTACATAAAGGGGTCAATGATATAAGATATGGTCCCATTCCTGCAAGGCCTCTTACATTTGGGCTTGAGCCCATTGGAAAACAACGCATCAAGCCTTTAGTGGGCCAACAATAGGCCCAAGTAGATCAATCAGGTACATAAAGAGGTCAATGATATAAGATATGGTCCCATTCCTGCAAGGCCCAAGTAGATCAATCAGGTACATAAAGAGGTCAATGATATAAGATATGGTCCCATTCCTGCAAGGCCCCTTACATTTGGGCTTGAGCCCATTGGAAGACAATGATATAAGATATGGTCCCATTCCTGCAAGGCCCCTTACATTTGGGCTTGAGCCCATTGGAAAACAACGCATCAAGCCTTTAGTGGGCCAACAATAGGCCCAAGTAGATCAATCAGGTACATAAAGAGGTCAATGATATAAGATATGGTCCCATTCCTGCAAGGCCCAAGTAGATCAATCAGGTACATAAAGAGGTCAATGATATAAGATATGGTCCCATTCCTGCAAGGCCCCTTACATTTGGGCTTGAGCCCATTGGAAGTCAATGATATAAGATATGGTCCCATTCCTGCAAGGCCCCTTACATTTGGGCTTGAGCCCATTGGAAGACAATACATCGAGCATTTAGTGGGCCATTAGGCCCAAGTAGATCAATCATGTTACATATAGGGGTCCATAATATGATATATGGGCCCATTTCTGCAAAGCCCCTTACATTTGGGCTTGAGCTCATTGGAAGACAATACATCGAGCATTTAGTGGGCCAACATTAGGCCCAAGTAGATCAATCATTTTACATACAGGGCCTTGGACCCCAAACTTAGTGGACCTGAACTTGACTATTGGGCCGAACCCAATTTGTCGGAATCAGAAAAACAAGGTTCGTTCTCCGTACGACAAGAAGTCCCACAAAAGTACGAACATAAAAAAAGTTACTAGGTTGACTCTTAAATAACGGTGAAGTAAAAGTAAAGATTTTTAAAAGGAACAAACAAACCATAACCCTATTTTAGTCCAAACCTGATTGCTCCTCTCAACAACCTAACTCTCCATTATTTTTTACCATATTTAATTATAATATATTTTAGTCCAATAAGTATCGATCGAGTTGAAAAAATGGTCAGGTAAAAAGTCCAATCAAGCATAATAACGATGTTTCGCTCACCGATTCGGTCGTGTTTATGAATGTCCTCGTTTCATCATTTTTGCATCGATATATTTTCTCCATTTCTCAAATCTACGGTTAAGTTTCGGATTTGAATCTTCTCGAAGTTTTATTTCGAAAAAAATATATATATCAAAGTAGATGTAAAAAAGTTAAATAAATTCTTTTTATACCCTTACTTTGCCAAGTAATTTGAATTGACATACCACTTAAATTCATAAATTTGAGATTTAAATATTTAGTATTTGATCTGTTGAGTGTTCTTTTGGCAACTCCATTCGGCAACTCCATTCGGGTCACAATTTGGTGTGATACGTGACTGGATTTTGGGTGTTTTATTTGTTACTTTTTCCTTAATTGTCGAATTAATCTCACAAATTATTCGTATCCCGAGCTCTACATCTCAAATATTACTCTCTTCTAATGCTAAGATTTGAAGGACCGTCGTGAAGTTTTTCTCTAATTTCGATTAAAAATTTTGGCTTGAAATAGAGTCGTGTTCATTAAACTTTTTGAAAGAAATGTTTTGTGCGAATACAAGAGGGAGTTCATCTCATTTGACTCTCTCGTTTTGCTCCCGAATTAGTGGACATGAAAGCGAAAAAGTTTTATTCAGAGTGAATCAAATCTCCCCAAGCAAGCAAATTATGGGTTTGAAGGCCAATGTCGGGACTCTATAGTAGCTCACACGCCAGCGGATTACGCCACGGCTCTACGTATACTAGAGTTGATAGACCAAAGAGTACACAAATACTAGAACAAAAAATGGAATTATTTCCCCTTCGAATCAAAATCATGGAACCATAACAACAAGATTATTCAAATACTAAAATGATAATCTAAAGATATAGCCTTAAAAGGGTTAATAAAATAAGATATACACTTGAATGGGTTGGTTCTTCATCAACAATAAAGCATGATAGAGACCTACTGCTCACCAATTCAAACTCCAAACTCCATAACTCATAATTCAAATAACTTCGTTTTTAAACTTAATAAAGAGAGAAGAAGGTTCATACCCACCAATGGTTTAATCTTAAGCTTCAAGATCAAATCCATTAGTTGGGTTACTAATTTGAAGCTGACCTGAAAACCATTTCCCAACAATAAAGTAATATCTATATCTTTATATATATATATATATATATATATATATATATATATATATATATATAAAGCTCTGAAAATGACAACCAAACACTTTTAATCACAAAGTAATTTTCCTTTGTTTTAAAATATCTAAAGCTTTCTAACCATATCATTCATCTTCTTCCCACAGACATGCAACAAAGACAGACTACAGTAGTTATCTACATTCACAAATCTGAATTACCTGTGATTTGAATAAATATCTTCCATGTATTATAAACTCTAATGGCCCAAGTCCACTGCTAGTGTCCGTTTTGTCCCGTTACGTATCGCCGTTAGTCTCACGATTTTAAAACGCGTCTACTAGGGAGAGGTTTCTACAACCTTATAAAAAATGCTTCCTTCCCCACTCTAACAAATGTGGGATCTCATAAGAACGCTCCAGTCTTGTACGCTATGAGTACAAGAATCATGTGAGTGATGGAGAAAACCTGAACAAATTGTTTCACAGAATACAAGCAACCAGCACCTAATACATTAGTGTTCATGAATGAGTTGGTTTCTTCTGGGAATTTCTTGGCTTCCAGAACTACACACAGATTGGTCCATTTGAAAAACAACTTTATGTGAGATGTAAGGGATCACTGAGATGCACACAGCAGAGAATTTCTCAAGAAATATTGTGACCTAACAGAACATATGGCTCTATCATTCACCTACCATGCAAAAACGACATTTCAGCAAAGCTTTATATAAGGAGGTTTCTCAATTCTTCATTCCCCACAGAGAAACGAGGCTGATAAACAACAATATAGGGAGAGAAAAGAGAGAGCTATGGGTTTAATGATTCGAGTTCTGGTTCTGGTGGCCTGCATTTTCCCAGCTTTGGTCGAATGCCGGGTTCGACATTACAAATTCAATGTAAGTCCTGGTTTTTTGATATCAATCACAAGCAAAAGGCAGGACCCTTTTGATACACAAATCCCAGCTTGTTTCTTTTGTTGTCTTGTTCCCTTATGATGATATGAAAAGGAAAGAGTAAAAGATTTTCTTTTTGTAACCTTTTCTTTCATTTTAAACATTCAAAAGGTTTCATTTGTCTTTCAGTAATCTACTGAACTTTTAAAGATCTTCGTGTCATCAACTTCATAATGTTTAGGCTAAATTTATTTGTATTATGGATTTTTTACCATTTTGTGAGATCTCACATCGGTTGGAGAGGAGAACTAAGCATTCTTTATAGGAGTGTGGAAATCTCTCCCTAACGGACACGTTTTAAAAACCTTGAGGGGAAGCTCGAAAGGGAAAGCCCAAAGAGAACAATATCTGCTAGTAGTAGACTTGGGCTGTTACAAATGGTATCAGAGCCAGACACTAGGGATATGCCAGTGAGGAGGCGAGCCCGAAGGGAGTGGACACAAGGCGGTGTGCCAGCAAAGACGCTGGACCCCGAAGGGGGTGGATTGTGAGATCCCACATCGGTTGGGGAGGAGAATGAAACATTCTTTATAAAGGTGTAGAAATCTCTTCCTAGCGGACACGTTTTAAAAACCTTGAGGGGAAGCCCAAAAGGGAAATTCCGAAGAAGACAATATCTGCTGACGGTGGACTTGGGCGGTTACAATTTCAATTAAGTCATCAATCTTAACGGTGGACTTGGGCTGTTACAATTTCAATTAAGTCATCAATCTTTATTGTGTACTAAATCTGAAATAAGGACAAATCCGACGTACTCGGGATTCAAATCTCTATTCTATATGTTAATGGCAGGTGGTTTTGAAAAATTCTACGAAACTCTGTTCAACTAAGCAAATCGTCACCGTTAACGGGAAGTTTCCAGGGCCTACTATCTATGCTAGGGAAGATGACACAGTGCTTATTAAGGTTGTTAACCATGTTCAATACAATCTTTCCATCCACTGGTAAGCCTTCGTCCAAAAAGTCCTATTTCACCTATCTTATGTGATGAACGCAAAGAATAAATGACTTATAATAGTATCTAGAGCAAAGTGAAGGATGATGCTTGCTTACCTTCTTTTTCTGATCAGGCATGGAATTCGGCAGCTTCGAACCGGTTGGGCCGATGGACCTGCATACATTACACAATGTCCAATCCCACCAGGGCAAAGTTATATGTATAACTTCACCATTACTGGCCAAAGAGGCACCCTTTTCTGGCACGCACATATTCTATGGCTGAGGGCGACTGTCCATGGTGCTGTGGTCATCTTGCCCAAACGTGGCGTGCCTTATCCATTCCCTGCTCCTCACAAAGAAGTCGTTGTTGTATTAGGTGAGCAAATTTGAAAGTTAAACAAATCTATCTTTAGTATAACGACCCAAGCCCACCGCTAGTAGATATTGTCCTCTTTGGGCTTTTCCTTTCGAGCTTCCCCTCAAGGTTTTTAAAACACATCTGCTAGGGAGAGGTTTCCACTCCCTCATAAAGGGTGTCTCGTTCTCCTCCCCAACCGATGTGAGATCTTACATTTAGCATCCTTGTTTACCTTTACTTGGGCCTGACTGATTTGGTTCTAAAACATGATCCTGCTTCTGCAGCTGAGTGGTGGAAATCCGACACCGAAGCCGTGATCAACGAAGCTCTCAAGTCGGGATTAGCTCCAAATGTATCAGACGCTCACACAATCAATGGTCATTCAGGACCCATCTCAAGCTGTTCTTCACAAGGTACAATATCAATCAGAACATAGAACAACCATTACGCATCAGAAAATTGAAAACTACTTGAAATGACATGAATATTTGTCCTCAGGGGGTTTCACGTTGCCTGTCAAGAGTGGAAATACTTACTTACTGCGCATAATCAATGCTGCACTCAATGAAGAACTGTTCTTCAAGATTGCTGGGCACAAGCTCAAAGTTGTGGAGGTAGATGCTACCTATGTGAAACCATTCAAAACAGATACAATTCTAATTGCCCCAGGCCAAACAACCAATGTCCTAATAACTGCTGATCAAACCTCTGGCAAGTACTTGGTTGCAGCCTCCCCGTTCATGGACTCTCCGATCACGGTCGACAACAACACCGCCACGGCCACGCTGCATTATGCTGGCATGCTTGCTACCACCACAACGACCTTAACCGCCCCACCTCCTCAAAACGCAACTCCAGTAGCCAACAATTTCCTAAACTCTCTCAGAAGCATTAATTCAAACACCTACCCTGCACGAGTCCCATTGACCATTGATCACAACCTTTTCTTCACAGTTGGCCTTGGGATCAACCCTTGTCCCACCTGCAAAGCTGGCAACGGGAGCCGGGCAGTGGCTAGCATAAACAATGTTACATTCGTCATGCCAACCACAGCCCTATTACAAGCTCACTATTTCAACATCAATGGAGTTTTTACAACAGATTTCCCTGCTAACCCACCTCATGTTTTCAACTACACTGGCAGTGGTCCATCAAATTTGCAGACCACAAGGGGAACCAAGCTTTATAAGCTGAAATACAACGATACAGTGGAGCTTGTTTTACAAGACACCGGAATCCTTACCGCAGAAACCCACCCTGTTCATCTCCACGGGTTTAATTTCTTCGTCGTTGGAAGAGGAATCGGCAATTATGACCCTAAAAACGACCCCAAATCGTTCAATCTCATCGACCCTGTTGAGAGAAACACCGTCGGAGTGCCTTCCGGTGGATGGACGGCCATCAGATTCAGAGCTGATAATCCAGGTAGAAAAACTTCACGAACTCCTATCTAATAGATCGATGTAGTGAATGCTATTGATGATGATTTTGTTGTAGGGGTTTGGTTCATGCATTGCCATTTGGAAGTGCACACAACATGGGGATTAAAGATGGCTTTCTTGGTGGAAAATGGAAAAGGACCAAACCAATCGATCTTTCCGCCTCCGAAGGACCTTCCAAAATGCTAGCCAGCCCAAGATGGCTATTAAGGAAGAAGAGACTCAAAACAGAACAACCCATTTCAATAACATGAAGAACACAGAAGATCAATGGAAATACAGTGAAAGAGAGAGAGGATTAGAGCTTCCTGCTTTCTTGGGAAAACACATTTGCTTGAGTTTGTTCAAATAAATTCTACTTGTAATTTAATTGTTTGAAGAACACAATTCTTTTTGTCTTCTTTTTTCTTTTCCTTTTCCTTTCCAAGAGTTGTATTGAAAGAAAGAACAGATAATAAATAACGTTAGGGGTTGCTTTTTTATTTACTCTCCAATTAAACCCTAATAAACAACTTTTTGGTCTCGAGTTTTAAAAAATATTTTAAATTGTCATTCGTCTAGTTTAATATGGACCATCGGTCTCAAATGGGTTCGTTTCTGAAACCCTGTTCGTGAAACAAATGACGTTGATTTGGATGGACAATCTCCAACGAATTGGTTCATATCTAGAATAAAAAGGTTTACCCCTCGAGATTTGGAATGTTGCTGGTTTACGATCGAGGATTGTTCCTCATTTCAAAACTGGCAAGGGAATTGAGGGAGGTTTGATGGCAAGCAGAGAGTGAGTGGCGACGAGCAGAGCATGGTGTGATGGCGATGGAGGTAGAGTAGAGGCATCCGAGCAGAGCATGATGTGATGGCAATGGAGGTAGAATAGAGGCATCCGAGCCGAGCATGGTGTGGGGATAGAGTTAATGCAGGTAATTGTTCCCATTTATTATTATTTTAAAAAATAGTTATTTTAAAATTTTCATTTTTAATAAAAAGTTGAAAAAAAATCCTAATAAATCAATATATAAAACAAATATTTATACTAATATAAAATTTTAAAATAATAATTAAAAATAATAAATAATTTTGTAAATAATTTTGTTTTGTTTTGTTTTGTTTTTACTAAAATAATAAATATTCTAACACTGAGCTTATTGGACCGAGTGATTCATGACTGGCCCATAAAATAGCATAATGGGCCGGCCTATTATCACTTTAATGGGCCGTTGGGACCCACTACCATAGACGTAGCCAATTCGATTTAGGGCTTGCGTGGCAACTGCCGATTGGATAAACCAAAGTAAAATTTATTTACAATATTTTTTTTATTCCATATTTATGAATATTTTCAACGTCAAATTCAAAAATAAGTTTAAACTATAAAAATAAATAAATAATTTGGTAGCGATGGAGAATAAAACAAGAGACAGAAAGAAATAGAGATAGATCAGAATTCTCATCTCTACCAATTAGTTCGATAATAAAGAAATAAAATAATTAAAATAAAAAATAAAAACAATTTTCATAATGGCCAATTTCAAACATCAAAATCACTCCACACCATTAATAGTAATAAAAAAAATAATAATAATGCAAATGAATTGCTAGGTGTACAAGCACTCACCAAAAGCACTAAATTATGTGCAAAAAACTAAAAGTAGAGGCAGCAAAAGCACTTCCCTCATGCACACACTTCCACATGTCCCCTCCCACTCCATACATTAACTACTTTTAGTAAATTAATTCTTTATTATTTTCCATTATTATAATAATCATGAGTGTTTATTATTTTTTTCCAATTAAAAATACCCCAACCAATCATACCTAACAACCTTAATCTCATTATTGTTGTTAACTTCACAATTTTGAAACATGTCTGTTCAGGAGAGGTTTACACACCAGTATGTGATCTAACATATACATAACCTTAAAATTTAATTTTAAATTCACGAAAAAGAAAGGATATATATACCAATTTTGTTTGTTTATAGGTTGATACCCGAAAAATGTCGGTTGGACGTGGGACTATAGTCCTTGTTATTATTATTATATGTATAAATTTTTTATTATATTGTTTTAGCTAGGAATGTTATTTAAATAATTATAATATAAGATCGTACTCCATTCACCACCTAACCCATTATATATTGTTTTATGATTAATGATAAACTTTTAAACTCACTTTTAAGGTTATTAATGCCTCTAAGTACTATGAAAAATCTTAATTTCCTCAAACCACCAATCGCATATGCTTAGTGTGTCCCTTGGTGTTTGGAACTCACAACTCTCCAAATTCCTATGTCTTTAACTTATTAATTAAACACATCTTTTTTGTTTTTTTTACTTATAATATATATTTCTTCAAATCACGAAATTTTGAAATAATTTTAATTTCAAAATTCTATTAAATATAAAACTCAAATTTTATAGATTAAACCGATACAAATTTTAAGATTCAATGTCTTACCATATACAAAATTTAAAGTTTAGGGTTCTATTAAATATAGAGTTGAAAGTTCACAGACTAAACTTGTAATTTAACAAATAAAAAAATTATATTTTATTGACATTATTGGTGTTTGTTGACTTCGACCTAGTTTAAGTGGATTGTTATATGTTCGGTCACCTTTATTTATTTACAATATAATATCTTTAAAAAAAGGAATTTTTTCTCGCTTTTGTTAGTTTTAAAGAATGACTTTTTTCTTCTTTTGTTTTCTGAACAACTTTAATTGCTTTTTTTTTTGTGAATTATAAGTTTCTAAATATAATTCCTAAGTATGAATAATTTAATAATAATAATTCATTTCAAATTTGTCCTTCAAAATAAATTGGCAAAGATTCTTGGGCACAAAGTGTAAAAGAGGAAATTCTATGAGCCCTTTTTTGCAATAGTTGTTTATTTATTCTATTAGGTAATAATAATGGTTCAGATTTCATTTTCCCAACTTTAAAAATATCTAATATCTAATTGATCCCTAAATTTTTTTCTAATTAGTTTTCAAACTTTTAAAATTTACAATTAAGTCCCATCTCTTAAATTTTATATTTTAAATTTAGTAACTCTGTCGGATATTGTGTGGGTAGGGTTTTTCCTTAAGATTTTTACAACATGTTTGGCAGGTGAAGTTTCCACGCCTTAAAAAGAATGTTTCATTTTCTTCTCCGACTGATGTGGGACCACACAATCCACCCCCTTTGGGAACAGCGTCCTCGCCGGCATTCGTCCCCTTCTTTAATCGATGTGAGACTCTCAATCCACCCCCTTTTACGGCTCAGCGTCCTTGCTTACACACCGTCTCGTATCCACTCCTCTTCGGGGCTCAGCCTCCTCGTTGGCACATCACTCAGTGTCTAACTCTGATACCATTTGTAACGGCCCAAGCCCACCAATATAATTTTCGTTTGAAAGAAAAATAGCCCAAGTTATAAATAAAATAAAAAAATTTAGAGACTAAATTTGTAATTTAATTATGGTTAACATGGAAGTTAAGGGTATTTGCTGAAATGCCCCTGTGGCCACAACCACCAATTTTGTAAGTGTAACAGTTTGGCAATTGGCATCTCTCTTTAGAACTTTTGTGTGAAGAATCAGCTCCCACAATCAGCAGACCCACCAATTATGACTCAACACTGTTCACCTTTCATTTTCAGTCTCTTTAATTCTCTGCATTTCTCGCTGCATACATACCACCATCATCAGCGCCATCACTGCCTACCTAGGGCTTTCTCATACACCTCATTTCATGTCCTACTGCTCTTCATTTCTATGAATTTTCACCATTTCTCTGTTTTTAGCTTTTGGATTTCGCATTTCTCGATGAATACGGCTCTGTAATTCTCATAAGATTCAAGCTCGGCGATGGCGATGGCGGATTTACTGTAATTTTTTGTTGTTTTGGATCTGAAACGGAGTCTCTAGGGTTCGTTTTGGTCCACGACGAATCTTCCTAGGGCTCTGAAAAGTAAAGAGGTCTTTTCAAGATTCCCAAAATTTCCCAAAAGGCTTCGCGATTCTTCTCAGATGCTCTTGTTTTTAATGCTTTCATGATCTAATAAACCCTCCATTTCTCTGCATTTCCTCTCTGGATTTTCAGAGAGAGATTTTCGGCCATGGAATTTCTCTCTCCGGCTTCTTATCTTCGAAATTCGAACTGGTTATTTCAAGAAACGAAAGGAACACAATGGACCCCTGAGGAAAACAAACGGTTCGAGAATGCTCTGGCCTTGTACGATGAGGACACTTCCGATCGGTGGTTCAAAGTTGCTGCCATGATTCCTGGCAAGACCATCGGTGATGTGATAAAGCAGTACCAAGAACTGGAGGAGGATGTCAGTGACATAGAGGCTGGTCTCATCCCTATTCGTGACTATGATAGTAGCAATTCCTTCACATTGGAACGAGTCGATAGCAGCCATGGATTTGATGGTTTGAGCCATTTTTTTGGCTCTGGATTCAAGAGAGGGACGTCTACTAGACCTTCTGATCATGAAAGGAAGAAAGGAATTCCCTGGACTGAAGAAGAACACAGGTAACTTTTAGCTCTGTTCTTTGCTCTGTTATTATTGAATGAAAATTTGAATTCTAATTGTTGTGATCGGCCCAACCCGGGTGGAAACTCGGGAGAGGTTTACACACCCCTTGTAAGGAATGCTTCATTCTCCTCCCCAATCGGTGTGAGATCTCACAATCCACCCCTTCGGGGCTATCCTCACTGACACTCGTTCCCTTCTCCAATTAACGTGGACTACTCAATCCACCCTCCTTCGGAGCCCAACATCTTTGCTGACACTACTCTCTTTCGGGCTCAAACTTCTCACTAGCACATCACTCAGTGTCGAGCTGTGCTTGGGAGAGGTTTCATACCGTTTCGTTTTCCTTCTCAATGTGGGATTTTACATCGGTTTTTGTTTCTTGATGTTATAATGTTGAGGGTTATTTAGAGTGCCTTTGTCCTCTGAAAAGTGTAAAACAATTAAATTACTTTGAAGGATTAAATGCCCGTAGTGTTCTGCCTGCTCTGCATTGATTAAGAATTTGTGCCAAGGAACATGCAATTCTGTGTACGCTTTTATGGTAATCTCATGGCTCTGCAGCTTTTAATTTGGGGCTGTTTGCTGCTTAAAACTACAGGCAATTTCTGATGGGTCTTAAAAAATATGGCAAAGGTGACTGGAGAAACATTTCTCGTAATTTCGTTACAACGAGAACGCCAACACAAGTAGCTAGTCATGCCCAAAAGTACTTCATTAGACAGCTAAGTGGAGGGAAGGATAAGCGAAGATCGAGTATCCACGACATCACAACTGTCAATCTCCCCGATACGAAATCTCCATTGGGGGACAATAACAGACATCCATCCCCAGATCCGGCTGCAATGGCTACACAGCTGCATCAACTTTCCGAAATGGTCGGCAGCACCGAGCAGCAATTCGACTGGAAATCTTCGAATCAAGTTCTCGACTCGTCGAATGGTAACATGTTTATGGTTATGCCTTCTAATGAACCTCAGCAACAAGAAGAGAACCTGTTGAAAGAAACCATTCATCGATCTGCTATTGCATCTTACTATAATATTTTTCAGATGCAACCAATGAATTATCACTGAACCTCTTCTTTCTTTTTGGGATATTTTTGATTGTTAGAACATAGGATGTGCTTATGAATTAAAAGAATCAATATCGTTGAGCAATCTTAGGTTGCTCTATCATATGATTATTGTGTATCATGTGCTCTGATGTGAATATGTTGATGAACATAACTATAACTTAACTTTATGAAATGATCATTTCCCGTGATGTCTTTTTTCTTTTCGTGTCGAGAATTGGAGGCTTCGATCGAGCGTTCATTGCTCGACTAAATGATAAGAATGGATTGTTTCATAATCTAAATGGAATATTCCTAATAGTGGTTTTAAAAGAGAAGACCAAAGTTTTTAAGAGTCTTTGTGTTGTTTATTTGTTTGACAAGACAAGGAACATCAATGGCCTATGGGCTCTACATGATTTCCATATGTATATGAATGAGCTTCTTCTTCCAAAGGAATCAACCCTACCACACCTTTTTGACTCTTTTTATTGATATGATTAAATTTATCGTAGATGTGGATCAATACTTAGAATTTGTAGCATCTGATGATCTCGACAGTTCCCTGCATCTCCTGCAATTATAGTCACGTATGAGATTCCACAAGAGGGGAACGAAGCATTCGAGTGCGGAAACTTCTCCCTAACAGTCGCGTTTTAAAACCGTGAAGCTGATGATGATACGTAACGGGCCAAAGCGGACAATATCTGTTAGCGGTGAGCTCAGACTGTTACATCACGTTATTTACTACTTGCTTCTAAGAGTTCATACTATCCTCATAGATTAACATTGTTACATCAGGTTATTCACTACTTGCTTTTAAGAGTTTAGACTATCCCCATAGATTAACATGAGTCATTTCAACATGAATTGTTCTCACTCACACAGTTATCTTAGGAAAATTCACCATAAGGTCACCCAATATAAAAGCTCCATGATTAAGTCACCGAACAAGAACGTATACCTTGTTAGTATAGGTAATAATTTTAATTCTTTAAAGTCTTTCTAAGTCATCCAATCCCTATTTCCAAGATCGTTCTCGTTCGAATATGATCTCAGCTTATTCATATACCCTTCATTCACACAGGTATCACATCAAGTCTTCTACTATTGATATACCTTAAATTTTTAGGTTCGACGGTGACTTAACACTCTTCTACCTTCAACCTTCCGACCAAATTTTCTATTCGTTCATCATTGAAGGCTCGAGTTGCCCTTAATCTTTTTTCTTTAACTCGCCTTTTTCATATTCTCCAAACGAAAAAAACACTTGTAATAGTATAACAACATAAAGCAACCATATGAAATGGTATGGTTCATTTTTAGTCACATCACTATTTGAATTCAAAATGAGGTCTTGTTGAAATGATAATGGGAAGGCCCTCCACCCACCTTTATTGGTTCCCCATACTATTTCCCCCATCCAACACCACACAATTAATGTTCTTTTCTTAATTAGCTTAATTTTATTTACATTAATAAATATTTATTAATTACACGAACAAAACAGATGCCTTCGCTTCATTCATATATTCTTTCTTTACTCCGGTATCACAATTAATTATAAATATAATATAATAATAGATTTATAAAATCAAAAAATATTTAATTATTTAACAGCAATCGAAGGTTTAAATTCTCACTTCTTGTACTAAAAAATACGAGACAGTGAAAATGGAAGAACGGGAGACAACAAAAAAAAAAAACTCAATCGAAAAATAGGGTAATTAGTTTTTTGTGTCGCTATGTTAGTATCGGTGCCATCTGAATAATAGAGGTCACAACTTAGCTCAACTCAATCCTCTGTTTTCAGGTTTGGTTTTTTTGTAATTGTTTTAAAAAAATTATTTATCTACTAGCTTAGTTAAGGAAAGTCAGACTATCGAGTCATATGAACACCTCTATTCTCACCCACTAACTTAAATGAAGATTAATCGAGATATCTATAAGCCAATAAACAACGTCAATTAATTCTTTTAACATTTATTTTAGAAAGGTATGAAAAAAAAAAAAAAAAAAAAAAAAAAAAAAAAAAAAAAAAAAAAAAAAAA
>NW_019268531.1:3437298-3454986 GCF_002738365.1 Cucurbita moschata
AAAAAAAAAAAAAAAAAAAAAAAAAAAAAAAAAAAAAAAAAAAAAAAAAAAAAAAAAAAAAAAAAAAAAAAAAAAGTCATTGCATGCGCCCATATGTTGAAAAAGTACAGCCGCCTTTCCAAGTCTTTGCCTGTTCTACCATATGATTTAGGCAATTGCTTGGATTTGTTGGCCACAGCGCACAAAAATTGACCAACACTTCAAACATTTCTTTTTTCTCTTCCTGTTCCTTGTCTTCAATCACCAACAAACGACTTTGTTATGTATCGTCATCAATCTTTACAGTTTGAAAATACATCTTTTAGAGTTTTACGCAGAATTGATATTCATCCATATACTGTCTTTTTTGTAATTTTCCTTATAGGCTACACCATTACGCGTTACTAGGAAGATATTTTCATATCCTTATAAAAAATGTTTCGTTCCCCTATCCAACCCATATGGGATCTCAAATTAAAGTAATAGCCAATTGAAGAAGGATGTTGAAATATATCCGATACATTTCATATTGGCATGTATTTGTGATATCAACTCTTTCTAATGAATTTGTCATTTAATTGTGTCGTAATGTCATTATCAACTAGTACAAAAATTGTACCTGTTCTTTCTGCAAACAATTATTTTTAATTTTTTTTTTCTTTTTGTTTGGAAAGTGTGAAATTAGTTTCTTGGATTTGATCGGTAATATGATTATGTGTTGACGGTATGTATTTAGTTGAATTGTCAAAGTCTATTGATTTTAATAATATTTTTATGAGATTTCACGATCGCTTGGAGAGAGAAACGAAACATTACTTATTAGAGTGTGGAGATTTGTCTCTAATAGACGTTTTTTAAAATCGTGAGGTTGGTTACGATACGTAATAGGCTAAAGTGGATTATATGTGCTAGCGGTGGGTTTGGGCTCTTGCACATGATATCAAAGCCAAACACCAAGTGGTGTGTCATAGAAGACGCTGGACCCTTGAGGTGGGTGAATTGTAAGATCTCATATCAATTGGAGAGAGGAATGAAACATTTCGTATATGACGAGTTTTAAAATCGTGAAGCTGACGACGATACATAATGGACAAACGTAGACAATATTTGCTGACGATGGATTGGGCTCTTGCAAATGGTATCCGAGCCAAACATCAAGTAGTGTGTCAGTGTCGAGGTGTATTGTGAGATCTCATATTAATTGGAGAGAGAAACGAAACCCTTATTATATTATAGCCCTTATCATTTCAAAACAGTGAGGCTGATAATGATGGGCTAAAGCAGACCAACATTTGTTAGCAGACTTGGACTATTACAATTTTTAGGTGATTTGACATTTTCCCTCTCGTCGGTTCTACGTGATCATTGTTGTGATCATTTCTCATTCCTTTTACAATGGACAACAAGATCCTTCTTTTTTTTATTTAATTAAAGACGGGATGTCGGTATTAACTTAAGTTAGGTTAATTATATTGACTTGACCCGCCCTAGGTTAAAAATCAACTCTAACAATATAATTTGTAGGATGAACTATAATTTTTAGGTTGGAGAACAATGGGGCCTATGCTACTAACAATATAATTGGGCAACATAGCTTAGTTTGGGCCATTTTTTCTACTTAAATTTCATAATAATTGAGCAAAAGTCAAGATCGGACATATTCATTGAATAAAATTATTGCACAATAATAATGAATTCACACACGGCGCCTATATTAATTTGTCACGTCAAATGTGAATATACAAATAATTAGAAAAAAAAAATCATAATTGTTAAATGAATACGACTCTCCACAATGGTATAATATTGTTCAATTCGAGTGTAAGCTCTCATGGCTATGCTTTGTGTTTCTCAACGGACCTCAAGATAATATTTCTGTATTATAAACTCTTGATCATTCCCTAAATTAGGCAATGATTTTCATCCAACAGCTTCAATAATAAAATATGTCGTTAGTTTTGGATGGAAACTTCGAAAAGTTAAAAAAATTCATGAAATTCTGTTAACACTTTACCCTTAAAAAAAACATTTTACAGTACAAGATGAAAACCATCTATTGACACATCATCCATGATCTTTAGTGTTACTATTCAAAGTTCATGAATATTTTTTAAAACGCAGTATGAATGGTAAAAATATTTTTTAAAAAATTAAAAATATTTTTAAAGTTTTTAAACAAATTTAAAAATTTAATGAAATTTTTGAAAACTCAAAAATATTTTTTAAATAATTTTTTTAAGAGGTTAAATCATATTTTTGAAATCTTTTAATAGCCTAAAGATATTTTTAAAATAAGGTATTAAGGTTGATCCAATAATAATATATTTTTTATTTTTCACAAAAGTTGTTATTTTTTAAAGTTTTTTAAAATTTAATTGTATTTTTATTAATTTAGCCATTTACATTAAAAAAAAATTAAGTGTATTTTAAATCAAAATTGTACCATTTTGATGTGTTTTATATACATAGAAAATATTAAAATTTAATTATAATAAAAAAATGTAATAAAATATAATTTTATCAAACATTATATATATATATATATATAAGCAACATATATATTTCACACTTTATTTTTATTCCATTGTCACCATATAATTTTTAAATTATCTTTATGAGATAGAGGTAAAATTAATCATATAAATTATAATGTTTATATTTTTCACATTGTTTTTAAAAATTTAAAATAATAGATTATATTCTCAGAGAAAATAAATATTTCTTAACAATAATGGCATTTACCGGCACATAAATACAAAAATAAATAAGTAAATAAATAAATTATCTTTATAAAAGGGCAAGTTGTTATTTAGTCAAATTCATACAACTCCCTAACTTTTCATAAAATTAATTTTTTTTAAGCACGTGTAAATCATCGTTGAGTCTCCTAGATTTCATCTCTATTTTTTAATTATTATTTTATTAATATCGTTCAAAAAAAGACAATTAATTAATTATATGGTCTCACCCTCTACTTAATTTTTAAAAGTTGTTTAAGCTCCCATGTATTTGCACGTGCATAAATAATTTTCTAATTAATATTTTCTCCTTACATAAATAATGCCAATCATATAATTTTAGCTTAAAATCTATATGCACACGAACCAAACTGTGATGTCTCACATTGGTTGGGAGGAGAATAAACCACCATTTACAAGGGTGTTGAAACCTTTCCCTAATAAACGCGTTTTAAAGCCTTGAGGGGAAGCCCGAAAGGAAATATCCAAAGAGGACAATATCTACTAGCGGTGGATCTAGGTCGTTACACAAACTCTTAGAACTAAGAGCTCATTGTGGTTGAAGTTTGAAACTTATAACTGACATGTAATTGTCAAGCCCATCGCTAGCAGATATTGTCCGCTTTGACCCATTACGTATATGTGAGATCCCATATCGGTTGAAGAGGAAAACAAAGCATTATTGTCGCTTTGGTCCATTATATATATGTAATTGTCAAGTCTAGCCCACCACTAATAGATATTGTCCGCTTTGGCCTATTACGTATACGTGAGATCTCATATCGATTGAAGATAGGAACAAAATATTTTTTATAAGGGTGTGAAAATCTCTTCTTAGTAGACGTGTTTTAAAACCTTGAGGAGAAAACCCAGAGAAGACAATATCTGCGAGCGATGGGCTTAGACTGTTACCATTGGTATCAAAGCCAGACGCTGGGTGATGTGCCAGCGAGGAGATTGAACTATGAAGGAAGGTGGACACCTTGCGGTGTACTAGTGATGATATTAGGCCGCGAAATGGGGTAAATTAGGGGATCTCACATCGATTGAAGAGGGAAACAAATGCTAGTGGAGGACGGTGGGCCTAGAAGGGAAGTGAATTGTGAGTTCCCACATCGACTGAAAAAGTGAACAAAGAATTCTTTATAAGGGTTTGAAAATCTCCCTCTAGTAGCGTGTTTTTCTTGAGAGGAAGCCCGGCTAAAAGCGAGTTTGGCCTCTTAAATGACAGCTCATCGTTTGGGCTGTAACTACGAACTCATAATTACGAGCTAGTTAAAGTGATAAAATATCTTAATAGTGCTGACGTGGATATTCTTAGTCAAAGTGATGGAGTATAAATTCAATGAAACCACACCACATGTAGAAAAGAAAGGGTGAAGCATTTAAATTATTAATGTTGGACTATCTATTTCACTATATTGCCTACTCATACGCCTTACCATCCACGTGTCCTTATCCACACGCGCTCCTCTCAATTTCTGCCCTTTTCTGTTTAATTTCAAGGCCACGTCATCGTCTTCCTCATACATCACCCCCTTCCAAACCCCTCGCCATTTCCACTTACCTCGCGTGCAAAATGCATGAATCTAACCACCATATCTTCTTCTATATAAACCCAAACCCAAATCCCAAATTCAAATTCAAATTCAAATCAAATCAAATCAAATCCCAAATTCTTCTTCCCATTTACGAATTTCAATTTCACAATGCCTTCTTCCACCACCGTAATTCTCTCCAACTCCACCGTGTTTCCTGATCGGAAATCCGCCATTAAAAAACTTAAGCTCTCTGTTTCCGACCTTCCGATGCTTTCTTGCCACTATATACAGAAAGGCGTTCTTCTAACCTCTCCGCCTTCTTCCTTTTCCGATCTTATTCTATCTCTCAAACGCTCTCTCTCCGCGGCTCTTTCTCACTTTCCTGCCCTCGCTGGCCGCTTCACTACCGACCACGACGGAGCTGTTTACCTAATCTGTAATGACGCCGGCGTCGATTTCATTGAGGCTAAGGCCAAACACCTTTCGATCGACTCTGTTCTTTCTCCTCTTGATGTTCCGATTTGCTTCAAGAGCTTCTTCGCCTTCGATAAAACTTTGAGTTATTCAGGACATTATAAGCCTTTGGCGGCGGTGCAAGTCACCGAGCTTGCCGACGGTGTCTTCGTCGGATGCATCGTAAACCACGCCGTTGTTGACGGAACTTCGTTCTGGCATTTTTTCAATACATTTGCAGAGATTAATTTAGGAAAGGGGAAAATCTCTAACTCGCCAGATTTTGACCGCAACACGGCGTTTAACTCGCCGGCGGTGTTGAAATTCCCGGCCGGCGGTCCGAAGGAGACATTCGACGGGAATTCGCGGCTGAGGGAGAGGATTTTTCATTTTAGCAGAGAAGCGATTTCGAGGCTGAAACTCAGAGCTAACGGAGGGAATATGAGTAACGGAAATTGCGACGCCGTTGAGACTCTCGGCAAGCAATTGAATGACGGTTGGAAAATCGTTAACGGAAAACAGAACGACGACGTTTCCGGTGGGAAATTGAAAATATCCTCTTTCCAATCTCTCAGTGCTCAGTTATGGCGTTCGGTGACTAGAGCGAGGAAACTAAACGCAGCGAAAACGACGACGTTTCGAATGGCCGTGAACTGCCGCCATCGTCTCCAGCCGCCGATGTCGTCGCTTTACTTTGGAAACGCAATACAGAGCATCCCAACCGTCGCTTTGGTCGGCGAGCTTCTGTCTGAAGACTTGGGTTGGTGCAGCGCTTTGCTCCACCGTAACGTGGCGGCTCACGACGACGCAACCGTGCGTCGTGGCATCGCCGATTGGGAGAGGAGCCCACGGTTGTTTCCGCTCGGGAACTCCGATGGTGCATCGGTGACAATGGGAAGCTCGCCGAGATTCCCAATGTACAACAACGATTTTGGATGGGGCCGTCCGGTGGCCATACGAAGTGGTGGTGCGAACAAGTTCGACGGTAAGATCTCAGCATTTCCTGGTCGGGAAGGGAATGGAAGTGTGGATTTAGAGGTGGTTTTGGCGCCGGAAACGATGGCGGGTCTTGAAACTGACCCGGAGTTTATGCAATATGTATCAGTTTCGATGTGAAAAGTTAGAATTGAAAGCTCTTGTTGCTCCCAAATCCATACCTATGGGAGTAGAAATATTTTTGAGATAGCATTAGTAGAGCATTATTACTCAAATAATTGTTCGAGAATCAGAGTGTAGAACCAAGTTAAACACGAATTACTTTATCTTAACAATAAAAGCAAGACTCGACGACTCGACGACCCTTGTTGATGTCATCGTTTCCCTCTTTCTTGTCAAACCTTCTTCATCACTATTACAACGTTGCTATTAATTGGGAAGGACTTCTCCCTACGTCACAACATTGCTATTAATTCAGGAAGGGATGATTTGATATAAACTAAAATACCTTGATCTCGATTATATAATATGAACGGTAAAAAAATGTGTTCAAGTTACTTCAAGATCATTAACACGTTTTAAAACTATGAGACTGACGGCAATACGTAACGTGCGAAAGCAGATGAATAATACTTCCTACCATATGCATTTTAAAATCGTTCACCTCTAACAGACATATTTTAAAGTCGTGAAGCTTACGACTATACATAATGATTCAAAGCTGACAATGTCGGTTGACATGATTGGACATCATTAAATCCAACCGTCTAAAAATTTTATATCATGCTCGCTCGTTCTAGGATTTAAAGTAAAAGGGAGTATCTCTTCAAAAACTTCTCTTTTATAATAGATTTTAGGTCGCAAACACCGAGTTGAATTATGTCCGTACTTCCTTCTCACATTGTCACTATGGTGTACGAAAAAATGGGTTTAAGCAGCAAAAATTTCTTCCTTCGAGTCGCTTCAACTTACCAAACAAAAAAAAAACATTTTGAAAAACCGAAGTAAAGAGGGACAGAATAATACGCTTTCATGTCACTGTAAATTTCATTTAGACAAAGTTAAAAACTAATTTAAGTGTTTTTTTAATAAAATTATAGAATTAAACATCAAATTGATTTGTAATCGAACTTTTATTTAAAAGTACTATCAAGTAAATCAATAATTGTCTTTTTCATTGTTAGAATAGTACGTAAACAGAATCTTGTTTTCAAGAAGTTCAATCATGTAAGTATGACTCAATAAAGCTCTAAACAAAATAAAAAATAACCATGTTTATTGGGAAGAACTTTGCTTCTCCTGTGCTCTACCGTCCAAAATTTTCTAAATATCCACGAATATAATGTATATATGATTTTTTTAAAAACGTTCATTAATGTTGTAGCATGCCCGATGTTCCCCGACCCCTACCTATGTACTAATTGTACCACTATTGCAATGTCAAATTTGAATACCTTTTTATTTTTAAATAGTTTATAGGAATTGCCAAAAATGAACAGTGTTGTTTTTTTTAAAAAAATAATAATAATAATAATACTTATTTTAATTTTTTTGGTAGCCAAGCTAGGCCGGTGGCCGGTGGCCGGTGGGAGGCACCCTTCTGCAATTTATGATGCAAATTTTACTTTTTCCTCCCTCTCTTTTCAAAATGACTCAATTGCCTTTGAATTTATGCATTCGTGGCTCGGCTCGACGTGAGAGTGAATCTAATCGGTTAAAACGTACAAGGAAAAAGGAAAATTGAAGCTAAACCATCTAAAATGAAAAATTGCTCTATGGTTCGATTTGGCCCGTCAAATGTATACCTGAGATTAAGTTGTTTTTTAAAATAAATAAATAATACTTATTTTTCATAAAATTTAAATATTAAATATGTTCGAGTCATAATGTATTAATAACATGGGACGTTACATATTCTTAATAATAATTAGATAAGGATTTTTCAAATTGACTAATTTGATCCAAATTTGACTTTACAAATTTAACCCAGTTTGAAAGAGTAAAAAAATTGTGATTATAAATAACTATTAAAAAATATTTGACTTTTAAATATATATAATATTTTTTGGGACATTAGTTTGAGTCTTTAAATAAATAATTAATTAAATAAATAACCATTGTATCCCATGAGTTCTACTGTGGCGGCCACTGATGGCCTCAATAATTCACGTTTTAAATGCTTTTTTAGTGTATTATTTCTGTTGTCAAATACCAATATCACCATTTCAACCAATTTTACTGTGCTTTCCTATTTTCGTTCCAATCTTTGTATTAGTGGTGATTTGGTTGCTGGGATCTATAGGTTTGATGTTCCGGCATCAAATTGTAGGTGTCATCTCCTCTTCATTGGTGTGTCCCAAAGTATTTTGAGTGACCGTAGTCTATTGATTCTTAGAGAACGAGGGCGGGGCGGGGCATGCGGCTGGAGCACACGGGCCGAGTGAGCGCGCGCGGGGGAGAACGTGGGCGGGGGCGGGGCGCGCGCTGGAGCACGTGGGCTGGGCAGGCGCGGATCAAATTATCGTAAAAGAAAATTACAAATTTTTTTTTGTTTTAAATATTTATTTCAAAATAAAAATTTTAATAAATAATTCTCATATTTTCAATATAATTTTAATTTTAAAAAAAAATATATAAAACATCTACATAAATACAATATTGGAGGCCCATTCCCAGTAATAGGCCCATTTTCTAATGACAATCCATCATGGGCTCGAAATTGGAGGCCCATCAGAGGCCACGATGGGTATTGATGAACAAATTTTTTTTTTTAATTGTGGGATTAAAAAATAAATAAATAAACCCACCTGCTTATAATTTATTTTTACAATTAAAAAAATTAATTTTTATTTGTTTTTTAAAGGAAAAAAAAAAACAAAATTAAGGTCTCTTATTCTCTACAAACTCTCTCTCTCCTTTGACCCATGAGAAATTCAACCAACAACTTAATCTCTCTCCTCTTTGACCTTGAAATTTGACTTTGTTTCTCTTTCTAAATTTGCACCCTCCTCTATTTTTATTTTTAAAATAATTTTATATCTTGAAACAATAGAACATCGACAATTAAATAATTTAATAGAATAATTATTTTGTTTATATTAAGAGATTTAAGAAAATTCTCTTTAAACCAGAAATTAACCATTGAAATGAAAATTTTTAAGTAAAAAACTAAGTATTGAATAAAAAAATAATAATAAATAGATTTTAATTAAAATTAACGAATAATTTTGCACGGGGCCAGAGACGAAGAGGAAGGCATCTTGTCTCTATCTCATCTCATGAACATCTCTATGAGTTTTTTGCCCACAAAGACAATTATCCACAAAACATCTTACCCTGAATCTCTAATTCACATGTGTTTTTAAAAAATCGAAAATTTAAAAAAAATAAAAAAGGAAGGTTGATATTGGTTACCTACTTTATCTTTATTTTATTTTTTCTTTTTTTTAAATAAACTTGATATTTATTATTGTCGGGCCATATATAAATAAAATTAATTAACAATTATAGACACGTGGGGACGGTCAAATTTACTCTCACTAGCCACTTGAAAATAGGTACAGAGCTATAAAAATATAGTAAAATAATGTTGGAGCGAGATTTCAAACTTTTAATTTTAACTAATTTTTTTTTGTATTTTAAATATTGTGTTATACTCACACGAAATTGAGTAAAAATATTTCATAATAATTTTTAACCCGTAAAATAAATTTTAATTAATTTCAAGAGTGTTAAAAAAAATTGATGATTCACGAGTTCCTCTGTCACACAAATGAGTCGATTTGAGTTCAAATAAATGAAAATTTCGGTACATTGTGTTCTTTTGTGGGTTTTTCTAACTAAATTGATTAAACCGATATAATTAAATATACATGTAATTATTTTATTTTTTTCTAATTTCATAATTTTTTTTTTGTTATTTATTGTTCAACTATTATTAAAAATAAATTTTAATAATATATTTCGGATTGATTAAAAAAATTAACTTTTAACTTAAAATATATTTCGAAAATGAATTAGAAATCTTAATTAAATGTTTAAAATAATTAAAAATAACAAATTAAATAAATAATTGGGATTGATTAAAAAAATTTAATACACGAACAATTAAATTGAATCTAAAAATGTCGACTCAAAACAAACACATGAACGCCCTTAATTAATTTAATTTAATTTGACTAGATCTAAAAACAAGAAATTAAATCTAAAAAAATTAAAAAAAAAACAATAAATAAACGAGGGAGAGATGTTGGTGAGAGACAGCTAGGGGTTTCTTTTTTACTAAATCCTTAATTTTTAATTTCATTTTCTTTCTCGCTCTACAAATACCCAAACAAATCCAATTGAATCCCAAAAAAAAGAAAAAAAAAATGTCAACAAAATTAAGCTCCAGCAGAAGAGTGAGTTTCAGCTCAGATCAGGGCGCCGCCGCCGCCACCTCCGCCGCCAAGCCCGCAGCTTTCCCAAGAAACAGGAAGAGACTGATTACCGTGTTCTGGGTTTTCCGGCTGCCAAAATCCGGCAGATTGTTCCCGGGAAGTTTCCTCCGCCGCATCGGAGCGAAAGTGGTGAAAGTTCTACGATACGTGTCTTTGAGGAAGAGATCGGCGTCACCGGCGTCGTCGTCGTCGTTGAAAAGCGGGTCTAATTTCAACAGATCCCATTCGGTTTCGGAGTCGATGGAAGAATCTCACAGAGCTGAAGCTGTAAAAGATTGCATCAATTTCTTTAACTCTTCCTCTTCTTCAGCTATTTGATTTTTTTTATCTCTTTTTATCTCTCTCTGCATTTACCAGTGATGCTCTGTAACTTTTTAAGGTAATTTCTTGGTTTTTACCTTTTCTTTTAAGTCTCCGTAATAATGATTTAATTTTTTAATTTTTTAATTTTGGAATTTATTATGTTTCTTCCTCATTTTTTAATATAATTTTTATATTTGTAAAAGATTGAATTTTTAGTCCAATTCCAAAACAAAAATTTTTAATTTTAAAAATTATTGTTTATAATTTTTAAAAACTTAAATTAGTATTCAAAAAAATCAATAGAAATTTATAGACAGAAATAACGATTATAAACATAATTTTCAAAAATAAATTGGTTATCAAACATTACGTTACTTTAATCATCCGTTTTTTTCGTGTAAAATAGTTAAATTAAGTATAATAGTAATTCTTGAACGTTTTAAATTGTGTTTATTTAACCTTTAGATGTACAAATAAAATTGAATAAAGTTTTTAATCTTTAAAATTCAAATTATGATTATTATTATTTATAATAATTGATAGAAACATTGAAAAATTTATAGAAAGCTTATTATAAATTTTCTAATTTGTGGACTAAATAAATATGATATTCAAAGTTTAGGATCAATTTTTTAAAAATAAAACAGTTTTATTTATTAAAAAACGATTAATAAATATACAATTTCATCAGCCAGATTGCTTAATCCTTAAATTTTGGTGTATGATAGAGTTTAATTGTTTTTTAATTATCTGAAAAAAAAATCATTTCAAATATTATTATTTATATTATTTATTAGTTATTATTAATATAATACTTGAAATATTGCACCTTACTCGCATTTTGAACGAAATAATAATAATAATAATAAAATGTAATATTTTATGGACTAAACTAATTTAAAAAAAACATCTATCTTCAAATTTTTATAAATTTTTACTAAATTTTTAATAATACTTTTCTATTTTAAAAAAATTAAAAAAAATATTGCACCTTACTCGCATTTTGAACGAAATAATAATAATAATAATAAAATGTAATATTTTATGGACTAAATTAATTAAAAAAAAAACATCTATCTTCAAATTTTTATAAATTTTTACTAAATTTTTAATAATACTTTTCTATTTTAAAAAAATTAAAAAAAAAATACTCTCCACTATTTTTTTTTTTAAAAAAATACTCTTATTAGGTTTAAAACTACCCCTAAGATTTTAAAACTAACTTTTAACACTATTTACCTTTTGTAAAAAATTAAAAAAAAAATTAAAAATTCTTACCGTGAAAATCACATACCGACATTTTATAGATTATCTTTGAACTTTTTAAAAATTTCGTGAATATTTTTGAAACTAAGTAGGAAAAAATGTGAGTTATTAAAATTTTTAAAAGTTTTGAGAATAAAGTTCTGCCTTATTTATTTTATTTTATTTTATTAATTTAGCAAATTTTTATAGAATGAATTTATTTTTCAAATGGTGGGAAAAAGAATAAATAAATAAGTAAATTATAATAGCTTTAAAGCTTGATTTAATTATTTCATCATCATGAACTTCTAGCAGTTGAAAACTTCAAATGATTGAACTCCATAATTATATCATTTGTTTATAATAATATATTATATTTAATTTTTTATTTAAATAATTAGAGTACACCAAAAAGTGTATAAAACAAGTTGTTACTATAATTCTAGGTTGTCCCAATCTAATTAAGCTACACCTCCATCAAACAAAACAGCTTCATCCTAGATTAACACCTTATCTTATGATATATGTAATTATATGTTTTTTTTCTAATGGCGTGAATTTTAATATTTATTCACTAATTTACTCTCCAATTTTAACAAAAGGAGAAGAAAAATGTAATGGTTCAAGTCCACTGTTAATAGATATTGGCTTGTCTTATTTATGCTCAAGTCGCTCAAGTCTACCGCTAGCGTCTCACAAAAAATATTTATAAAGTCACTAATTTTAATAAATTCAAATTTGGCATAAATTTAATCAAATTAGATTAGAAGACACCATAGTTTTTTTTTTTTTAATTTTGTGAGGGGAATACCTTTATTATTAAATTTCAAAAATAATATGAGAGAAAATTGTAACATTTTTTAAAAATATTTATTTAAAAAATAAATAAAATTGGATGAAAAGGGTAAAAATAAAATATTGATTTGAATGGTCTGAAATTGTTGACAAATTTGGAGAGCAATAATTGTGCATATATATTAATAACAATGATGGTGACAATTGTAACCAATAAAAATTAAATGGACCAAGCAGCATTAAATGAATATTATTAACAATAATTATAAAAGAAATCCTCAAAAATTAAAAGAAAATGACATAAAATTATATGGAAATTAGAGGCCCATCGTAGGCTGAGCTGGAGCTTCCTTCAGGCTGACTGATACTTCTCCGTCAGCAATTAAGGGTCATTGAATTTGAAGTGTCAAAATCACAGCCATTCATGTCTCCATCCCCTTAATAAATGACATTTCACCAAATTAATTGCTAATTTTATTTCTTTCTAGATTTTACTTTAAAATAAACCTAAAAATGTAGGAACCAAAATCATAATTAAATTTACTATTTTTTATTTATTTATTTATTTATTTATTATTATTATTTTCAAGAGAATAAAATAATTGTCTTATACCTAAATCTTTTTTTCTCACCAATATGAACTAAAATGAATTAAAAAGAAGCATTAAAAAAATTGCCTCTTTTGCTTTTGTATTCAAAGATATGTTCAAAAGGGAGGCATCATTACTTTTTCAAAAGCCCTTCAAAAGTAGAATATTTCCATTTTCACCTAAAGGAGGGACCTCCTTGCAAAACAAGACGAGGATGGTTGTTAAAATAGTTAAAATCATTCGGCATATCTTTAATCATTCAAAATTAATTTAACATTTAGTCTTACATGCAGTAAAAAAAAGTGAATAATCATTCACCAGTATGTCTTTAATCATTCAAAATTAATTTAACATTTGGTCTGTCATGCATGCGGTAAAAAGTGAATGATTTTACTACTACCAAACATGTAAGTACCGAATGTAAGAAGAAGAGTGCCTTAGATATATTTTATTAGAAGGGTTAAGGGAAAAAAAAACAAGTGCAAAAAACGCACGACACAAAAAGACACAGAAAAACACAAAAAGACACAGAAAGACAGATAACTAAATATCATGAAAATTTTGAAAAGTAGATTAGAATATTGACAATTTGTCTAAAGTTACTCAGACAAATATTAAAAAGAAAAGATGTAACAACAATCCTGTCAATATGGTATGATCCAATGGCTAACA
Source organism: Cucurbita moschata (assembly GCF_002738365.1). NCBI lineage: Eukaryota > Viridiplantae > Streptophyta > Magnoliopsida > Cucurbitales > Cucurbitaceae > Cucurbita > Cucurbita moschata. Next base: position 3,450,990 of record NW_019268531.1, read on the forward strand.
AAGATCAGCAGTTCAAGTTATGAACTAGCAGTAGAACAGAGTAAAAAGTGAGGCTTGAGAATGAGATAAATTGGGAGAGATTGAAGTAAATCATACAAACAAAAAGGAATGAAGAATATTCAGAGCACCTGGTTGTTTGGTAGACTCTTGCATTCAAGTTCTAGTTTATATCGCTGAAGGAGAAACATAATGATGTAATTATTTATCATTTTCAAGCAATAACATTTATTTGAGATTCAAATTACTTATGTCAACATACAACCTAAACTAGATAGAATCAAATATTCAAGGTAAAAACATTTGATTGAGATTCAAATCACTTCACAAGCAAGATCGAATTGGTAAAAACATTTGATTAAGATTCAAATCACTTCACAAGCAAGATCGATTATGTCAAGCCTAAATGATTCCAAACATGCAGATTATGTCGGATGGTTGATGGTACAAGAAACAAACATAATCTACAAATGTAAATCTAAATTATATCACAGCATAATAAGTGCCCTTTAACACATGTAAATCTACAATGGCAACACTTTTAACATGCAAACAAACAAAGTGGAATCAGATTCATGCTTACTGTGCTATGAAGCAAGAACATACATATCATATTACAGCCATTAAAACACTAAGAAAATCAAGAATCGTTCCACTCCATCTACTTTATGTTTCTAATTTCAAAAGGTTAAGCTGTAATTTGGAATTCATACCTGTATATGAACCGCTTCCACCCTGCTTCTACCTTGATCAAAATCCAAAAGCTTAGCAGTACAACGAAGGAGAAAGATAGCAGCCATTAAAACTCTTCTCTTTCTTCAAGATCGTACCAAAATCTCTTGCTTGGCTTGTAAGGAAAAAACAACAGGCAAACTGAAGACAAAATGAAAGAAACAATATTGATCAAAGAGAAGCCATTACAAGATGTCTGAGGTACCATAAACCATATTATGGGTATTGATTGCCTGTGAAAAATATACACCATAGGTTATCTGTCTTTATTTTAAATACAAAAATATCTTCTTCACGCAAACAGAAAGCTTCAGATTTCTCAAATTGTTTACTGCTAAAGTCTTTTCTGAGAGAATGCGCCGATGATAGATATAGCGAGCAATGGCAGATTCTTGGACGTTTAGGACTGACTTGGAGTAGAATGATGAGCAACGCCAATGGAAACCTCTGATCTATAGCTAGGTATGCAAAGCCATGAACAAGTTCTGCTTACGAGCATGCTCTGGGATAAGTCGATTCACGGTATCCGGTGGTATACCAGCAAGCTCTGCCATACAAAATAAACCCGAACCTTAGCATGAGAGGCGTGCATGAAAGTAGATGAAGTGTAACTTGAATAGAAACCATGTCTGATGACAGAAATAAATTCATCAAGATGTCAGAGATCCGTAATGGACTGGTTACAGAAATTTCATGCATTAAAACTAGACAAAAAACGCAACAGAATACTGCAAAATAGGTCTCGAGATATAACTTCACTCCTCAAAATGGCCAACTTAGGGTAAACTTAAGGCAATAGTTAAAGGGGAAAACTTACCCTGAGGCTTAAAATTAAATAATGGAGGAAGTGGGCGGCCATTAGGAAGGCGTGTATTTGGGTCTCTTAACTCATCAAAGAAGGGGTGGACACAAGCTTCCAACTGAAGTAAACCACATAATATTACGAGAAATGAATAATACCTTACTCCCGAGAAAAGTTTAAAATAGTGGAAGCTGAACTTACAGCAGTACACCGCAAATTAGGTGAATACTGGAAAAACCTGCACACAAGGTCCACGGCTTCAGGAGGTAGACGTTTCTGGAAAACCTGTCCATGATTATGGTATCCAAATAAAATCTCCATAGCAAGTAAATGCCTTTTCCTTTTTTCTGTTAAGTGAGTGCATTTTACAACAACAAAGTAGAACAACAAAGAAACAGCTTCAACTTTCTCTAAGTATTAGAACACCGAACCAACAGTACGAGACATATTAACAGCACGCAGCACAAAAACGGACAAACAAAAACTCCTAGAGAAAGAGGTAGAACGGTGGTTTAGGTAAAGGATGCAGACAAAAGATAGATCGATAAACATGTTCAAGGAAAATCTTCAAAATATCGATCCTAGCATGTGTGAACCTCTGTCCTGCAATTTATCCAGTGTTCCAAAATCACGACTACTATACCTCAAGTAATTAACTGTTTCCATGCATCAGCTAATAGCCAAATTCCAACTGCTTATGTAAATGAGGAATAAACACTCTCAGGCAAGCAACATAATGATACCACTAGAAGGGAGCCCCCAAAGGTGGAACTTCTTTGACTACCTAAATGAGCAGAGGACAATGAACAGAGGGACCGAGGAAGGGATGATACAAGATTAATCCATAAGAGATACTACTTACAAATTAATCAAAAAGAATACACTTAAAGATCGAAGGTTTCAAAGCAATAGTGTGTCCGACGAACCAAGACATAATACTAAGCATGCCTCTTTCAACTAACGGCCTCTATTTGGAAATAGATGCTAATCCCTTGAAGCTAAATATAAAATTACATTGAAAGCATTTAGAAGAGTGAGGAAACGTAGGCTTGCCTTATGCCAGGGGTGGGGCTTAATCTGTGGGAATTTGAACTCAGTGTAATTTGGATTCATGCATTTTATTTCTTCTCTGGTTGGAGTCCCCAAAACCTGTGTACGTAATTGAAATTTTGAAATGATAAGTTAAACGACGTCTTGAGAAAAGGAATGAGAAAAGGAAAAAAGGAAAAAGAATTGAAAGTGAGGAAATAAATTGATGGATCTACCTTGATAATCTCAACTAGTTGGTCAACTCCACTTTCACCAGGAAAAAGGGGCTGAAAAAGTTATCAGAATCATCAGTATCGTGAATAAAACAGGCGCAAGGTCCATATAGTTATCCTAGTACACCACCTTTCCTAAAAGTAGCTCAGCCATCACACATCCTGTTGACCATATATCAATCGCAGTAGTGTACTCAGTGGCACCAAATATGAGTTCTGGGGCACGGTAGTATCTTGAGCAGATGTATGAAACATTAGGTTCCCCTTTAACCTGAACAAATAGCAAACAAAATTAATTACATTCAGAAGAAAAAGAGAACATGCCTCCACTCCATAACGGGTTCAAAAACTACTTACCAAGACTTTAGCACTCCCAAAGTCGCAAATTTTGAGCTGATGTGTATGTGGATTCACCTGGAAATGAAAAGGCTCATCTTGAGGCATTACTCAGAAATACTTTTGCAATCCATTTCCGTTTTCCTTTTTAGTTTCATTTAGTCAAAGCTAAAAGAAGAAAACAAAATAATGGACAGAAATATGTGAATCCATTCTACTAATAAAGCCATTAATCCTAATATCCCAGGCAATCAAATATTCATGAAATTTCTACAATAGGTGAAGATATAGACATTACAAGACTTGAAGCCAAATTCTATGGCTGACCAGAAGTTACTACAAGAGTCAGCTCCTTGTATGGAAAGTAACAGTCACAGGATCAGAACAAAATTATGTGCTGATAGCAATAGCTTGGGATGCATCCCATAGAACCTTCCACTTTAAGTCAAGTTAACCACCAAGCAAAATATTCATGTCTTCACAAATAATATGTATAACTAATTCAATCAAGTAACGTAGAAATTCTTCAGCACCAAAACTCATAGCACTGGTAACCCACACAATCGTTAAAATTCCAAAAACAATTTAAATTTCAGAAATTTTAAAATTCCACCATGTTTCATTTCTCGTGTTTAATGTTTTTGGAAAGCAAAATAATACTTCCATCATAAAATTAAAAAATGAGAAGCGAGAAGACTATCCCCAAGGCAGAAAAAATAAATGTATGAGATAAGACAGTTGGAACTCAATTATGAATCAGTAAAATAAAGGAATATCCTCAAAAACCTAGCCCCAAAGTGATGCGAGAAAGCTCTGAACCCCACATTAGAGTCTTTTTTTTTTTTTTTTTTTTTTTTTTATAAGGTGA